>NC_134219.1:33561737-33925149 GCF_965140235.1 Caretta caretta
CCCTCGTCCTGGACCCACCGGGTGTGGGGTATAGCGAGAGAGAACCTGTTAGCTAGGGACCTTCCTGCCCCACCCAAACCAGCTTCAGGGCTCAGGCTTCAATGGGGGATTGTGGGGACCCGCCTATTGTCCAAATCCCCCACCACTCCTACACAAGCAGGATCAGGAACTGGGACAGTGCCTGTGGGGGGAGACGACCTGGGCTGTTGTGGGACAAACACCCCCATCTTGGGGGTCCCACATCATGGATGTAAAAGGGCCCCATTAGGGGTGGTGGATCAGGAGGGACAAGACCCTCGGCAGGGGGTGGGGATGCTGGGAAGGGACAGGGCAATCTTGGTTCCAGCCCAGGTGGGGAACATTTGTACCTTATCTCTGCACTGGAGCTGCTCTCGGATGAGCTTGAGAGCAGCTTCATCTTTGGCCATGTCCACCCCTTCCTCCTGCTCCGAATCCAGGGGGGTCCCTGCACCAGGGAGGGAAGGACAGGGGCGTGGTGGGCAGAGCAGGATTCAAGACCCCCCTTCCCACCTCAGGCACCCAAGGCAGATTCGGCCCCAAACCTCCCTCTCAGGGATGCCTTCAGCCCCCAACAGCTTCAGAAGCCCAGAGCTGAGCCCCCCTCCACTGGCCAGGACTGCAGGGGAGGTGCCGATTCCCCCGGCCCCGGAGCAGCAAGGACCAAAGTGGCAGCAGCTCTTCACACCCCCACCCCCAGGTCCCCGTGCGGAAGGGGCAGCTGTGTGACGGCTGCTGCTCTCAGTGGGGTTTGCGTGGCTCAGGCCAGACACCTGGGCTGGGGACCCCCCGATATACTGGGAGAGCGTCTGGGCCCAGGGTGTTCACATCCCGTCCTCAGCCCTCCTGGAGCCCAGCCTGGCTCCTCACCTGGAACAAAGCAGTGGCCTCCATCGGCCTGGCTGCTGCCAGAGGCCCAGGTGCTGCCGCTGTCCCAGGCTGAGCTGCCGGTGCTGGGACAGGGACCTTCCACCTCCTGGCCGGCGGGGGCTGGAAGGTCCTCAGAGACCGGGCAGGGCGATGCCTCCTGATGGGAACGAGGACTGGGCTCCTGGGGCCGCTGCTGCCCACACAACAAGCCCCAGAGCCACCCTGCCCGGCGCCCCTCCTGGGCTGGGTCCTGTCTGCCAAACCGCAGCCTGGGCCAGCTCCACTGGGGCCTGGTCGGGGCCTCTCCCAGCTCGGCGCCTGCGCCAGGAGCCGGGGTCCTTTTCCAGAAGGCCGGGCACTTCCGCCGTCTGGCCTGGACGGGACCTGCTTCCCCGCCAGCGGGGACGCAGGGCTTGTTCTGCCCCTTGGGAAGACGGCAGCTGCTTCCCTCAGGCTCTGGGGCCACCTGCAGAGCCTTCCTCCGCAACATCCGCAGGAGCCTGGCCATCCTGGAACCGAGTGGGAAGCAGGTGTGAGTCTGGGCTCAAGGCAGCCTTTCACTCATGGGCCTTTTCTGTCCCTCCTCCTCCCTGCTCCAACCACAGCAGCCCCCTCTGCCCCTACAGGAGTGCAGGGAGTGCCATCTACACACACGGGCAGGAGTTCATTGCATGATCTGCTCCCAACATTCCCTCTCCTAATCCCTGCTGCTGCAATATCCAGGAAGTCTCATCCTTTTCCAGCAATGGGGTCAGTCCCAAAGACCATCGGTTCCTCTGGACAAGCAGCCCCCTCCTGTCATCCCAGGCCACTCTCCCACCTAGGCTAGAGAAGGAAGAGAACCCAGGAGTCCGGACTTCTCCTGGGAAACCATTCCCCACGTCAAAGTCACAAAGAGCCTAGGCACAGGAAGACCAGGGCCCTCCTTGTTCCCCATTGATTTCCAGGCTCAGCAGCTCACAGGGTCTGGCCCAGCTCCGAGACTCTCAGCCTGGGGAACAGTGTCCCACAAGGGAAGGGCTGGGAGCCCCCTTGCTGGAACCTTTCCAAACACACTGGAGACGGCTCTGGAGAAGCCCCTGCCTGGCCTAAGAGTGAGGGGCTCTTGGGGGCTGTCTGCAAAGGAAATCCCCCTTTGGAGATAGTCTCTCCCCGTTTCTGCCTCTCCCCAGACAGAGAGGGGAAGCCACCGAGGAACCCGAATGCCACTCACTTGCTCTCAGTGATGGGATGACAGATGGCGGATGTTCAGGGTCAGCAGACGTCCCTCGCCCTCCTCCTCACTCTCCAAGCCCAAGGCAGCCTGGAGAGGATGGTGACCTCAGGAGTTACCCTGCCCAGCCAGCAGGCAGGGTGATGACACGAGGGCGATCGACTGGCTGTGAAAACAAGAGTCTGTCTGATTGCCAAGGGACAGAGAAACTCAGCCAGCAGCAGGGGGGTGCAGAACACGGCCCTAGGGCGGAGGTGACAGCGCCTCCGGGATCCTGACATCCCAGCACTTTACACACCTTCCTGGAGCCTCCCAACCCCCCTGGGCTGGAGCGATGGGACCCCAACCCTAGTGATTGCAAACAGACCTCAGCTACTAGCTCAGGGTCACACTGAGTGTCAGAGCCATGGATGGACCCCTTCACTAACCACTGCCGCACACTCCCTCCCACAGCTGGCAATTGCAACCAGACCCTAATGTCTGGTCCCCCTGACTTTGAGAGGGAGTGTCACTCCTGCTTCCATTGCTGCCTATTGATCTGTGGGACTTTGGGCAAGTTGCTCCCCCTCTCTATGGCTCTCTGGGACTCACATCCCTGAATGGGCTTTAAAAAAGACAATGGTTAAAGTTTGGCCCCAACTAGTTCTTGTTTCTCGAGACTAGCCATTTTAGCAAAGTTTAGAATTCTTGACATTCAACACCTGGAAACATCCCTTTCTCCTTCGCAGACGGCCTTAACATCCCTTATCTCACCCAGGCTCCCTGCTGCCTGGAGTTTGAGAATTGACCCTATTCCCATTGGACCTACCCAAGGTGTCACACAGCAAAGCGGTGACGGAGCCAGAAAGAGAAGACAACAGTCCTGACTCCTGTTTGAACTAACAGACAACAACCCCCTGGAGGCAGGGATAAAGCCCAGGAAATCAGGTGTGAACATTTTTATGGAAACCGTTTTCTGTCAGAGAATCCATTCAGATGAAACCACTTTGTTTCTTGAAATCATAAGAAGTAGGATGAAAATTCTTTGCAAAAATATTTGCTTGCAAAACAAGAGCATCTCCTGTTTGTCACAGTGCATTAAACTGTCTCGTCGTACACAAAGGGGAGACACTATGATCGAGCAAAAAGAAAAAGGAGTACTTGTGGCACCTTAGAGACTAGCGAATTTATTTGAGCATAAGCTTTCGTGAGCTCCAGCTCACTTCATCGGATGCATCTGTAGCTCATGACAGCTGTAGCTCACAAAAGCTTATGCTCAAATAAATTGGTTCGTCTCTAAAGGTGCCACAAGTCCTCCTGTTCTTTTTGCGAATACAGACTAACACGGCTGCTACTCTGAAACCAACTATGATCTAGAAAATTAGATGAGATGCTTCAGTCTGAGCTAAGTAGTTGCTGCTCTTCACAATTTCAAAAGAATAAAATACAAATCCAATTGAATATTAGGTCATAATCGGATATGGCTCAGTGTGATAGGACACCCCTAGTCTGCACTGCTCTGAGTGACACTCTTCAGTGGATCCCCAGCATCCACCCATGGCGAGGTAGGTGGGAGAGGATTGTTATTCGTTCTTGACAGAAGGAGAAACGAAGGCTGAGAAAGGAGCAGGGACTTGTCTTAGCTGATGCAGCCAGTCAGTAGCAGAGTTGCTCTCAAATGAGCTACAGACCAGCAACTGTTCATAATAATTATTCAGCAAGTATTTGAGAAGAATTGGAATGTTCGAGAGGATCATGAACTGCTCCGAGACAATGAATGGAGAGCAGCATCCACATCGGTCAAACATTTAACTGGTTGTGACTTATTTGCTTGGTCATAAAAGAGAACAACAAAGACTAGAGTTTCCTCCCTGTCAATAGCCCCGTCCTCAGCCAATCAAGGTTGAGACTTTGAGGGGTGGGAGGCTAAGGGTTCTCATCAAATAGCCCAAAGAATGGCCCTGGTTACCACCGAGGGGATCACTCTCGGAGCACTATTCCAGTCACACCTCTCTGTGTGGGCCTCCCACAACCTGCCCCCCCCCCCCCCCCCCCCCCGTCCAGCCCCCGCTCCACACACATTGCTCCTGGTGGTGGGAGGAGAGCAGAGGAAAAGCACAAAGGAAGCAAGAAGAGAAAGGTAGGAGGGACAGAGGAAAAGAGAAAACAAAAAGGAGAAACCCCAATGGTCCCAGTAATTGGAAGGGACAAAGTCCTAGGTCGGAAATAAAATGCTGCCCCCACAATCTAGTGTTTTCCTTTCCTAAAAGTCAGCCGGCTCCTGATGGATCAGACTGAACAGGTTCCAAACCTCTCCGAGGCTCTTACCTTCTATACAGGGACGTCTGTTTTCGAGCAAAACCACTATAAGAAAAGGAGAAAACTCCGAAGAGGGTCCTCCTTGCGCTCACGAACGTGCAAGTGAATGCTCTCTCAGTCCTCCAGGAGAGACCTCGAGAAGGAGACGTGCTGAAGCAAAGCCACAGGGATCTCCGAGGTTGCCCCTGTCCTGCACCCCTGTCCTGCCTGGCTGATGTCAAGATCTCTCTGTGAGGTCATCGCCTCCCCACCACCTTTGTCCAATAGGCTGAGGTCCTGCCAAAGGCCCTTGTGATGTCACTGCCACACCCACCCTTCCCTTGCAGTGATGATGTGCTGCCCCTGTCCAGCCACACTGGATGTTTCAGCTGCTTCCCCTGGATCACCCCACGCAATGAGCGTTCATTGTTCGGGGCTCAAGCCGAACACAGTAAAACATCAGAGGCTTCTCCCCATGCTACGCTCAGTTTTTCATAAATGAGCAGACTTTATGAACAGAAGATAGAATTAGAGCATGTCATCTGACCCCCTGCATATCACATGCTTTCTGGAGAGCATAGTAGCTAGTTTTTGACTGCAGACGTTCCAGAAAGGCATCTCGTCTTCATTAGAAGACATCAAGAGGTGGGGAATTCCCACCACTTCCCTTTCTAGTTTGTTCCTTTGGTGATTCATCCTCACCGTTGAATATGTGTGCCCTCTTTCGAATACAAATTGGTCTCTTTTAAGTTTCCAGCCACTGGGTCTTGTTATGCTTTTCTTGGCTAGATAAATGAGCCCTTTAATACCCGATATTTTCTCTCCATGAAGTCACTTCAACACTTCAATGACGTCACCTCCCGATCTTTTTTATCATCTAAACAGGCTGAGCTCTTTCAATAGCTCACTGGCAGGCATTTTTCTCCAGCCCTCAGAATGTTTCATTGCTTTTTGCTGCCCCAACTCCAATATTTCCAAATCTTTTTTCAAAGCTGGATGCCAAGACTGGATACAGTATTCCATGATCAGTCTTCCTCATAGTGTGTCACCTCCCTATGCTCCTCACTGCTCTTTTCATACATCTAATGATGGCTTTAGCCCTGTCCACCACAGTATCCCCCTGGGTGCTCATGTTGAATGGCTTGCCCAGCATGGCCCCTAAATCCTCTTCACAGTCAGTGCTTTCCTGGATACACTTCCCCCTTCTGTAGGTGTGGCCTTCATGCTTTGTTGGTAGGTATAGGACCCTTCAATTGGTTCTTTTCCAACTTGTTTTCTTTGAATGGCTCCAGCTTATCAAGGGATCCGATTGCTCTGTGTCACTGCCCTCTCCTCATCATTAATTCCACTCTGCTACTATTTTATCACCCACCAATGTTAGCAGCAGTGATTTTATACTGGGGTGCAGTTCATTGATATTTATTTTCAAGAATTAGTCCTTGAGAGTCTCTTTATATCCCTAGTACCCAGAACCTGCTCCACACAGCACAGCGAGAAAAGGCCACCCAGCCCAACTGCTCCCCTGGGGCTAAGCACAGAACAAACTTAGGAGCTTGTAAAAAGAAAAGGAGTACTTTTGGCACCTTAGAGACTAACCAATTTATTTGAGCATAAGCTTTCATGAGCTACAGCTCACTTTATGCATCCGATGAAGTGATCTGTAGCTCACGAAAGCTTATGCTCAAATAAATTGGTTAGTCTCTAAGGTGCCACAAGTACTCCTTTTCTTTTTGCGAATACAGACGAACATGGCTGCTACTCTGAAGCCTGTCATTAGGAGCTTGTGTTATCCATCGGGTCTGATCTACATGTGGGGGTCATCAGCTTACAGATACACTCTAGACTGGCACCATAGCAGGCCCCAAATGTATCTAAGTGCCCCAGCTTGCAAAACAGGAGAGAAAAAACCATAACCTTGAGTAGCTTTATTTATAGTTGTGGAAACTGAGGCACACAGAAGCAAAGAGATTTGCTCATGGTCAAAGAGCCAGGAAGAGAAAACGGCAGATCTGCTGATAGTCAGTCCTGGGCCCTAACCGTGTTTGTCCTGGCCTCTCTGCTTCAGCTCCAGTAACAACCCGAGTCGAGGTTTTCTTCTTCTCCCTGCCCTTTAACTTCACATCGCTGCAGAAGAAAGATTGTTTCTGACCAGCTGGTTCTAATGCATGGAGATGTCTTTCCAGAAGATGTGCTCTGGCTCAGTCCCATGTCATGGGTTTTCTGGAGGAAGCACTCGGTGCCGTTCTAAGGCCTGTGTTACACAGAAGATGGACAGAATGGTCCTTTCTGACCTTCAATTATTTCTTTCGCTCGGAGGATAATGCTGGTCATTTTCTCTCATTCACTTTCCTTTGATATAATTTCAATCCAGTCCAAAGGATTTCTCTTCCATTGTGTCTTCAGCACCTTTCCTAGCAAACAGTTACTGTTGGAGTACAGGTTTCCAGTTTCAGGCTGTCCCAGGGTGAGATGGCCATGAAAGGGGTAGTAGCTCAACTGAACCTATCCCCAGGTGAAGGGAATAAGTGCAGGGGTCACATGAGAAGGAGCAGCATGTGACTAGGATCCATGCCTGGTGGGTGATATAAGGACAGCCTATGCTCAGCCAGGAGAGAGACCCGCAATGGGAGCAGGCTTGGGAGGGGCTCGGATAGTCCTTTAAAGGCAGTTTCGGTACACAGTAGGGAATGGAACAGCCAAGCTGCTAGGGTTGGGAGCTGAGCCTCCTGGCAGTGTCCAGGAACGAAAGCACAGTATCTGCCAGGAAGGGAGTCCCCATAGAGGGACACCTTAATCTCCCAGGGAGGGAAAAGGCTCTCACTGCCTTTTCTTAACCTCATGGGGTGTTCTCCTGCTCCGCCAACCCCAGCCCTATTTCAGCATCTCCAGGTGCCTGAGGGAGCAGGAACCAGAGGCCAGCCTGCACCTGGGGCACAGATGGAGGTTGATGACCTACCTGCCCGTGGTGACCGTGGTGCAGGACAGCCCTCAGGACATGGGAATGCAGCTCCAGATCCGGGAGCAGCTTTTCTTTGCTGGCAGGAGACCTTGCAGGTTGAGGGGGGGGTGGGGTGAGACAGGCACTCACATGGGCATGGAAGTTTGGGGAACAGGACAGAGGCCGGGGCTGGGCAAGGAGGGCAGGGACTTGGGAAGAAAGAGAGAAGATCAACCACTTTCTGAATGTGGGTCAGGATTATCCCCACTTTAGAGAGTGAGAAATTGACGTGCCACGTGGAAGCGGGATTGCCTTTTGCCCGAGCATCTGAAGAATCACTACAGCTAAAATAGAAAAGCTATTAAGTGTCAGAAGAAGATGAACCATGGAATTCAGAGTTCAGGGCTGACCAGCAAAGGTTTTGTATATGTCATAAACCAGTCTGTGCTCTGCCACCTCCCTGGTCTTGGAGAAAGGGGTCCATCCCTTGGACAGGGTGTCACGGAGTCCCCGGGCGATGCTCTGGAACTGCTCCCTACGAAGCCAGTCAGGACTCTGGGGAAGTCTCCTTTCTGGGAGCAGACTGTCTGCAGGACACGCAGCTCACATAGCTTCCACCTTCCTGGGTCTGACCTCGGAGCATTCAGCATCCCCTGCCCCTCCGTGCGCTTCCCACAGCGAGTCCGCCCAGGCGTTGTCCTGGGGAAGCCAGAGGGTCCTGCACCCCAACTCCGCAGTCAGACGTGACTCTCAGCCAGCCAGTAAAACAGAAGGTTTATTAGATGACAGGAACATGGTCCAAAACAGAGCTTGTAGGTGCAGAGACCGGGACCCCTCAGCTGGGTCCATTTTGGGGGTCAGTGAGCCAGACAACCACGTCTGCACTTCACTCCAAGTCCCCAGCCAGCATCAAAACTGAAAACTCCCTCGAGACCCTCCTCCTCCAGGCTTTGTTCCTTTCCCGGGCCAGGAAGTCACCTGATTCCTTTGTTCTCCAACCCTTTAGTTCTCACCTTGCAGGGGGCAAGGGCCCAGGCCAACAGTTGCCAGGAAACAGGGTGTCAGACATTCTCTGTGTCCAGACCCCTGCACACACCTGCCCTCTAGGGCTCTGCACTGATCATACACCCTTATCCCACCACCTAGATACTTAAGAACTGCATAGGGGAAACTGAGGCACCCCCACACTATTCAGAGGAACCATTAAGAACAGTCCCACTTCGTCACATCTCTCCCCCCTTCGAGATCGAACTGAGCGGGGTCACTTTAGCCGGTGACCTGGGGAAGTTCGAAGCCACCAACATTCCCATAGATGCCCCAGCATCTCTCCCATTCCTTGGTGGGAGTTACACCAGGCCCTTCCAGTTTCACGCCCTCCCTTAGGTCGGGGGTGGACGATAGCACTCGCAGGCCGCATGTGGGAAAGTTTATGCGGCCTGTGCCCTTTGGCCACCCCAAAACCCCTGGGGGTCAAACTGGGATCGGGTCTTCTCCCAGCGCTCCAGTCTGGAGGACTGCCATTCAGGCTCTCTTGGTTAAGAGCCCCCATATTGACCTGGGCCACATACTGTTCGCTTACAGAACTAGCATGGAGACATTCCTTTCTCAACAACCTTGTCTCCCCCAACAATCTGGCCAAACACAGCCACTTGGTTATAGGACTGTTTAACTTTCTTAACAGCTTTCACTTCATCTGAGACCTTCTCAAAGCTATCCACACTGGATCTTTCAACAGGAAAGTCAGGGGCTTCATTCACAACAGAAAACTTCTGGCTGTTAGGAACTGAAACTTTCTTGATTAAATCACTTTCACACTCTTCAGCTGCAGTAAACTGCTTGCAAAGACTCCATAAGGACTCCTTTCCCTAGGGGCTTTTCTATGCAACAATTCACCCTTCACAAAAAGAAAAGGAGTACTTGTGGCACCTTAGAGACTAACCAATTTATTTGAGCATGAGCTTTCGTGAGCCACAGTTCACTTCATCAGATGTGTACCGTGGAAACTGCAGCAGACTTTATATACACACAGAGAATATGAAACAATACCTCCTCCCACCCCACTGTCCTGCTGGTAATAGCTTATCTAAAGTGATCAGCAGGTGGGCCATTTCCAGCACAAATCCAGGTTTTCTCACCCTCCACCCCCCCACACAAATTCACTCTCCTGCTGGTGCTAGCCCATCCAAAGTGACAACTCTTTACATAATCAAGTCGGGCTATTTCCTGCATAGATCCAGGTTCTCTCACTTCCCCCCCACCCCCATACACACACAAACTCACTCTCCTGCTGGTCTAAACTGACCACTCTCCAAGTTTAAATCCAAGTTAAACCAGAATATCTGGAGGGGGGGGGGGTAGGAAAACAAGAAACTTCCTGAAAAAGCACAAGATCAAATCCGCACAGACACACCCCTGGAACCCCGACCTGGGATATTCTATCTACTACCCAAGATCCATAAACCTGGAAATCCTGGGCGCCCCATCATCTCAGGTATTGGCACCCTGACAGCAGGATTGTCTGGCTATGTAGACTCCCTCCTCAGGCCCTACGCTACCAGCACTCCCAGCTACCTTCGAGACACCATTGACTTCCTGAGGAAACTTCAATCCATCGGTGATCTTCCTGATAACACCATCCTGGCTACTATGGATGTAGAAGCCCTCTACACCAACATTCCACACAAAGATGGACTACAGGCCGTCAGGAACACTATCCCCGATAATGTCACGGCTAACCTGGTGGCTGAACTTTGTGACATTTGGGGACAATGTATACCTTCAGATCAGCGGCACTGCTATGGGTACCCGCATGGCCCCACAGTATGCCAACATTTTTATGGCTGATTTAGAACAACGCTTCCTCAGCTCTCGTCCCCTAAAGCCCCTACTCTACTTGCGCTATATTGATGACATCTTCATCATCTGGACCCATGGAAAAGAAGCCCTTGAGGAATTCCACCATGATTTCAACAATTTCCATCCCACCACCAACCTCAGCCTGGTCCAGTCCACACAAGAGATCCACTTCCTGGACACTACAGTGCTAATAAACAATGGCCACATAAACACCACCCTATACCGGAAACCTACTGACCGCTATTCCTACCTGCATGCCTCCAGCTTTCACCCTGACCACACCACACGATCCATCGTCTACAGCCAAGCTCTGCGATACAACCGTATTTGCTCCAACCCCTCAGACAGAGACAAACACCTACAAGATCTCTGTCAAGCTTTCTTACAACTACAATACCCACCTGCAGAAGTAAAGAAACAGATTGATAGAGCCAGAAGAGTTCCCAGAAGTTACCTACTACAGGACAGGCCTAACAAAGAAAATAACAGAACGCCACTAGCGGTCACCTTCAGCCCCCAACTAAAACCCCTCCAACGCATTATTAAGGATCTACAACCTATCCTAAAGGATGACCCAACACTCTCACAAGTCTTGGGAGACAGGCCAGTCCTTGCCTACAGACAGCCCCGCAACCTGAAGCAAATACTCACCAACAACCACATACCACACAACAGAACCACTAACCCAGGAACTTATCCTTGCAACAAAGCCCGTTGCCAATTGTGCCCACATATCTATTCAGGGGACACCATCACAGGGCCTAATAACATCAGCCACACTATCAGAGGCTCGTTCACCTGCACATCCACCAATGTGATATATGCCATCATGTGCCAGCAATGCCCCTCTGCCATGTACATTGGTCAAACTGGACAGTCTCTACGTAAAAGAATAAATGGACACAAATCAGATGTCAAGAATTATAACATTCATAAACCAGTCGGAGAACACTTCAATCTCTCTGGTCACGCTATCACAGACATGAAGGTCGCTATCTTAAAACAAAAAAACTTCAAATCCAGACTCGTAAAGAGTTGTCACTTTGGATGGGCTAGCACCAGCAGGAGAGTGAATTTGTGTGGGGGGGTGGAGGGTGAGAAAACCTGGATTTGTGCTGGAAATGGCCCACCTGCTGATCACTTTAGATAAGCTATTACCAGCAGGACAGTGGGGTGGGAGGAGGTATTGTTTCATATTCTCTGTGTGTATATAAAGTCTGCTGCAGTTTCCACGGTACACATCTGATGAAGTGAGCTGTGGCTCACGAAAGCTCATGCTCAAATAAATTGGTTAGTCTCTAAGGTGCCACAAGTACTCCTTTTCTTTTTGCGAATACAGACTAACACGGCTGTTCCTCTGAAACCTGTCACCCTTCACAGAAATTCCGATGAAGTGAGCTGTAGCTCACGAAAGCTCATGCTCAAATAAATTGGTTAGTCTCTAAGGTGCCACAAGTCCTCCTTTTCTTTTTGCTCTTACCCTCTTTACCTAGGGCTTGCTCTAGAGGAACACTTTCCTGAGCAACAACAGACTCTTTCTGGCTCTCACTTACATCCAGAATTACCCCTGGCCCGTCAGGCGGATTCCGACACAATCCCCTTTCAGGCAAACTTACAGACTTCCTAGATGAAAGGTGAGAAGCATTCTCCTTCCCTTTGCCACCCACTAGCAACAGGCAAAATACAAGCATCAGAATTGTCTGGGTTCTGGCATTTTACATAGACACGGACTGGATGCGACCTAGTTACAGGGCCATTCTCCCTAGCAGACACAAACTTAGGACCATTCCCTTCCTGGGCTTTAGCTGAATCCAGAACCAACTCTGAGACAACTGCAGTGTTCTCAACCATCACAGGCTGAAAGGCCCCTTCTGTCTGCTCCACAGACAAAGAAGAGCCGGACACACTTTCTCCTTTACCAGACACACAGCTTGGGATCTCATTCCCCTGGTCCCAGCACACAAGGCTGGTCACAGACAACTGCTTGGAGATCAGGGTAGCTCCCTCCATAGGCAAGTCAATACCCCTGACAGACACAGGCACGTTTCCTTCACTGTCACACTTCTCCACCCAGCTAACAGGTAAGGTCCAGGGACACTCATCTTCCACTCTCCTCGGCTTCCACACTTCTGACTAGACAAAGCCATCAGCTCACAAGGCTGCCTTGGCTCATCCAGACTTTTCTTACCAAGCACCTTGCCACTCCCAACAGATACCCTGCCCTGCCTGTGTCTCCCCCCACTCAGCTGGGGTCTCAGCTCCCACTGTGCTCAGCTCTGCCCTTGCCGTCCCAGTGGAGTAGGCAGCAAGCTCGCTGCTTTCCTCACTGCATCAGAGCCAGCGTGAGCCCCCTCTCCGGTGTGCAAGGGGGCGGGGAGCATCTCTCGGTCCCACCCAGCCCCAGGGGCTGGTTACAGGCATGCAGGTAGCCTGAGCCTAGCAGCTCCTCCCTGCTGCCAGCCAGGTCATCTGCATTTTCACTGACCATTTCCCTCTCCACCAATTGGTTCCCTGGATTCAAATTCAAACCCTTGGCAGTTACAGGAGCAGGGCCTGGATCCTGTCCCAAAGAGACACAGTCACCCCACAACAGGGTCTCGCAGCTGGTATCCTGGGGAACCCCAACGACCAGCCAGCCCCACCCCTCCTAGGTCTGCACAGGGATCTGGGCCATAGGGAGGGAGAGGGGCTTCATCCCTGGGACCCTCACACAGACCCTCAGCATCTGAGGCTGCACCACCACGGGCCTGACAACAGTTCTCTCTACCCCAGGATCTCGCCACCCCAGGAATGTCTCTCCACTGACCATCACCTTCCGTTCCCACTGGAGGTCCGAGGGGCCTGGCCCCAGGAAACTCCACACAGACATATAGGTTGGGGTGAGAAGTGGGAGCCTGTCCACCACCCCACTCATCTGGCTGACGGAGTCTATGGCCTTGGGGCCCAGCAAGGGAGCTAGACACCGGGGCTTTTCCGCAGGGTACCCCTGGTTCAAATCGCCAGCCTGCTCAAAGGCAGTGAGGTGGGCATCCACATCCCCCCCCCTCCTTAACCAGGGGCAGCAAATGAGTCTCAAGGTTCCCTGCGGAACTGGCACCCCGGGGTCTATCCCCACCCACCCCCGGGAGGTCCCCTATGCCTCTCCGCTCCACAACCGCCAGTTCATGCTGCTGCTGCTTCTGCAGCTCTTTCTTGGACTCTCGCTGTCTCTCACAGTCCTCTTGCTCTCTCAGACTCAGCTCCAATCCCGTCCGTCTCCAATCCCTGGATGGGGAACCCGATCGTGAAGACCCTCGTCTGGTTGGGGACTGGAGTCTTGAGGATGCCTGGCTACTACTCCAGCTGCTCCCAGATCCTGCTATAGCCCCAGTTGGGGTCAGGAATCTGTCCCTTAGAGCGATCCTCCTCCTCCAGCTGCACGATTAACTGTGCTTTGGTGGGTTTCAGAGCAACAGCCGTGTTAGTCTGTATTCGCAAAAAGAAAAGGAGGACTTGTGGCACCTTAGAGACTAACCAATTTATTTGAGCATAAGCTTTCGTGAGCTACAGCTCACTTCATCGGACGCATACTGTATACATCCGATGAAGTGAGCTGTAGCTCACGAAAGCTTATGCTCAAATAAATTGGTTAGTCTCTAAGGTGCCACAAGTACTCCTTTTCTTTGTGCTTTGGTGAACTTTCCAATGCTCAACCTTCTCTTTCTGCACAGGGTTACAATGTCCTTCTTAAGGAGATAGTGACAGGCCATCACTCCGCTCTTCCCAAGTTGTTGCGGACTCACAGGCCTGTGTGCTCTCAGCTCCCCATGGTTTCCAGGGAGAACCCCTAGTGTGCCAGCCCTTCTCGAGGTCACCACCTCTTTGCCAGGGTCGAGCTGCAGACTCCTCCGCCCCTTGGACTGCTCGCTGCAATCCCCAGGGGAACCCAGTTACTGCAAAAGTCCTTCTTTCTCCAAGGGCCAAGCCGCAGGCTCCTCCGCCCCTGAGACTGCTCACCGCAGTCCCCAGGGGGACCCCATTACTGCACAGTCCTTCTCTCTGGTCACACTCCCAGGGGTTAACCGCCCCCTGAAACTGCTCCTCTCTGAGCCTTCAGCATGCCTGGTCCTCGTCAATCCCCCTTTGTTTTACTGCTCCCCAGTCACTTACTGCAGGAAGCGCCATCCACGGGGTGCAGTACATCCCACCGCTGCCGCCAGTCTTCACGGAGTCCCTGGGCGATGCTCTGGAACTGCTCCCTACGAAACCAGTCAGGACTCTGGGGCAGTCTCCTCTCTGGGAGCAGACTGTCTGCAGGACACGCAGCTCACACAGCTTCCACCTTCCTGGGTCTGACCTCGGAGCATTCAGCATCCTCTGCCCCTCCGTGCGCTTCCCACAGCGAGTCCGCCCAGGCGGGGTCCTGCGGAAGCCAGAGGGTCCTGTACCCCAACTTCACAGTCAGACGTGACGCTCAGCCAGCCAGTAAAACAGAGGTTTATTAGACGACAGGAACATGGTCTAAAACAGAGCTTGTAGGTGCAGAGACCAGGACCCCTCAGCTGGGTCCATTCTGGGAGGCAGTGAGCCAGACAACCACGTCTGCACTTCACTCCACTCCCCAGCAGCCCCAAACTGAAACTCCCTGCAGCCCCTCTTCCTCTGGGCTTTGTTCCTTTCCTGGGCCAGGAGGTCACCTGATTCCTTTGTTCTCCAACCCCTTTAGCTCTCCCTTTACAGGGGGGAAGGGCCCGGCCATCAGTTACCAGGAAACAGGGTGTCGGCCATTCTCTGTGACCAGACCCCTGCCCACACCTGCCCTCTAGGGCTCTGCAATGACCATACACCCTTATCCCACCATCTAGATACTTAAGAACTGCATAGGGGAAACTGAGGCACCCCCACACTATTCAGAGGAAACATTGAGAACAGTCCCACTTTGTCACACTGCATATTAAGCTAAGATTTAGAATTTCTGGACCCGGGCCTCACACCAGTGCTCAGGCATCTGTGCTGCACTACGCAAACCTAAGTCAAACCAGCCTGTGCCAGGTTTCCTAGCACCCTCCCCAGCGGTAGCCATTCTAGCCCTTTGGGATGCCCTGTGGGAAAACTTGACTGTCCATCCCGTGGCACTTTACCGGAAGCTGTTGCATCCTGCCAAGGCATCCGGCCGAGCTGTCTTTTGAGTCTACACGTGCCCGACGGCTGGAGCCAGCAACAGGGTGGAATCAGCGTTTGAAGCACTTGTCTTGCTTGTGCTTTCGCTCCTGTTTCAGGCAATGGGCAGAGAGTCCATGAAGTGCTGGTGGACGTTTCGGGGGCATTTTCTGACCTGCTGAAGAAGGCACCTGTCGGGGGGGGGGCGGTGTGAAACAGACCTGTCAGACTCAAACTGGCTGATGGTGCTCACAGCTCTCGGGAGAGCTGCTGATGCCCCCTGTGTAGACCGGCGCTTCTGGAGCAGGGCCACGAGCACAGACCAGTGGGACCCCATAGTCATGCGGATCTGGGATGACTAGAACTTGCTCATGAAGAAAGCTCGATTTCTGGAGCCTTGTGAGCAGCTTGCCCAGACCCTTCAGCACCATGACATATACGCGAAGGAAGCCATTCCTGTTCAAAAGTGGGTTTCTACACCCCAGAGTCCTACAGGTCCGTTGCTAACCAGTTTGGGGTTGGAAAGTTGACTGGACGTAAAGTGGTGGCCGAGGTTTCTGAGGCGATCAGGTGTGTGGTTTATCCAAAGGTGGGGGCATAAACAATATCCCCGAAGTAACTGCTGGCTTGGAGAGAATGGGGTTTCCCCACTGCACTGGGGCCACTGATGGGACTCATGAGCCCATTGCTTGCCCTCCTCAAGGAGCAGGAGTACCTACACTGCAAAGGGTACTACTCCATGGGCATGCAGGCCCTTGGGGACCACAGAGGGCAATTTATGGATGCCAACGTGGGCTGCACGGGAAAAGTTCATGATGCCAGGGTTTTCCGCCAGCCAGGCGTCTACCTTAATGGACAGGCCGAAACACTATTCCAAATGACAATGTCATAAATGGAGTCATTGTTCCCACGGTTATTCTAGGGGATCCCATGTACCCCCTTTTGCCTGGGCTTATGAAACAGGATACTGATCACAGAGGCCCTGGCAAAAGAAGGTTTAATTACATTCTCAGTAGGTGTAGAATGGCGGTTGAATGTGCGTTTGTCAGACTGAAATCCTCGAGCCTGAGTCTGAGTTTGGGCTTACTTTGCAGTGTAGACATTCCCTAAGACCCAGTGCATCAGACCCTAAACAGATTAATGGCTAACAAAGTAAAATAAATGATGTGAATGATTTTTGTTGACACAACCTCTTTGCTACAGCAGCAGCAACAAACAACAAAACCAATGTCAAGTAAAAAAACCAGCAGTTAGGCCTGGAGGAAATGCTAGTCATGACATATTTGACAAGTGCCAGCATCTTTCATCCTGAAGCACATGGGGTAAAATTTCCAAAAGTGCCTAGCTGACTTAGAAGCATAATCACATTGACTTTCAATGTGACAGAGATTCCCCAGTCCTTAGGGCCTTCTGAAAGGGGAACGCAGGCTCTGAGGTCACTTGGGCGCTTTTGAAAATTCTACCCATTGAGTAGAACTTGAATTCTTAGGACTCCGATTCAAATTAATACACAGGAACTAATTGAAGGCATGACAGTAGTTGAACCATTGAGGGTACGTCTACACGGCAGCTGAAGGTGAGCCTCCCAGCCTAGGCAGGCAGACTCGTCCTAGCAGGGCTTGTGCTAGCGTGCTAAAAATAGCTGGGTGAACATTGTAGGGTGGAGCCAAGCCTGAGTGACTAGCCCGAGCCTCCGCTGAGGTGGGGGATGTTCTAATGAGCTGGACGAAACCTCGTTATGGTTGAGTTAAAAAACGTATTCTAACTGATGTGTGAACACACCCTTCTAGTCACATACCTGTCAGGATGAGTTAAGCAGAAGCCCCTTCCCCCACCTAAGATAAAGAGGTGTGTGAACTTGCCCAGGAATTTGGACTGAGTGGGCAGAAGGGCTTTGCTGAGAGAGAGAGAGAGAGAGCACGCTAGAGGGGAAAAAAGCCAAGCAGTAGCCCAGTGCGAGCCTGGAAAAAGTGAGTGTTTGGATCTAATAAGGTGGCTAACGAGACTTGGGGCAGTAAGCAAAGAAGCTGCTCCTTTTGTTCTTGGTTCCTCATGCATTCAGAGAAGTTGGACTTTGTACATTCCTTGTCAATAAATGAGATCAAAGAAAATACCAGACTCCATCAATTTCTACTTCCAATGGGGACATCCCCATGGCTCCAAACTTTGCCTTGCCACTCTGGTCAAAAAGGGGTAATGATACACAGTCTTTACCCGACATGGGGATACACATTGTGTGTGGGGCGGTTTCAAACCTAATGTCCTCAGCCTCTACTCAGGGTTGTCTTGTTTTTGCAGCAGAAGAGCTGAGAATCTCTGTCTGATCCCTAGAGAAAAACAACCTGCTGCTTAGAGTAATAGGTATTATCATCATTACATATGATAACTCTGGCTATTCTTGTTAGCCATACAAATGTCCAGTCCCGCTTTCATGATTACAGTCTAATCACACATCGTAGGAAAAGGTATTTATTGGTTCAGAATTTGCCATCTTTTAATTTTATTGTATGTCCCTGTGATGTTTCTTGTGGGTGCCTGGGGTTGTGCGGTACCCACTGCCACCTGCCCTTAGTGTGGGGAAGCCAAGTCTGTGCCTGCCGGGGGTCAGCTCCTCAAATCCACTGGTCATGGGTGACACAAGCACTCCCTTCTAGGCCTATGCAGGCCCCGCTGTTACTGTACAGGTTAGCGACAGGCTCGCTCCAACACCCGAGCCAGGTCCACCTCAGATCATGGCTCTGCTTGACACACAGCACTAAGAAATGGTTACAGTCAAAAGAAGTCTGACGTTATTTACCGAACCACAGAGAGTCAAGTAGCAGCAAGTAAAAGTATTGGGAACAAATGGTTACATATAAAACAAAATCATACCCTGCGTTCTGGAGCCCAGACTTGATTAACAGGAGACTCTCACGTCTTGCAGAATATTGCTCACCCCAAAATGCTTGCAGAGCATTACAGCTAGCCTTGGCCATGACCCAGGTTTCCTGAAGCAAATACACTGTCAGTTGCCTCCCAAGTGAAGGATTTAGTGTTTTTCTTTGCCTAGTATAGATACCATAACTCCTTAAATATTATCCGTACATACATTTTGCAGTGATTATGATGACCAGTGGGCAGCTGGCTCTTCGTAATCTCACATGTCACCCTTTGGTATTATGCAGATATCCAACCCAATGGATCGCTGTAAAAACCTATGCCCTCTGCCACTTGGCACCAAAGGGGTTCCTGGGTCACAGTCCCCTTCTTCTTGTGTTATGAGACAGGGAGAACAGAAGGGCCTAATCTACCGCCTCTACACCATTCATTATTTTATACACTTAAGTCTCCTCTGACCCATTGCTCCTCTGACCCAGATGTTAGTGATTTGAGATTCACCACTTCTTGTGGTGCATCCCCCCTCTTCTGAAGCTGGCCTGCGCCGACATCTACCTGAACAAGGTGGAGATATTTGTGGTGGTCGTGTTGGCGGTCATGGCCCCTGGCCTGCTGATCCTTGTGTCTTATGCCCACATCATCCTCAAGATGTCTTCTGCTGAGGGAAGGCACAAAGCCTTCTCCACCTGCTCCTCACACCTCGTGGTGGTGACTGTATTCTATGGATCCGTGAGTGTTATCAATTTCTGACCCAAGTCAAGTTATGGAGGGGGCAGAGACAGGCCGTTCGGCCTGGTGTACATTGTCCTCACGCCCATGCTGAACCCCGTTATCTACAGCCTGAGGAACCAAGGGGTGCAGGCGGCCTTGAGAAGAATGTTGGGGAGAAAAAAAGTGTGCTACCGTCCAGTATCCTTGCTGATGGTACCTTGCGCTGTAGAGCACTGAGTTCTTTTCACAACTCCCACAATTTGGGCAAGTCATTTTGGGTGAACAGAGTTTCTAGGTGCTACCGTAATAAAACTGACACAACCTCTTGACCCTGACTGTGCCTGCCGGGGTCAACGCCCCATCTCCACCGACCAAGGGCAACACATGCACTCCCCCTAGGCCTATGCAGGCCCCACGGTCACTCTGCAGGTTAGTGACAGACACTCTCCAACCCCCGAGCATCTCCCTGGAGCATCCAGCCCCTTGTCCACTGGACACTTGCGGTAGTCACAGATTGGCTGCTCCCAAAGGATCAGTGAAGCCCAGGCTATCAGTTCTACCTTAGAGCACCGCTCCGCTTAACACACAGCACTTAGATACGTTTATAGTTTAAACAAGTAGATGTTAATTGAACAAAGCACAGAGATCCAAATAGCAGAAAGTAGAAGTAATGGAAACAAAGGGTTATATACGTAACATACATTCTAGAGCCTAGACTTAATTCCCAAGATACTCTTGTGTCTTGTAGAGTATTTCTCACCCTGGATCCTTGCAGCGCTTTACAGTCAGGCTGGCTGGGACCCTGCTTTCATGAAATAAATGCGTGGTCACTTTTTCTCCCAGGGGAAGGACTCAGTGAGTTTCTTTGCACTCCCTGATACACCAGCCCAATCCTTTGATCCTATTCACAAACAGGACACCCCCTCCACTCTTTGTTTCACCCTGCAGATTTACTTTGTAGATTTTGCACTCTCTCAATTTGCATCTGGCTCAGTATGCAAATAGGCCTACACCAAGAGGCGTACAATACACAATACCTGCCTGTCCAGACAGGGAGATAAGGGTCTGCTCAGGGAACTCAGAACCATAAGCCACTGTGTCACCCCTCCGCTTTAGCAAGAGTTGAGCTTTGCTGGAGGTTAGACTGTGTGTTGCTCCCTCCCACACCCATCTGACTGCTTCATAGTAAACTCCTCGAGATTCTGCCAATCTTAACCTTGCCTTGCAGGTAGCCATCACTGACCTCCAGTTCCTGAGTTCCCCAAAGACATATCCCTGCAGTGTCTAGTCCCTGTCACTGCACACTCAGAAATTATGGAGTTCACTGATTCCAAAGAGGCAGCGCACACACCAGACTGTTAGTTTAGCTGAAGACTCTCACTTCACTTCAAGATCACAGCACTGAATTGGTTTATAGTAAAACTAAGGATAAGTTTATTAACAAAGAACAGAAATGTAAATGATACTAAGCAAGAGAAAAAGATACAGGTCGGGTTCCAACCAAACCAAACCAAAGCATGCTTTCTCGTGACTAAAACTTAAATCTTAATAAGTTACAATCTTTGCCTAAGCAGTTTTCTCACTCACATCAAGTTACCAGCATCTTTAGCCCTCCAGGCCAGGGATCCAACTTCCACAGAATCAGAGGGTGCTGTTATCTTTGTCCCCAAATTGAGGGATAACTAGAATGGCTTTTTGCTCCTGCTTGTATTTTCCAAAGTCCATTGTCTGTCTCACGAGTTAGAAAGATTTCCTTGAGGTGCAGATTCGGACCCCCAGTGTGCTCACTACATTGTTTCCTCCATCACTTATTAGCTTGATTGCTTTGTTTACCTTATATGGAAATGTCCTTTTATTGTCCTCTCCCTGTAATTAAGCTGATCAGACAGGTAAATCCATATTCCTTTGTCTAGGGCAGACCTGGATTATGTACGGCCTCCAAATGCCATTTTAAGAACATATTTCCCGCACATATACATAACTTGCTATACACAACCCGTACACACAGAACACAAGGATTTTCGGGAGCAGCGTCACCGTTTTGCATACGATACCTAACGTGACACCGCTTAGATACACATGACGTCAACAGTGTGTTGGGTGTAGTGAGTGTGTCAGGCCTGTTGCGAGTTACAGTCTAGAGGGCCCTTTGCTGACTCAGGGGCTCTTAAGGTCACAGTTACCCCCTGCCTGGTAGGAACACCTCCAACCCACATGACCTGCCTTAAGGCCAAGACCTTAAAGACATTGTTTTGAGTATGGACACACGACTCCTTCAATATTATCCACACCCACATTTCACACCGATTAGGATGCCTAGTGGGCTGGTAGAGACCTCACATGCCACCATTGAGTGAAGAGTTATGCAGATATCCAACTCAGGGGCTTCCCGAGGCAACCCCTCTGCCGCTTGGCACCACGGGATTCCTGGCTCACACCTCCCCCACTCTCACTGAGGCAGTAGGGTTAGCCACTGGCTAATCCACATGCATTGCCTCAGAACCCTCGTGCCTGGACAGTGCTTCTGTCACATGTTTTCCTTGCCCTTCACGTGTGCAGTTTCCATACCGTACTCATGAATGTCTGGACTCCAGCGTTGCAGTCTGGAGCTGGTACCTTCTCTTCCGTGAAGCCCTGCCAGTGGAGAATGGTCTGTTAGGACTCTGAACTTCCTGGGCAGTAGCTATAGCCTTAATTGCCCCACAACTGCATATTTCCTTTTGATGACTGAGTAATTTTGTTCAGTGATGGGTCAGTTGTTTACTTAAAAAAAGCAAAAGGATGCTTCTTATTGCCCTTGCCTGCTTGCATCAGTGAGGCTCCCAGGCCTGTACTTGATGAATCTGTGCAGAGTTCAAACATTTTATCGAAATTTGGACCGGCTAGAGCCAGTGTCGCTGACAGAAGTCTTTTCACTTGAGCAAAGCCCTCCTGACAGGCTGTAGTCAAAACCACCTTGGCAGGCTGTGTCTTTCTGAAGACGTCTGTCATCACAGTCGCAATGTTGTTGAAACCTTCCACGAGTCTTTGGTAATAATTCGGCAAGCCTCTAAAAGACTGAATTTGCTTTTTGGTTCAGGGTACAGGCCAGTTAACAATGGAGTCCACTTGTAAGGGTTTCTGGCAAATCTGGCCCTGTCCTGCCAATGGCCTGGATAAGGGACTTTCGCCCCATCTTGCATTTTGACACTTTTACTGTGAGACCGGCACCTTTGGGTATGTCTATACAGCAATTAGACACCCGCAGCTGGCCCATGCCAGCCGACTCGGGCTTGTGAGGCTGTTTCATTGCAGTGTAGACTTCCAGGCTCAGGCTAGAACACAGGTTCTAGGACCCGGCAAGATTGGAGGGTCCCAGAGCTTGGACTCCAGCCCGAGCCCAGAAGTCTACACTGCAATGAAACAGCCCCACAAGCCGAGCCCTGAGAGCCTGAGTCAGCTGGCATGGGCCAGCCATGGGTTTTTCTTTGCAGTGGACAAACCCTTTGAGTCTCTTCAGCACAATTTCTCTGTGAGCCTTGTGCCCTGCCCATGCATTTCTGAAGATTGCAATATCATCAACGGAGGCCAAGTAAACGTGGTTTAGAACAGAACAGGGACTTGATTCATTTTAGGCTAGTTACAAAATGTTCCGAGCCTTGTGGCTTTTGGAACTGATGCACTTCCTCACGAGCCCTGACATGAAACTGAGCTGGAAACTTTATCAAATATTTGAGCCCTCGCTGCTTGGCAGGTTCCCTTGCTCTTCTGAAAGCTGATCTCTGTTCAGCCACGTCTTTCTCAAAACCTTGCAAAATCATTCTCTCATTTTGTGGCATCCCCCAAAGCTGCTCTCCCCCCCCCCCCCCAAGAGCTGGCTGCATTATTATTTTTCTTTTACAGTAAATCTGAGAAATTTGACAATCAGTGGGTGAGGTCTGGCAAGCCAGGGTCTGCTGAGCTCTTTCTAAACCAAATTTAAAATCATCCAGCATTACTCAGCAGGTCTGACTGGACTCGGTACAAGTGCATGTCCACTTGGGGACCCGTGACCTGCGGTGATAACAGTGACCCAAAACAGCCTTCTTAAAACAGTGTTGTTTAATCTTAACCGTAGGAACACAGCACAGCAAGAGACAAGGCAGGCTATGCTTCCTCGAAGAACCCCCCAGCCTCTGGAGGTCAGGAGGCAATTGCACCCTCTAAACCATCTCAACAAACCAGGCTCTCCTCTATTCAGGAGGGATGCAGTCCTGGGAAAGCTGGGCTAGCAGGCCCACCATGGGTGGGCAGAGGTAGCATGTCACCGTTAATTGTCCTTGGTGTTTGCAGAGGAGCTCTTCTCTGAGCTATTGTCCATCTTCCTAGGTCGTTTCCGGAACACCCGGCTGTTGAATTAACCCAATAGGTGCATACAAAAACATCTGTACAATATTCAGACAAGCATCATACAGTATTCACAGACTGCTACAGGGTAGCCCATAGAGCTCGCTTTAGCATTTATTTTATTCAGCAGTAATGCAAGGAACCTACAGGCCTGTATCCTGTAAGACTGGGGTTAATTATTTTTTGTCAAGGTTCAAATTTCTTAGTCAAGGTATAGTCAAGGTCCAGACTTCAGAGAAACATTTTTCACACCACAGTAACAATAATAACAACAACAAGTAATTTAAAAGATTTTGAAGTCCATTCAAAAACATCTGGCAGTCCGGATTTGGCCCGCAGTCCACCTATTGACTACCCCTGACATAACATATTATAAAAGTTGTATCCCAGCCTGTGTGCAGGGGGAGAGAGAGATGTAGCCCTTGGGAGGTGCCAGGATGATGGCCACTGGTGCTAATGAGAAAGTGATGGTGATGAGGAAGATAATGGCTAACATTTCTGGTTGTTCTGCAAGGGATGGTGGGAGTATATGGAAGTTCGGATGTACAGTATGTATTATTTCAGTCTACCTTGCTGGGTTAGAGTGTTTGTGACTTTGCTGAATGTATTAATAAACGATTACAAAGACAGAAGGGTTCCTAAAGTGTGAGTGTTGCAACCGTGGACATCAAGGTTCCCAACTGAACAGTAACTTTAATAACACTGGGCCTGATACTGGGACAAGAACTTTCAATACCTCAGAGTGATAACTGGGAATTCTTAAGTAATCAATATAATTAATATACGATTCATAGATCAGGCTACAACAGGCAACTCCAAATCCATCACAAGACTATTAAAATAACATTTTTACCCCCACTTTTCAAATAAATATTTTTCTGACCATCACCCTTCTCAGGGCTTCCTTTACCTCCTTGTTCCTCAGGCTGTAGATCAAAGGGTTCAGCATTGGAGACACCACTGAGTAGAACAGGGAAAGCAGTTTGTCGCTGCCGAGTGAGTAGCTGGATTTGGGCTTCAGATATGTCACGATGCCAGACCCGAAAAACAAGGTCACCATGATGAGGTGGGAGGAGCAGGTGGAGAAAGTTTTGCTCCTGCCCGCGGCTGATGGAATACTGAGGATAGCGTGGAGGATACGGATGTAGGATACAAGGATGAGCAGGAAGGGGACCATGATGAAGGAGACAGAGATGGTGTAAACAGCTATTTCATTCCTGTAGGTATCCGTGCAGGCCAACTGCAGCAGCGGGGGCAGGTTGCAGAAGAAGTGGTTGATGCTAATAGGCGCACAGTAGGGCAGAGGGAATATGAAAGTTGTCTGCCCGACTCCCACCAGCACCCTGATGAGCTAGGACACACTTGAGAGCTGGAGACACACACCTCTGATCATCATGGTCGTGTAGCGCAGTGGGTGACATATGGCCATGTAACAGTCATATGCCATGGCAGCCAGCAGGCAACACTCAGTGATCCCCAGGAAGGAGAAGAAATACATCTGTGTGACACAGCCCAGGAAGGAAATACTCTTGTCCTCGGAGAATAAGTTCACCAGCATCTTGGGGGTAGTGGACGAAGTATAACCCATTTCCAGAAAGGACAAATTCCAAAGGAAGAAATACATGGGGGACTGAAGGGCAGGGTCCACCACCGTGATCGTGATGAGGAGGATGTTGCCCACCATGGTGATGAGGTACAACAGCAGCACCAGAAAAAAAAAGTGAAACTTGGAGCTCCAGGATGTTGGAAAAAGCCACAAAGAAGAACTGTATCACAACTGTGTGGTTCCTGCTAGCCATGTCCTACAGTTGTTTTCTATCTGTGGAGATAATAAAATCACAGAGGCATAGGACTGGAAGGGACCTCGAGAGGTCATCTAGTCCAGTCCCCTGCACTCATGGCAGGACTAAATATTATCTAGACCATCCCTGACAGGTGTTTGTCTAACCTGCTCTTAAAAATCTCCAATGATGGAGATTCCATAACTCCCTAGGCAATTTATTCCATGCTTAACCACCCTGACAGTTAGGAAGTTTTTCCTAATGTCCAGCCTAAACCACCCTTGCTGCAATTTAAGCTCATTGCTTCTTGTCCTATCCTCAGAGGTTAAGGAGAACAGTTTTCCTCCCTCCTCCTTGTAACAACCTTTTATGTCCCCTCTCAGTCTTCTCTTCTCCAGACTAAACAAACCCAATTTTTTTTAATCTTCCCTCATAGGTCATATTTTCTAGACCGTTGATCATTTTTCTTGCTCTTCTCTGGACTTTCTCCAATTTGTCCACTTCTTTCCTGAAATGTGGCGCCCAGAACTGAACAGAATACTCCAGTTGAGGTCTAATCAGCCGGGCGTAGAGTGGAAGAATTACTTCTCATGTCTTGCTTACAACACTTCTGCTAAGACATCCTAGAATGAGGTTTGGTTTTTTTGGAACAGTGTTACACTGTTGACTCATATCTAGTTTGTGATCCACTATGAGCCCCCAGATCCCTTTCCGTAGTGCTCCTTCCTAGGCAGTCATTTCCCATCTTGTACGTGTGCAACTGATTGTTCCTTCCTAAGTGAAGTACTTTGCATTTGTCATTATTGAATTTCATTCTATTTACTTCAGATCATTTCTCCAGTTTGTCCAGATCATTTTGAATTTTAATCCTATCCTCCAAAGCACTTGCAACCACTCTCATCTTGGTGTGGTCCGCAAACTTTATAAGAGTACTCTTTATACCGTTATCTAAATATTTTGACCTTCTGGGGTCCCTTCCAACCCTGATATTCTATGATTCTATGATTCTATGAAATCACTGATGAAGATATTGAACAGAGCCCAACCCAGAACCAATCCCTGTGGGACCCCACTCATTATGCACCTCCAGCATGACTGTGATCCACGGATAACTGCTCTCTGGGAATGGTTTTCCAACCAGTTATGCACCCACCTTATAGTAGCTCCATCTAGATGGTATTGCCCTAGTTTGTTTATGAGAAGGTCACGTGAGACAGTATCAAAAGCCTTACAAAATCCAAGATATACTACAGCTACCGCTTCCCCCTTATCCACAAGGCTTGTTACCCTGTCAAAGAAAGCTATCAGGTTGGTTCATTAACTGGTTAAGTTGGGTTGTAGCAGGATGGTCACCTGCTCCAGCCTTAAAGGACTTAAAACAGCCCAGGACTGTGGCTGGGAGCAAGCAGTTCCCAGGCTCATTGGGGGAGCAGGCTCAGCTGTGGCCACACCCCAATCAGGGCTCAGCTGGCCCTTATAAGAGGGCAGTAGGCCAGGAGCAGAGAGTCTCCTCTAGCTGTAGAGGGAGACAAGCCTGGCTGCTGGGGAGCATACCATAGTACCTGAGGCGGAGCAGGGCTGGGGGAAGGCCAGAGGAGCTGGGGAGGTGAGGTGAGGTGGGGATAGAGGGTGGGGGTTCCCTGGGGAGGGGAGACCCAAATCTGTGGGGTACTGCAGGGGGCAGCAGCCCGGGTAAAGGGGCACCGTGATCTGGGAGGGACACGGGGGCCAGCGGCAAGCGGGACACCGGCCTGCAGAGGGCGCTCCAGAGGCTGGAAGAGCTAATTCTCAAGGACGACCAGCAGGAAACACCGCAGGGGTGAGTCCCGCACCGTGACATTGGTGAATCGTATAAGAAATTTATATACATAATCTCTGATACAACAAATTTTCAGTGGTGTTTTCATTTGTGGATGCCCAGTGTAGGACATCTGGCACTTTATGTACAGTGGCACTAAGATCCCACAGCTCCCACTGACTTCAGTTGGAAAGCCAGGCTCAGTGTGTCACAACTTGGACATCCAAAACAGGAGGCATCTAAAGCAAGTGGCCCGTTTTGAGAACGTCAGCCTGAATCTCCCTGCTCTGTAAAACGAGGAGAGGATTGCTCTGTCTCACCAAGTAGACCAGGCTTTATTTCCTGTTCCCCAGGTCAGGTTACAGAGGTTGATATCCCTGGCTCCGATACCAGCCAGACCACATTGGATGTGTCTACACAGCATTTTGGAGCAACCAGGAGCGAGTCTCCCAGCCCGGGTCAGCAGACTTAGCCCATCCGCCTCACTAGACTTCATATCCTGAGCTCCAGCATCACCGGCTATCATTTTCCTGTGAGAGTTCATTTGAGAGCACAGTGATCGCTATGGAGCATTTAGTGATTTAATGAAGTCAAGACAAAAATGATCAAAGACAAAACCACCCCATCCCCTGTGGGAGAACACTTTTCACAAAGTGATCACTCTGTGTCTACGCTATCAGTCCTCATCCTCAAAGGAAACCTGCACAACACTTTCAAAAGACAATCCTGGGAGCTTAAATTCATAACTTTACTAGACACTCAAAATCATGGACTGAACAGAGACACTGGATTTATGGCTTATTACAACAATCTGTGACCCCCACTAACCACACACACACACCCCCAGCTGCTTTTTTCCACCCCCCTTCCTTTCCTCCCTATGACTGGAGGGTAGTAACGAGCCACTTCACTTTGAATGGTCCTTTGAAATGTGTGTTAACTGCTTATGCCGAACAATCTGTTCCCCTTTGTATTTATCTGTGACACTCTCTGGCTTTGTCTACATTAGCGCTTTTGTTGGTAAAACTTTTGTCTGTCGGGGTGTGAAAAGAAATATCCAGGCCTGACGGACAAAAGTTTTACGGAGCGCCCGTGTGAACAGCGCTATGTCGGCGGGAGACACTCTCCTGCCGATGAAGCGGCCGCCGCTTGTTCGGGTGGTTTGATTTTGCCGGCAGAAGAGCGGCTGCGCGGGAGACCTTGCTGCGGCACAGCTTTAGCAGCACGGCTGCGCCGCTGTGAGGTCCGTAGCGCAGACCCAGCCTCCGTACATTTCCCAGCCATCAAGAGCAGCTCCGTGGACGCTCAGAAGCTTGCCTCTCTTGCCACAGAAGTTGGTCCAATAAAAAATATTCCCTCACCCACCTTGACTCTCTCATATCCTGGGACTGACATGGCTTCGACAAACACTGCATCCATCCATCTATCTATGATTTGAGGACTTCAATAGTGCAGACACAGGTGAGAGGTTTTTCGCAGGAGTGGAGGGTGAGATTCTGTGGCCTGCCTTGTGCAGGAGGTCGGACTAGATGATCATAATGGTCCCTTCTGACCTTAGTATCTATGAATCACTTTCATAGAGACCCACTAAGACTGTACTTAGCAGCCAAGATCCTGATTACATTTTTTTCAGGCACAGAACTTTAAGTTCAGGGGAGTTGGGTGGGTAACTCCCTTCGGTTCCGCTGGAAATTCCAGCTATAAATTATAAATTATTCCGTAGTATAGCAAAATGGTAAGGGGAGAGGAACAACACACCAGCGGCTGACTCTCTGCTCCCTTGTACCATGTGTAGTCATTTCTACCGATGCAAGGTGAGTGCAAAATGACTCCATATCAGAATTACCCACTTGTACTAGGAGGAGTGTTTCCATACCCATTCACCGCTCACATTGCTCACAGAGAAATGGCTACACAAAGGTACAAAGCAGTGGAGAAAAAGGACCAAGCTAAAGATATGCACCGATGTGCTTGGTTAAAAAGCAATAACGTGTAGAAAAAACATTGACTTTAAAAAAATATTTGAATCTAATCTAATCACGGGCTTTAAAGCTTGCGAGCAGCGTGTTGAGCAACTCTGAAGAAGCCACACCTTGAGGAGTCTGAGTATTTAGGTTCTTTTATGCCTCCATTGAGACAGGTTCCCTGATGCATTGAATCCTTGCAACGTAAGGGACTCATAGATGAGACAAAGACTTTTTCTTCTCTCTTTGGGGTGGAGAATATACAGCTTGATAGTCAGGGTCAAAGTTTCCAGGGACAGCTGTTTTGAACAAGGGATGATGGAAAATTTTCCATCAAAACTTTTTTCACCAAAAAACTGGGTTTCCAATGGAAGATAGAAGTGTCTGCTTTGGAAGACAGGAATCCCCAAAACTTTTTGAAAATGGGACTAAAGTCCTTAAATCGCTGATTTTGAACTTATTACCCATCAGGAACCTCATTATTTCGCTTTCTCTGAGGTACTTCTATGGCCTACATTGGAGTAAGCGCCTCACACAATTTCTTTAGCCTCACAACTCCCCTGTGGTGTAGGCAGCGCTGTGATCCCCATATTGCAAACAGGGAGCAGACACACCCAGAGACAGGGGGCAGCTTTTCAAAGGTATTTCACAGGCTAAAGATGCAGAGAGGTCCCATGTGGGATTTTCAAAATTGCCTAAACAGGGAAGGGCCAAAATCCAAAAGGCCCAGATCCACAAAGGAACTTGGGTACCTAACTACCACTTTAGGCCCCTGAAGATCCCAGAGTCAGGCCCCCTCTGGGATTCACAAAACTGTTGCTGAGCTGCCGTCAAACGCTGTCGGTCCCTAAACTCCCTGGGCTCCTGCTTTTTTGCAGTAAAAGTTCCCAAGGTGCCTCTGGGCATGTGCTCCGCAGCCCAACGCCAACCACACAGACACCTGAGCCCCAGAGCGATGTACAAGCTGGGAGGAGATAACCAGTCCTCTGCCTCATTTGTCTGTGGGGCCCAATTTGGTAAACATGGTCAGAGCTCACCTACCAGATTGGGCCCTTTTAGGCAATCTTATGCAAAGCAAGGATGGCTGGAGTTGGGGCAAGAGGAGGACCTCCCTCATAACTTTTAACCCAGTGGTTAGGCTATGTAGTTGGGGTGTAGGATAACACTGGTTCAAGTCCTCCTTCTGGCTCAGGGGGAGAAAGGATTTGAACAGAGATCTGCCACCTCTCAGGTTTCATAGATTCCAAGGTCGGAAGGGACCATGGTGATCATCTAGTCTGACCTCCTGTATAACACAAGCCAGAGAACTTCCCCCAAAATAATTCCTAGAGCAGAACTTTTAGAAAAATATTGAATCTTGATTTATAAATTGTCAGTGAGGGAGAATCCACCATGACCCTTGGTAAATTGTTCTATGGGTAATCACCCTCACAGTTACAAATTTATGCCTTATTTCCAGTCTGAATTTGTCTAGCTTCAACTTCCAGCCATTGGACCATGTTGTACCTTTCTCTGCCAGATTGAAGAGCCCATTATTAAATATTGGTTCCCCATATAGGTACTCAGACTGTATGGAAGTCACCCCTTCACCTTCTCTTTGTTAAGATAAATCGATTGAGCTCCTCGAGTCTATCGCTATAAGGCAGGTTTTCTAATCCTTTAATCATTCTTGTGGCTCTTCTCTGAACCTCTTCAATTTATCAACTACTTGTCCACAAAGCATAACTACTTGTCCACTGCTCCATGAAGCTACTGTCTGTTGTAAAGAAATATAAAAGACAAAAATAAAATCATAATTAAAAACATTTCCCAAAGCTCACCAACCACAGCAGCAATCCTGCCCCTAATTCCCCTGCCTTGACCTGTGATCTTGAAGTTCTATCTAGGACTTTGGCTTCTTTTCTGTTTCCCATACACAGAGAGTAAGCATATACTTTCCAGCTGAGCCTTTTAAAGCTGTCTAGGGGATTTGAACACACAGTTCCCACTAGTTTGATTGTGAATTGGATGACTGAATTCCTTAGACAGCTTTGAAAATCTCAGCCTCAATGACTTTTTTTATTTTATATTAAAGGCAAACAGCAACAGAAGGAATAAAAATAAAGTATCCATGACAGAGAGCACAGTGTGTGTATCGCCTCAGTAATTTTGTTTTAGAAGTGAGCACAAAATGGTAGCTGCCCCCAGGAGATTGCTAGCAATTTAGACCCCAATTCCCCACAATACTTGAGCACATGCTTAACTTGCAGGGCAATCTAGGGTGGCGGAGGATGGGGATGTGGATTAGGATTGCAATGTCCCAAACTGTGCATGAAAAGATGGCGGAGAAGAGAGGTTTATACTGGTTTTATTTCATGCCTAGGATTTCAATATTTCTTAGGGTTTAGGCTGGAGTGCATGGTTCTATGATTATCATTTTACCTGAAGTAGAATCTAATCCACTTTCCAAAATATCAAATCCAGTTTGAAGCCCTGGTCTGGATTCTCCAGCTAGTCCTTACACTGCTGGCCAAAAGGAGGAGGCAGGTTTAACAAGTCTAGAATTAAGTGGTGCCAATGTATTAACATTTAATTCTGTGTTCTCCTCATTACACGGCAGAGTTTGTTTGGTTCCATTCGATACAAGCCATGGCAGATGCAAAATAGGGAAATCAAAAGTCCGTCAGAGAATTCATCCTCCTGGGATCCAGGAATACCCAAAAACTGAAGGTTCTTCTCTTCTTGCAGCTTCTAGTGATCTACACTGTGAGCATGGCTAGGAACATCCTCGTTGTTGCGCTACTTGTGGGTGATCAGAACCTTCGCACCCCCCCTTCACACCTCCATTCTTTCTGCTTGGAGATCTGCTTCTCTTTGCCCATCTTGACCAGAATGCTGGCCAGTCTCCTGACTGGGGACAGACCCATTTCTGTTAGCAGCTGCATCATGCAATTTATACTTTTGATTCTCTGGCAGGTGCTGAATTCTATCTCCTAGCTACAATGTCTTATGATCGGTATTTAGTGATATGTAACCTCTTGCATTATGCAGCCCTTATGAATGGCAGATTCTGCCTCCAGCTAGCAGCTGGTCTTGGATGAGCAGATTTCTGATTACTTCCATATTAATGGGTATGATGTTACAATTGGTTTTCTGTAGACAAATTAAATTACGCTTGGTGATCATGACAAACCTTTCCTGCAGTGACACCCACACACTGGACCTTATAACTTTCACCCTAGCCTTTACATTCACCCTACCCCCATTTCTTCTGGCAGTGAGGTCCTACGTCTTCTGGGCATGCCCAATGCTGTGAATTCAGAGTCTCTTTCCATGAAACTCTGTGCGAGTTGCTTCAAGTTCACCGTTTTCCAGACACGGCTAGTGGCAAGCCCATTTGCTGGGCCACTCAAAAAAGAAACACAAATGGGAATGAACTCACAAGAAGGACTTTATCCTGATCCCTGCATAAGGGGCAGTGCAGACACTGCCCCAGGAGCAGACCAGGAGACGGATTTTGTCCCCGAGAGTCCCTGGCTCTTCCCTTGCCAGAGAAGAGGTAACATGAACCAGTTCTAGGCCCCACTGCAATTCACAATCCTCCCCCCCCTCAGCTGCCGCCAAACCCTGTAGGTGTCACTCGGAGTTGGCACCTAAATTTGGGAAGTGACCGTTCCGTGTGTACCGATGTTTGTGTCTCTGAGGGTCACCCTGCTGCTCCATTCTAGGTGTCTGGATGCCTAAGCCTGAGCGCAATGCGTGAAGGTGTACCACTTTAACTGTGGACTCAGTTATACCGGGATAAATGTGGAGAAGCCAATGACGGAAATTCTTGAAGCTGCCAAGGAATTTGGAAGCCCAGTTCTGAAAACTGATGGGAATTGAGGCATCCACATTTTCTAGGGACCTCTGAAAAATCTCAGCCTTCTGGGTACAAAGGATCAGATAATAGACATTTTTTTTGGAATATCATATATGAAACTTTGGAAATACAGAACAATCACCCGCTATCAACCTTGTATTCCTCACCATGTCACAATGGGTTTTGACAAACAAATCATCTATCCAGCTGGTCAGAACATGTTTGTTTTTTCCCCCAGGGAAAATTTTGACTTTTTGGACAAAATACATACCCCTCCCAAACCCATTATTTTGTTTTCAAACAACCAAATTTTGAAAAATTTCAGCTGCAAACTGAACAATTTTTGGCCCCAGACTGCTAAAAACAAACATTTTCAGACGAAACTGCCACCCTCTAAAAGTTTCGGGGGTTTTGGCAGTTTCCTGATGAAAAATCAATAATTTGCAAGGGAAGCATATACTTTCCATTAAAAAAAAATCATTTAATCACACTCCCAATTCTCTGAAAAAGTTGACAATTTTTTGACCAGCCCTAATAATCTGGTTTGTCTGACTCAGCCATGTCTAGAATGTTCTTCATAGTCACATCTTTGTATTACACTAAGGTGTAACAGAGATGGTTGGACAATATTGGTCAAATGAGGTTTGGATTAAAAACAGGGTGGGGTGGAAATCATGAACATTTTAGTGATTTCCTACCCTCATTTTCTGACCAGATCCATAGAATATTAGGGTTGGAAGAGACCTCAAGAGGTCTTCTAGTCCAATCCCCTGCTCAAAGCAGGACCAACACCCACTAAGTCATCCCAACCACCAACACCCACTAAGTCATCCCAGCTAGGGCTTTGTCAAGCCAGGCCTTAAAAACCCCTGAGGATGGACATTCCACCACCTCCCTAGGTAACCCAGTCCAGTGCTTCACCACCCTCCAGTGAAAAAGTTTTTCCCAATATCCAACCTAAACTTTAGGAGGTTCAACCCTCTAATTTGTCTAGGTCCTGCTGTATCCTATCCCTACCCTCCAGTGTATCTACCACTCCTCCCAGTTTAGTGTCATCTGAAAATTTGCTGAGGGTGCAATCCACACCATCCTCCAGGCCATCTAGGCCATGACCATCTAGCCCATCATTGCCAAGAGGAAAACCTCCGTCCCTGCTAGAGCCACCAGGAAGTAGAGCTGCAACATGCAGCCAGTGAAGGAAATTGTGTTGCTCTCAGACAAGAGGTTTTCCAGCATCTTGGGCATTGTAGCAGTGGGGCAGCAGATATCTAACGAGGAGAGGTTGCTGAGGGAGAAGTACATGGGGTTGTGCAGCTTAGCCTCAGTCCCTATGGCTATGAAGATGAGGCCATTGGCAGCGAGGGTTATCAAGTAGACCAACAAAAAGGGATAAGCGAATGGCTGGGCAATTGGAAAGTCCCGTAAGGATGAATTCAGTCACCATCATTCCATTGTCCATTTCTCTGCTTGAAGAGGAGCTCTCCTGCATGGGGTTAAATAAAAGCGATTTCATTATGTGAAATTCTATGCATGTTAATGATGGATGGTCTTAGTGTTAAGGCAAAGGAGTGGGAGACAGAAGATCTAGGTTCTCCTCCACAGGCATGTGCCTACCTGTTTTCCCCTAATGATAAACAAACATTCTCAGATTGATACATTTTGGTTTTTGTTTTTAACCAAACTGAAACATTTAATTGGGGTAGGTTAGACATTAAACTCTCTCCCCCTGAGCTGCTTCAGCGATCCATGGGCGTTGCAGTGTGGGTGCTTCATGGTCCTGTTTTCCTCTCTGAGCTGGACTCCCTGGCTGGATTACATCTCATCTGATGGACTGCAATGGAGGCATAAACAGGGGAATATCGACTAGGCATAGAGAGGTTATTTTACCTCTATATTTGGAACTGGTGCATCCGCTGCTGGAATCCTGTGTCCAGTTCTGGTGACCACAATTCATGAAGCATGTTGATAAATTGGAGAGGGCTCAGAGAAGAGAAACAAGAATGACCAAAGGATTAGAAAACACACCTTACAGTGATAGACTCAAAGAGCTCAATCTATTTAGCTTAACAACAAAGGTTAATGGGTGACTTGATTACAGTCTATGAGTACCTACATTGGGAACAAATATTTGATAATGGACTCTTCAACCTAGCAGAGAAAGGTATAACAAGATCCAATGGCTGAAAACTGAAGCTGAACAAATTCAGACTGGAAATAAGGCATACATTTTTAACAGTGAGGGTAATTAACCATTGGAACAAGTAATCAAGCGACATGGTGGATTCTCCATCACTGACACTTTTAAATCAAGATTGTTATTTTTATTAAAAAGATCTGCTCTAATTCAAAGAGCAATTATTTTGGGGAAGTTTTATGGCCTATGTTATACAGGAGGTCAGACTAGAGGATTAGTGGTCCCTTCTGGCCTTCAAATCTATGAATTTTTGAATGGTTCAAGCAGAAGCGAGTCCTCAGTGCATCAAGGGAAATGTAGTCCAGCCCAAGAGCCCAGCCCACAGCTCCCATGAAGTATCATGGCTGCTCAGTTGGGTGCATCCAACTGGCCTGAAATTGAATGTTTTGACTGGATTTGACAAACTGATATTTTCATTTCAAATCATCCTGATCCAGGACAAAATATTTCATTCCAATTTTCCATCAGGAAAAACATTTAAAATGTTTGGCTGAAACTCCTGTGAAAAATGTTGATTCTGACAAAACTGCATTTTCTGTCAAAAAACATTTTGATGGAAAATTCCCAAGCAGCCGTCTCTATTTGCTCCTCTCCAGTCATATAGTGCAATATAGACTATATATTTCGTTAGCAGCTCAGCCACTTATCAGCTATCTTCACCCTTTCTAACATGTCATTGATTGACTTCTCTCCCTGCCAGCTTTCTCTCCATTTCTAATTTAAATAATACCCCTACAGATTTTTTTTTTTAAACTACTAAACTCGCAATCTGATCCACCTCTGTTTATGGTAGGGGATTAGCTGGAACAGTTTGATCAGAGCTGTCGCTGTGATAGAAGGATAGGTGCAGCCGCACTTTAAGAGATCAAGGACACCACATTTCAGCACCGAGTCCTGTCGGTGGTGTCAGTGGAAGTGTGCGGACCAGGCTCATGCATGGGGGGGCGGGGGCAGAAAAGCCCCCAGAGGAGCAGGGTCCCTGAGATCCTGACTGAGCCTGGGGCTGCTGACACCCCCTTCCCGCCTTTGTCTGAGGTGTGTCCCTCTCTGTCTCCCAGCCATTGCCCTGAGCAATGGGGCTGTGAATAAGAGGCATCTCTCCCCCCCCCACTACCACCCAGGTTAGAGAGGAGTAGGGGAGGGGAAGGGAAAGGGGTGGTGGCTTCAAACGAGATAGGGGAATGTGGAGCTGACAATCCCCACCTCCTTAGCCCACCCCTCCCCCTTCCACCATTCCCTTGATCCCCTTCCAGTGTTTCTCCCCTCCCCCTGGCCTGACACTCCCCACCCCCCGGAACACTCTCCCCACCCTCAATCCTCTCCCCTACCACCCATCCCCATTTATCAGCAATTCATAGAGTTTAAGACCAGAAGAGACCATCAGGTCCTCCTGTCTGACTCCAGTGTAGCTCTTACATTTCACCCGGTTAGACCCTAACAGGGCACCCAGGGCAGTGCCACTCACTCGGATTTGGCCTACCCGGACTCCCGCCATCATGATGGCTGGGCCAAACCTGAGTGGTGCTGGGACCCCAGAGCAGAGCTGATACTAGGCGTTAGCAGACAAAGCAATCGCTTAGGGCCTTGAGCAGCTCAAGGGGGCCCCCTATTAGTTATTAGTATGTGTGCTGTGGGGGGGTCCCCCCAAATATTCCTGCTTAGGGCCCCCAATGGGCTGGTACCACCTCTGCCCCAGAGCTTGCAGTGCCTGGAGCAGGGGGACGAGCCCAGCCAGCCCTGTGGGACAGGAGCTGCCATGCCACCTTTGAAACATTCTGGTGACAATTTCTGGTCTCGGCCCACAGGTTGAGAAACCCTGGTCCAGATTGTCTGAGAATTCAGAAATCTCACTTTAAAAAAAAAAGACAAAATGGTGACGAGCGCAGCTGCTTTGCTGTTTGATACTCAGATGCTGTGTAGCCCTTTCTTCTCGCTCAGTCTTTGGTCACGTGCGCTTATAACATTTGCGGATGTGCAAAGATTTAAATAGGTAAGAGGAGTCCGTACTGGGATCATTACAGTCAGAATCAACTTGAACTGTAGTTTACCTGCTGAATTTGGATAATGATATTTTGGTGAATTGTAGCCAGAGCTATCCTGGTATAAGGAATCTTTGCGTTGCTGTAACTGCCAGGTATAAGGGCTTGTGCCAGTGTAATTATATTGGTTAAAAAAAAAATCACACCCCTAATACACAAAGTTATTCTGGTATGAAATCTAGCCCAAACTAGAACAAGGTTGGTGGGCAGAGCTCTCCCTGAAAGTCTTCCGACCTCAGACATGGCTTTTACCAGCAAGAAAGTGATTTTGCTTGTAGAGCTTATACAGATGGGTTCCCTGAAAGAAATAAGCTATATTAGTAAGAGCACATTTTTTGGTTGGTACACCCAGGTCTACGCTAGGGATTTTGCTGGGGAAGAAGTGTCATTAAAAAGCCTAACCAACATTACTGTACTGGGAAACATTTCTGTTTAGACCTGGCCAGAGACACAACTGTATTATACAGTGGGGCTACTGGGTAGCAGCAGAGGGTAATGAAAGGAGAAAGGACCATTTTACTCTGGGAATACCCCTAGAGGACAGGAGATAAGGAAGAGGGAACAGGCTGTTATACTCTGTAATGACTGCTAGAGGAGAGTGGAAGATAAGGACAATGGAAAGGGGCAGCTGCACTCTACATTTGCTGCCACTGGGTGGCAGCAGAGAATAAGGACCCCGCCGTGTTGTGTTACTGGCACCCACTGAGAGCCAAGAGAAAAGGACACCTACAGAAAAGCCTTCTCAGCCGAGGTGCTGTGGCTGCTGGATAGCCAGGCAGCACCAACGATAAAGACAATATACTGTGCACTAGGTGGCGGCACAGGGTAAGGGATACACATGGGGGAGTCTATTGTGGAAAATATAGATCGCGAGCGAGACATAAGAAGCCATCAGTGAGAGCCAGGAGGATTCTGTAGAGGATAAACAGGAGGAAAAGATGAACTATACTTCAGCTTCGAAGAATTAGATTTTTCTTGGTAAATGTTGATTTCACCCAACACAAACTGATGAAAAAAATTTCCATTGATGACCATTGAAATTTACAGATCGGCAAAGAACGAAAAATGCTGCTTGAGAACTTAGAGTTTGATTTAAGGATATTTACTTGGTATATTTTGACACGGGATGTTAAAAATTTGTATTTTAACAGTTTAAAGCTTTAACTTTTTGAATCTCAACAAGTACTGTAATTAAATAACTATTGACTGACCCACCCACGGTCTGATCCCCCATAATTTTCTGCAACTGAAAATGTATTTAAGTATTTTTTATTTTTATGGATTAAATCAATATTATCCATTGAAACAAATAAAAACCGACTTCTGCCAAGCCTAGCGATAGGTGCCCTTTTCTCTTGCATTACTCTCAGCTCTCACCTTGTCCCAGTAGCAGAGATGCCCCACTCCTTTGGGACACTGCTTTGCCATCTTAGGTCCATTAGACGCTGTAGCAGCATAAATAGTATAAAAGTTGCAATGTTGCTACCTAGTGACTGTTACACAATGCAGCTACTTAGCGAAGGGATGTCAATCCGGAGCCCTCTCAGGGAGTCACTATTCAACATATCAACATTTTCATTGCTTTCCCAACACCCATCAGCCTGTGCCATGCCATTGAAACCTGGGGCCTGAGCTATAAAGCACCTGGGACAAGGAGCACACAGCATCCTTACCCCTCTGCGCATTCCTCCACCCAGGATCCTCATCTCACAAGTGGTTCCCAAGTTCACAATCTGGGAGTTCCCACAAATATCCCAGTGTGCAGCACTACACTCAGCCTGTATCCAACGCAATCTACGAGAGTGGGGGGCAAATGTTCTGTGCATCCCCTCTCCCAGAGAGCTCAGGTAGACAATCACCCAGATAGAGTCACTCATGGCCCACAGGGAGAGCATGGAGACATTTCTTCAGTGAATGGTAAATTTGCCAAAAAAAATAAAAATGCATTTTTCAGGGCAGTGAAACTATTCAGGAATTCAGGTTGAATTTGGTGAAGAGTTTTCGGGAGAAAAAATTGGGAATGTCTTGAAATGTTTTAAATTCGCACTGAAAAAATTTCATTCAACTTGAATAGAATTTTTTCAGCCGTTCATGTCAGTGAGAGACTCAATTTGGTTAAAAACAAAAAAACTCACTAATTTGATCAGTTTTGCTGTGACACTTCCTGTAATACCCAGTGCTGTGAAGCACCTCGCCACCGCCTGCCCTCAGTGTGAGGAAGACTTGTTTGTACCTACCAGGGGGTCAGCTCCCCAACTCCACCAGCCCTGGGCGACAAGCACTCCTCTCCAGGCCTCTGCAGGCCCTGCTGTTACTTTACAGTTCGCGTTGGGCACATACCAATGCTCAAGGCCTCAGAGCATCCCCCTGGAGTGACCAGCCCCTGGTCCACTGGACACTTGCCATATTCACAGATCTGCTGCTTCCAAAGAACCAGAAAACCTTAGCTTAACCATTCCATCTCGGATCACCGCTCTGCTTAACGCACAGCACTTACATATGTTTCTAGTGAAAACAAATAGAAGTTTATTTAGCAAAGCTTAGAGATTCCAGTAGTAGCAAGTACTGGAAACAAATGGTTACCTATAACAAAATAAAATCATAACATGTATTCTAGCGCCCAAACTTAGTTAACAAGATACATGTGTCTTGTAGAGTATTGCTCCCGCAAAATCCTTGCTGTGCTTTATAGCCAGGCTAGTGGTGACCCTCCTTTCATAAGACAAACCCTGTTAACTTGTCTCCTAGGTGAAGGACTCTCAACACCCCCTGCTGTTTTGTTTCTCTCCGATTTTGCAATCTCTTAACTTGCACCAGGCTCGTTCTGAAAAGAGGCCTCCTTGGTGAGGCCTACAATATACAAATGGCCAGACAGGGAGAAAAGCATCCTGTTATCTCAGAGGTATAAAACTATAGGGTTAGAAGGGACCACAGGGGTCATCTAGTCTAACCCCCTGCCAAGATGCAGGATTTGTTTTGTCTAAACCATTCAAGACAGCTGGCTATCCAGCCTCCTTTTGAAAACCTCCAGTAAAGGAGCTTCCACAACCTCCTTAGGCGTCTGTTCCGTTGTCCCACTGTTCTTACAGTTAGGAAGTATTTCTGGAGGTGTGTCACCTCCTGGTGACCTGGCTCAACTCCAAGATGGTATTTTCAGTATAGATACATAATCCTTGTGAAATGTTTGGCTCAATAATTCTTAAGGAGTTATGACAATCCGTGTGATATTGGCTCTCAGTACAGAGCTCACATGCCACCCTCTGGTGAGCTCTTGTGCAGATATCCAACCCAGGGGATCCCTATGAAACTATGCACACTCTGTGCCCTTGGACAGTTGGCAGAGGTCCCGGTCTCATATGGGCCACCAAGCTGTAAACGTAATGATTCCCTCCGCTCTCATCGGAGAGGTTAAAGACCAGGAGTAAAATTTTCAGAAGTGCCCAAGAGCCAGATTTTCATAGAATCATAGAATATCAGGGTTGGAAGGGACCTTAGGAGGTCATCTAGTCCAACCCCCTGCTCAAAGCAGGACCAATCCCCAATCAAATCATCCCAATCAGGGCTTTGTCAAGCCTGACCTTCAAAACTTCTAAGGAAGGAGATTCCACCACCTCCCTAGGTAACGCATTCCAGTGTTTCACCACTCTCCTAGTGAAAAAGTTTTTCCTAATATCCAACCTAAACCTCCCCCACTGCAACTTGAGACCATTACTCCTTGTTCTGTCATCTGCTACCACTGAGAACAGTCTAGGTCCATCCTCCTTGGAACCCCCTTTCAGGTAGTTGAAAGCAGCTATCAAATCCCCCCTCATTCTTCTCTTCCATAGACTAAACAATCCCAGTTCCCTCAGCCTCTCCTCATAACTCATGTGTTCCAGTCCCCTAATCATTTTTGTTGCCCTCCATTGGACTCTTTCCAATTTTTCCACATCCTTCTTGTAGTGTGGGGCCCAAATCTGGACACAGTACTCCAGATGAGGCCTCACCAATGACAAATAGAGGGGAACGATCACGTCCCTCAATCTGCTGGCAATGCCCCTACTTATACATTCCAAAATGCCATTGGCCTTCTTGGCAACAAGCGCACACTGTTGACTCATATCCAGCTTCTCGTCCACTGTGACCCCTAGCTCCTTTTCTGCAGAACTGCTGCCGAGCCATTTGGTCCCTAGTCTGTAGCGGTGCATGGGATTCTTCCGTCCTAAGTGCAGGACTCTGCACTTGTCCTTGTTGAACCTCATCAGATTTCTTTTGGCCCAATCCTCCAATTTGTCTAGGTCCCTCTGTATCCTATCCCTACCCTCCAGCGTATCTACCCCTCCTCCCAGTTTAGTGTCATCTGCAAACTTGCTGAGGGTGCAATCCACACCATCCTCCAGATCATTTATGACTATGTATCGTAAAAATGAATACAGACACTTTCCACATTCTTCACAGAAGGTGAATCTTAAATTGCTCATGCTTAATTACTCAAGCACTTTAATACCCCGGTTCGGAAGGTGGTATATAAATGCAAAGCAGCAGCAGTTTGGAATTGGGTGCTCACCTCTATTCGTAGGACAGCTCTCACTTCAGTCGATGAACTCATTTCTCAGGGTTTGAGACCACGTGGGTGAGGTAATACCTTTTATTGGATTCAGAGTAATAGCCGTGTTAGTCTGTATTCGCAAAAAGGAAAGGAGGACTTGTGGCACCTTAGAGACTAACCAATTTATTTGAGCATAAGCTTTCGTGAGCTGCTGTAGCTCACGAAAGCTTCTGCTCAAATAAATTGGTTAGTCTCTAAGGTGCCACAAGTCCTCTTTTTCTTTTATTGGACCAACTTCTGCTGGCAGGAGACATGTTTTCGACACACAGAGCTCTTCAGGGTTTGGCAGACAGGACTCCGGTTCCACTGAGGTTCTTGTCTTTCATCATTCTGCAGAAATGGGACTTTCTCAGTAGAGAGACCTGCAGTTACCTGAAGGGATGAGCTGGTGCCTGTGATCTACCTTTGGAAAATGGGCTTCCCCTTCGATTTAATAAGTGTAAATGCTCTCTCATATTTGTATTCTTTCTTCATGCTTTTCAATAGTCCCACTTCAACCTTTCTCCCACTTGGTTCATTCTGTGTCTCCAGAGCGTTGTAGCCAACAATGCCCACTGTGAGTTGCAATTATACAAGTCCCATTCTCCATCACGTTTTAGTCTAATGATCCTTTGTGGAAAATATTTTAGATCATGGACAAACACCAGCTTACATTTTTGGGAGATGCCTGTCCAAGGTGATGGCCAGTTATCATGTACTTGCACCGCCCCTGAATTAGTATTCAAGAGATGCTGCCATCTAATGGGCATTTTTGAAAATAGCAGCCCATATCTCACTCTTACAACATGCTGCCACCTAGTCGCCAGTTTACAGTATAACTTTCCCATTATTGACAGGTTTCAGAGTAGCAGCCCTGTTCGTCTGTTTCCGCAAAAAGAACAGGAGGACTTGCGGCACCTTAGAGACTAACCAATTTATTAGAGCTTAAGCTTTCATGAGCTACAGCTCACTTCATCGGATGCATAGAATGGAACATATAGTAAGATATATATATATATATATAGAGAGAGAGAGAGATTAGTTGGAAGTTACCATACAAACTGGGAGAGGCTAATTAGTTAAGATGAGCTATTACCAGCAGGAGAACACTTCAACCTCTGTGGCCACTCAGTAAAAGATCTAAGGGTGGCAATTTTGCAACAGAAAAGCTTCAAAAACAGACTCCAAGGAGAGACTGCTGAGCTTGAATTAATATGCAAACTAGATACCATTAACTTAAGTTTGAATAGAGACTGGGAGTGGCTGGGTCATTACACATATTGAATCTATTTCCCCATGTTAAGTAGCCTCACACCTTCTTGTCAACTGTCTAAATGGGCCATCTTGATGATCACGACAAAAGTTTTTTTCTCCTGCTGGTAATAGCTCATCTTAACTAATTAGCCTCTCAGAGTTTGTATGGTAACTTCCAACTTATCTGTATGTATATCTATCTCTTACTATATGTTCCATTCTATGCATCTGATGAAATGAGCTATAGCCCACGAAAGCTTAAGCTCTAATAAATTTGTTAGTCTCTAAGGTGCCACAAGTCCTCCTGTTCTTTTCCCCATTATTGTATTGGCTACTGAACTCTATTGGTCACTAGTCAGTATTACTGACACCCCCACCCGCCTCATTTCCTCTACTCTGCTGCCATCTAGTGTTGATTTCCCAGCATGACAGCCTGTTGCTCTTTCCTCTCGTGGATTCTTCTCTCTATAGCTGCCCCTTTCCTGTTCTTGACTCCCATGTCACGTGGTGGCCCTTTGTTTAATATAACAGCCCATATCTCACTCCGTAACATCTGCTACTATCCACCTTTCACTATGCAGCACAGAGGTCCTCGTCTCTTCAGTGCTCTCTACTCAGCACTTACACACCGTTATACAGCTTCACCTCCCTTTCCATTGGTCCTTTGGCAACATAACTTCTCCTTTCTTGCCCCTCCACTTTGGCTGCTGTTCATTGGACAGCACAGCTGCACCTGTCCTCTCTGCCCTCTTGTGGCCCTAGACAGCATAACTGCATCTCTCCTCATTTCTTACCTACTGCTAGGTGGGTGCTGTTTCAAACTATAGCCACTGGGAACAAAATCGTACAAAAAATGATTGCAACATTCGTGGCTACAAGAGCGTATACTGTGGCAGCAGCTCTCAAAGGCTTAGCAGGGGTTTCCAATCCATCCAGTGCCTTTCTTCTGATGTGGGCTCTGTCTCCAATGAAAATGCACAGATTGAAGCTACCATGACAGATTCCCAGTGGCTCTCAAGGCTGAGATTCTCAGAGGCGTGTAAGGTAATGTGCATCCATCTCCCACTTCAAAGGGATTTGGGTGACTAACTCTGTTATGTCCCTTGTGAAATCCCTTCCGCAGAGTCGGAGCCCTACAATTCTCACTGGTGCCCAGCTCCCCGGCCTCTGGCCAAGCCCTGACGTGCTCCCAGTGACTGAGCCAGCACTGCCGTGTTTGGCATCACAGGAGTTCTGCCCGTTGGTAGGTGGTCGCCGCTTCCTCTCACCATAAGTTGCCTCACCCCCTGAGGAAAGGGCCCTGTGCGGAGCAGAGCTGCCTGGGGTACCTGGGGCTGACTGGACATGTGCCCTCAGAACTAGCCCTGTTGGACATTGGGCTTGTTGCAGTTAGTTTTGGGGATGCTCGTTGTAACGGGTCCACTCCCTTTGAACTGCTCTGTGCAACTGGTGGAAGCAGAGCAGCTGGTGCCCTGCAGGGCCATGAGCAGAGTCCCTCGTCAGTGACCGTTTGACAGACCTGACCCCCGGAACGGCCTCAGTTATACGGGTGCCCTGGCAAACCCCCAGCTGGGCCTGGACAGTCCCAGTGGACCTGGCGTGTGAGTCTACCTCTTTGTTTGCCCAACCTCCTTGCCTCCAAGGGCCCGGTGAGCCTGGAGCTGTTGCTTTCCCGGAGCTGGTCACAGCCGGGTGTAGCCCAGATAAGAGCTATAACGCTGTTCCTGGTGAAGTGTCCAGAGGTCACTGCTGGGGCCTGGTTGTTTGCCTCCGGCCTCTGTGAGTTCAGTGAAGATGGTTGGTTTGCAGAGGGTTATGACGGTAATATGCACAATTTCAGGGGTGGCAGATTTCCCAGGCTTACATTCCCATCTCTGCTGCACAAGGAGTTACTATTTTTATTGTCCAAACATTTATTTTGATCAAGAATGGCTTTTCTAAAGATCTAAACAATTGGTTACAATTTTGTCTCCATTCTGCCTAGTGCCCATAACTCCATGATGGAAACATGGTTATGGCCACCTCCTTCCCTGGTCCTTCCACTGAGAAGGACAACACTGAGTGCTGAGATTTTCACTAGGACTTTTCAACTTAATTTTAATGGGGGATGATTGCTGAAAACATCCAGACAGCCTGAGGTTTTCAAAGCTAAGTTATCTCAGAGTCTCTGCACATTTTTGCGAAAGGCACATTTACTGACTGCTTTCCTCAAAGCTTCCTTGACCTCTCTGTTTCTCAGGCTGTAGATGAGGGGGTTTACCAGGGGAGTCAGGACTGTGTAGCAAAGAGAGACCACTTTGTTTAGGTCTCTCAGTGTATCACGTTTCGGTAGCATGTAGACAATCATTATGGTTCCATAGAAAATTGTCACCACAATGAGGTGAGAGGAGCACGTGGAAAAGGCCTTTTGCCTCCCGGTGGTGGAAGGGATTCTCAGGATTGTGGCGATGATGCACATGTAGGATGTCAGGGTTAGTAGGAATGGAGGCAGGGTGAATACACAGGCTAGTATGAAATCCGCCAATATGACCTGGTGGGTGTCACTGCAGGAGAGCTCTATCAGTGGGAGGGGATCACAATACAAATGGTCAATTTCATTTGGGCCACAGAATATTAACTGTGATAGGAATAAGACCAAGATGGTAATAGCCCAAAGACCATTTAACCAGGAGCCAGCAGCCAACTGGAAGGAAAACCTTGTATTCATAAGAGTTGAATAGTGGAGGGGTTTACATATCGCTAAATACCGATCATAAGACATCGCTGCTAGGAGATAGCATTCTGTACCTGCCAGAGACCCAAAGAAATACAGTTGTGTGATGCAGCCACTGACTGAGATGGTTTTGTCCCCAGTCAGGAGACTGGCCAGCATCCGGGGCAGGATGGCTGAGGTGTAGCAGGTCTCTACACAGGACAAATTCCCCAGGAAGAAGTACATGGGGCTGGGAAGATGCTGGTCAGCCACAATGAGCACCACAATGAGGATGTTCCCAACCATGGTTGCCATGTATATCACAAGGAACATCAGGAAGAGAAGAATTTGCAGGTTAGGGTGATCCCCGAATCCCAGGAGGAAGAATTCAGTGATGGCTGTTTGGTTTCTGCAGTCTGCCATTGGTTGAGTCTAGGAACAATAAATCTGTGCGACTGAATTGGAAGGACACAGAGTTAAAAGTTAATCAAATCTCGTGAATTAATTCCATAAATATTCAGAAACTCCCCTTCCTCTCCTGGTTACAGGCTGAAATTTTAAGGCTAAGTTTAGATTTCAGAGCAAAGTGCTAGGAAACTGAGTCCAAGAACAGAAGATTGCTCTGATGGGGAAGAGGGTGTTCGACATGGATATCAGTGATTACTATAAAAGCCCATTTATCTGGTAGCCACATACTGATATGACAGATCAGATCATTTCTCTGTCTATCATATCCTATCTAGTGACATACCAGAGCTTAACAATGATGCTTAAATGCTGTATTTCACTCCTGGCAATGGCCAGAATCATGCCATGTCTTAGGAGTCAAAATCAAACATCAACTAAAATCTTGGACTGAGATTTTTCAATGTGGTCTAGAGTTCTTAGGCACCGTCCTGCTGTTAGATTTCTTTCCATGAATTCTAACACTATATCCTGGTATATTCAGCATTTCAGTGCCCTGTAGGAGAAGGAATAATTTGCACCCCCTCACAAGAGATCAGTTCATGCCATAAATTATGAAGTGGAGTAAATTCTCCCTTTTAGTGCCTGTGGTGGCGATGGGAACGTGGTGAGGGACGGGCAGTGCCTTTTCTGTTTCTCAACAGTAGCTATGTAGCAGTCATAAAATACAGCTCTTTGGAGGGTGGATCTTAGGAAGGTGCAAAACCAGGCTGATGTGCAACCCTAACTGGGGAATGACCCTCCCCACTCCATAATGAGTGTGGGATGATAATACAGGAAAGGCACTGAGTGAAAAAAAAATGCTTTCCCTAAACTCAGAGTCTAGAAACAATCTGGCATGTGTGATCCGGGTTAGTAAGACTCTATCACCACTCGCCACCCATTGAAAAGTCATGGAATACCGGAGACATTCCAGAAGACAGGAAAAGGGCAAATATAGTACCCATCTATGAAAAAGGAAATAAGGACAACCCAGGGAATTACAGACCAGTCAGCTTAACTTCTGTACCCGGAAAGGTACTGGAGCAAATAATTAAGCAATCAGTTTGCAAACACCTAGAAGATTATGAGGTGATAAGTAACAGTTAGCATGGATTTGTCAAGAACAAAGTGTGTCAGACCAAACTGATAGCTTTCTTTGACAGGGTAACAAGCCTGGTGGATGGCGGGAAGCGGTAGATGTGGTATATCTTGACTTTAGTAAGGCTTTTGATACTGTCTCTCATGACCTTCTCATAAACAAAGTAGGGAAATACAACCTAGATGGAGCTACTCTAAGGTGGGTGCATAACTGGTTGGAAAACCATTCCCAGAGAGTAGTTATCAGTGGTTCACAGTCATGCTGGAAGGGCATAATGAGTGGGGTCCCACGGGGCTGGGTTTTGGGTTGGGTTCTGTTCAATATCTTCATCAACGATTTAGATAATGGCATAGAGAGTACACTTATAAAGTTTGTGGACAATACCAAGCTGGGAGGGGTTGTGAGTGTTTTGGAGGATAGGATTAAAATTCAAAATGATCTGGACAAACTGGAGAAATGGTCTGAAGTAAATAGGATGAAATTCAATAAGGACAAATGCAACGTACTCCACTTAGGAAGGAACAATCAGTTGCACACATACCAAAAGGGAAATGACTGCAGAAGGAAGAAGTACTGTGGAAAGGGATCTGGGGGTCATTGTGGATCACAAGCTAAATATGAGTCAACAGTGTAACACTGTTGCAAAAAAATCAAATATAATTCTGGGATGTATTAGCAGGTGTGTTGTAGGCAAGACATGAGAAGTAATTCTTCCACTCCTGGGCACCACATTTCAGGAAAGATGTGGACAAATTGGAGAAAGTCCAGAGAAGAGTAACAAATACGATTAAAGGTCAAAACCTGGGTTTGACCCACATCCCAATCCTGACTCTGTCTTTGGCTCTGATCCTCGGCTTAACTCTGACTCTGATTTTTGCTTGACCCTCAGCTTGACCCTGACACTGGCTCTGACTCCTGGCTTCAGTTCTGGGATCCCAAGCTCCTGCCACTAGTCCTGCCTACCTTTGCCAAGGATTCTGGAAGTTTTCCTGGACCACCTCTCACACTTGTACAAGGCCAGCCCTGGGGGACATGGAGGCAGTGGGTCACCCCCTACCCAGCACGTTCCAAGGGGCACTAAACACGCCTGAACAGGTTGACAGCCCTCGGGGAGAACTTCCCATGGTACGAACACAAATGGGCAACTTTGACCAACACTCCGTGAAGTAGTTGGGTTACATTCTGTCTCCGAGAGCCTCAAAATGGACCCCAGGAAGGTGAACGCTGTTCGGACCTGGGCGGCACCCCTGGAACATCAATGCAGTGCTTCCTTGGGTTTGCTAATTTTTATAGGCACTTCATGCCTGGGTTTTCAGACCAGATAGCCCCATTGACAGTGCTCCTCTGCAAACACGCCTCTTTCACCTACTCTCCGGAGGCTCAACAGGTGTTCGACCAGCTCAAGATGGCCTTCAGCAGTGCTCCAGTCTTGATCCATCCTGACCCAATGCAGGCCTTTGTCAGTGAGACTGATGCATCTAATGTTGCAATTGGGACCATACTTCCCCAAGAATCAGGCCCCCAACAGCACCTGTTCCCTTGTGCTTATTATTCTCGGAAACTCACACCCAGCAGAACAAAATTATGAGATTTTAGATACGGAGCTTCTAGCAATCAAAGCCACCTTCGGGGAATGGCACCACCACCTTGAAGGTGCCCAACACCCAATACAGTATACACAGATCCTAAAATCTTGGACTATCTCCGTAGGGCAAAGGCGCTGAACCAAAGACAGCTTCAGTGGGCCCTGTTGTTCACACACTTTTATTTTACCATCACCTATCACCAGAACAAGGCAGCCAATGCCCTGTCCTGAAAAGGGGAAGACCTCCCTGACCATACCCAGCTGGTGTGCATCCTCAAGCCCTATATTTTCCTGGATGCTCTATTCCCCAAGACCACTTCCTCCTTTAGTTAGTAAGAAGGCGCCCCTCAGCACCTTCAGACACCCTATCTAGACTCTAGGTGGTTATTACTGTGGATTTGATAGTCAAGCTTCCCTTATCTGCCAAGCATACCATCATCCTCCTAGAAGAGCCTGTCTGGGCAGCACCCCTAGAAGAGATGATGTAAGGCCTAGTGGGTCTATAGGACTACCAGGCAACAAACATCCCCACATTGCTACCTGTAATTTGATTATTCCTTGCAACACACAATCTGCAGTGGTTTAACACCGGGGAAGTTCCGCCTCATGTGATCTGACTGACAGTGGTCTTAGCTATCCCTGATTGGCTCCTTGACCCTATATAAAGTGATGGGGTGTAAAAGGAAGTGTCCAGGCTCTGGTTGAAGAAAGGCTGTTTCAGTGGTGACTGTGGGGTGCTGGCTCGGTGGCTGGCTGGGCAGAGTGAGATGGATGAGAGAAATGAAACTGAAACCAGGCTAGACCATGAGTACAGGGAACTCATTGATGAAGACTGGATGCCAGCAAGGAAAAAGAAAAGGGGAGATTCTCTGCACCCAGAAGAAGGACCAGCAAATAGGAGGGCAGGAAAGGGAAATGGGGGGAAATTACCTAACAGTAAAATCCGTAGATAAGGATATAAAGATAGGGCATATCAACCCCCTGAGAATGGCAGAGGGGATCAAAAAAGTGCTGGAGACAGAGCAAGAGCTAAGATGGTACCTGCTGGAGACTCATTAGTGGAATGTAAAAACAAAGACCAAGTAGGGACACTCCTTAAGACAAAGGTGCTAGGTAAAATAAAAATAAGTAGTCAGCTACCCAAATTCCTCACAGAAACAAGATGGGTAGTATCTGGGTGCCAAATGAAATTTCAGGAAAGAAAGCAAGGAATAGGTGGAGATAAGGTGATAAGTGCTAAGAGGCTAATTAGCAGAAGAGGCAGTGATAGCAAGTGCTTGACAGCTGTGCTGGTCACATTTTAAGGGAGGGATGTGACCAGATACCCTAAAGTTACTCTGATATTCTGGACTATCAAAGTCCTATAGTCCTCTTTCTGTGAAATGCTACAGCGGCCAGAGATTTGGTCATGTTGCAAATAATTCCAATGGGAAAATACAGTGCCGTAAGTGTGGAAGTGACCATTCATAGGATGACTGTGTGGAAGGGACAGAACAAAAATGTTGCAACTGTGGAGGAAAACACAGCTCAGAATATGTAAGCTGTACTGAGGGGAGCAAGCTAGAGAACTACAAAAACCCCAAGTTGCTAATAACATGTCCTGTGCAGAAGCTGTTAGGAGATACCTAAAAGAGAACCTGATGTGAGGAAAGGCAATAGCCCTCAACAAGTTAATGGGAGGGAATGAGTAACGTTGGGATGAAAAGAGATTCATTGCAGTAATGGTTGATGTAATCAATTGTAGTTCTCAAACAGGAAAGAAAACAGAAAATGAGAATTATAATTAAAGCTGAAGGCTAGCAACCTGTCAGTGGAACAACTTCATACTTTCCTAAGTTAAACTACTGTGGACAGTTAGAAGCAGGGGTTACTATTTTCAGCTTGAATGCCCACAGCTTAATAGCACATGGGCAGGAATTAAAGACCAATATTTTTTATATGAAAACAAAGCTTGATCTAATATGCATACAAGACTTGGCTAATAGAAAAATGAGACTATAAAATCCCAGGATATGTTCTATGTGGACATGATAGAGAAATGGAAAAGGTGGGGACGCATACCCTTTCACTAAGGAGAACCTGAAGTACCTTGAAGTAGAGATAAGAAAGCTAAATATCAAGGATAATGCTATTGAGATACCAATACAAAACAATTCTGCATCTCTAAGACTTTATCATGTTTATTACCCATGCAGGAAACTAGAGGCTATGGACCTGAAAGAATTGATTGCAAGTGTCACATGTCCACTCATTGTCTGTGATGATCTGAATAGTCACAACCGATTGCGGGGAAGTAAGAAAAACATGGAAAATGTTCAGAGCAAATCTTTGAAGAGAATAATTTAGCAATAAGTGATGGAGCGCCTACCAGGTTCAATACAGCTGAGGGAAGCTTCTCATGTCTGGATCTGGGACCATAGGGAGTGAATGCACCTGTGAAATTGACAGAGGGGTGGGAATGGCTAGTGACCATGTCCTGACATTAATTACATCTCAAGGAAAAGGATATCCCCTCTTGGAATCTTAAAAAAGCAAACTGGAAAAATCTTTGGAAAGAGAAGTGAGCAATATGTGAGTAAGTAATGGATCTGTGAAGATATTGAGGAATTCTGTAGTAATATTAATAAAGGAATCATAAAGACAGCCAGCCTAGCTATTCCTAGGATGCCAACACTGCCTGAAGATAGGGGAAGTGTACCATGGTGGAACAGGGAATATGAAATGGTAATTAGGGAAAGGAATAAGGCATATAAGACAGCAAAAAATCCTTAAATAATGGACTTAATGAAATATTAAAAAGTAAGGTAGTTTCACAAAGGGCTATAAAAAGGGCAAAAAGAGAGAGCTGGACACCATAACGTGGGGAAGTAAGTAAAAATACCAATACAGCAAAGATTATATATAAACAAACTAGGGAAATGAATGGAATAAAGAGTAAGAGTCACGTAACACCAAGTCTTCCAGTTGCGGGGCATGGAGTAATAAGCTCTAAGAAAAGAAAAACAGAAACTTTGGCCACCATGTTTCAAAAAGTCAGTAATGATGAATATCAGAGGATACAAATTAGGGAGAAGAAAAGAACATTAAGGATAATTATGAGATGAAGAGGTGGGATGGGAGAAGGATGTGGATATTTTAAAAGTAAACTTTAGTGTGGCTTAGGTAAAACCATGGAAAGTATAGTAAGGGAGAGAACAGTAGCACACCTAGAAAGAAGAAGGTTTATAGATAAAACACAAAGTGGGCTCCAGTAAGGTGGGAGTGTGATTGACCACGTTGTCAGGATAGAGACAGAAGCACAGAAAAGCATGAGAATCATGGAATTAATTATATTAATATTCCTGGACATAGAAAAAGCCTACGATGTGTTCTGGAGAGAGGAACTACTTCATAAAGTGGCCTAAATGGGTAACATAGGAATAATGTACAGATGGATAAGGAACTTCTTAGGCAAAAGAACTGTACAAGTCCAACTGGAGAAAGCTTTCCTTAACGTATAGTAAATTGCAAGTGAAACTCCACAGAGCAGTGTAGTTACGCCAGCCCTCTTTAACATCATGATAAATGATCGCCCTGAAGAGATGAGGATAGGAATAGGGATCATGTTTGCTGACTGTGCCATATGGATCAAAAGCAAAAACCTTGAAAGTGCCACCAAAAGAATGATGATGCACTTAAGAGAAGTGCAGAATGGGGAAGAGGTGGGGCTTCAAATTTTCATAGACAAAACTAAGGAAATGATCCTCACAAAAAGCCAAAAAGATGTAAAGTTATAGCTATATGACCAATAGATAAATGTACTGACATTACAAATTCTTCGGTGTGATATTTGATAACAAGCTCACTTGGAGGGACCATACTGAAAATATTAGATAAGTGCAAAAGTCAAATACCTTTGGAACATCCTGGGGAGTGGATATGAAAATGGTGGCAATGCTATACAGAGCACTAATTAGACCAGTTATTGAGTATGGATGCCCGGCCTTTGGGTCAGCAATGAATACAAATCTGAACTAGATTATATCCACACACATGCACTGCATATCAGGTGGGGACTTCATTACTGTATCTCTGTACTACAGATATATGCATTTCCATCAGCTGCTTCTAACTCTTAGAACGAAGCTCCCGGACTCAACCTTTTTGGGTCAAAGTACGAGATAATAGTGAAGATAGCACTAAGCTAACTGGTTCGGACAAAAAGTCAACATTCCCCATGTAAATAAGGTACAGAAGTGGATAGCTGATCTTCATGAAAAGAAGGGATTGAAAGAGACCAAAATGTATAGCTATGGGAAAATAGTCTATCATTAGAAAATCACCCCCGGTTGGGAAAGACGTGGAATTATATAATGAAATCAATAAAAGAATGATAGACAAGATGTCACAATTATATTGATTTTCTATAAGTGGGGACACTATTGACAAATACATACAGAGGGTTCCAAAGAGGAAGAACAGAGTGGGAACAGCTTCCTGTGTGCCCTCACTCGGACTCAAGAAAGCTGTATGGCTAACTTTGTATCCGTCTTTATGGCTGAGATACACAGGGATTATGCTAGCACTAAATCGTGCTTTTAGATGTGTAGCCAGCTGCTGTGGCCATCCTGTCTGACTCCTTATCAGGGCTGCAGCAGTCAACTCACAGTGGTGAGTCTGACAGCAGAAATGATTCTCTTAATGATATTTTACTGCTAACAGCCAGACTGGTGGTACTGGATATAACCAATGTAATCACATGGATCCTGGTGCAGACAGGGATAGCAGGCAACAAATTGGCTGGCAAAAAGTGTTATTAATCACAAACAAGTTGACCTCGGGATCCCCTTAAGCAAACTGGAATTTAAACACCTAATCAAAAGTGAGCTAAGGAAGGAATGGCAAGAACTGTAGGCAAATGAAATGAAGGGGAAAAAAATTCCTGATTCTGCCTCCGGCTCTGACCCTCAGCTTGACTCTCGACCCTAATACTGACTCTGACCCCTGGCTTCAGTTCCGGGATCTCCAGCTCCTACCACTTGTCCTACCTACCTTTGCCCAGCATCCTGACACAGACTATGTACTGTAAAAATGAATACAGACACTTCCCACATTCTTCACAGAAAGTGAATCTTAAATTGCTCATGCTTAATTACTCAAGCACTTTAATATCCCGGTTTGGAAGGTGGTATATAAATGCAAAGCAGCAGCAGTTTGGAATTGGGTGCTCACCTCTATTCATAGGACAGCTCACACTGGAGTCGATGAACTCATTTCTCAGGGTTTGAGACCAGGTGGGTGAGGTAATACCTTTTATTGGACCAACTTCTGCTGGCGAGAGACATGTTTTCAACACACAGAGCTCTTCAGGGTTTGGCAGACAGGACTCCGGTTCCACTGAGGTTCTTGTCTTTCATCATTCTGCGGAAATGGGACTTTCTCAGTAAAGAGACCTGCAGTTATCTGAAGGGATGAGCTGGTGCCTGTGATCTACCTTTGGAAAATGGGCTTCCCCTTCGATTTAATAAGTGTAAATGCTCTCTCATATTTGTATTCTTTCTTCATGCTTTTCAATTACAGTCCCACTTCAACCTTTCTCCCACTTGGTTCATTCTGTGTCTCCAGAGCGTTGTAGCCAACAATGCCCACTGTGAGTTGCAATTATACAAGTCCCATTCTACATCACGTTTTAGTCTAATGATCCTTTGTGGAAAATATTTTAGATCATGGACAAACACCAGCTTACATTTTTGGGAGATGCCTGTCCAAGGTGATGGCCAGTTATCATGTACTTGCACTGCCGCGAATTAGTATTCAAGAGATGCTGCCATCTAATGGGCATTTTTGAAAATAGTGGCCCATGTCTCACTCTTACAACATGCTGCCACCTAGCAGCCATTTTACAGTATAACTTTCCCATTATTGTATTGGCTACTGAACTCTATTGGTCACTAGTCAGTATTTCTGTTGCCCCCCACCCCCGCCCCATTTCCTCTACTCTGCTGCCATCTAGTGTCGATTTCCCAGCATGACAGCCTGTTGCTCTTCTCTCCTATGGTGGATTCTTCTCGCTATAGCTGCCTCTTTCCCATTCTTAAAAAGAAAAGGAGGCCTTGTGGCACCTTAGAGACTAACAAATTTATTAGAGCATAAGCTTTCGTGAGCTACAGCTCACTTCATCGGATGCATACAGTGGAAAATATAGTGGGGAGATTTTATATACAAAGAGAACATGAAACAATTTGTTAGTCTCTAAGGTACCACAAGTACTCCTTTTCTTCTTACCATACAGACTGTAACAAGAGTGATCAGGTAAGGTGAGCTATTACCAGCAGGAGAGCCGGGGCAGGGGGGGGGAACCTATTGTAGTGATAATCAAGGTGCGCCATTTCCAGCACTTTACAAGAACAGTAGGAGGGGAAATAAACATGGGGAAATAGTTATACTTTGTGTAATGACACATCCACTCTGTCAAGGTTCCTCCCCCACTCTGAACTCTAGGGTACAGATTTGGGGACCTGCATGAAAAAAACCCCCTAAGCTTATCTTTACCAGCTTAGGTCAAAAACTCCCCAAGGTACAAAATATTACACCCGTTATCCTTGGAATGGCCGCTACCACCACCAAACAATTACTGGTTACTGGGGAAGAGCTGTTTGGACGCGTCTGTCCCCCCAAAATACTTCCCAAAACCTTGCACCCCACTTCCTGGACAAGGTTTGGTAAAAAGCCTCACCAATTTGCCTAGGTGACTACAGACCCAGACCCTTGGATCTTAAGAACAATGAACAATCCTCCCAACACTTGCACCCCCCCTTTCCTGGGAAATGTTGGATAAAAAGCCTCACCAATTTGCATAGGTGACCACAGACCCAAACCCTTGGATCTGAGAACAATGAAAAAGCATTCAGTGTTTTACAAGAAGACTTTTAATAAAAATAGCAGTAAATAGAAATAAAGAAATCCCCCCTGTAAAATCAGGATGGTAGATATCTTACAGGGTAATTAGATTCAAAAACATAGAGAACCCCTCTAGGCAAAACCTTAAGTTACAAAAAAGATACACAGACAGAAATAGTTATTCTATTCAGCACAATTCTTTTCTCAGCCATTTAAAGAAATCATAATCTAACACATACCTAGCTAGATTACTTACTAAAAGTTCTAAGACTCCATTCCTGTTCTGTCTCTGGCAAGAGCAGCACACAGACAGACCCAGACCCTTTGTTTCTCTCCCTCTTCCCAGCTTTTGAAAGTATCTTGTCTCCTCATTGGTCATTTTGGTCAGGTGCCAGCGAGGTTACCTTTAGCTTCTTAACCCTTTACAGGTGAGAGGAGCTTTCCCCTGGCCAGGAGGGATTTCAAAGGGGTTTACCCTTCCCTGTATATTTATGACACACTCCCAGTCTTTATTCAAGCCTAAGTTAATTGTATCCAGTTTGCAAATGAATTCCAATTCAGCAGTCTCTCGTTGGAGTCTGTTTTTGAAGTTTTTTTGTTGAAGAATTGCCACTTTTAGGTCTGTAATTGAGTGACCAGGGAGATTGAAGTGTTCTCCAACTGGTTTTTAAGTGTTATAATTCTTGATGTCTGATTTGTGTCCATTTATTCTTTTACATAGAGACTGTCCAGTTTGGCCAATGTACATGGCAGAGGGGCATTGCTGGCACATGATGGCATATATCACATTGGTAGATATGCAGGTGAACGAGCCTCTGATAGTGTGGCTGATGTGATTAGGCCCTATGATGGTGTCCCCTGAATAGATATGTGGACACAGTTGGCAACGGGCTTTGTTGCAAGGATAGGTTCCTGGGTTAGTGTTTTTGTTGTGTGGGGTGTGGTTGCTGGTGAGTATTTGCTTCAGGTTGGGGGGCTGTGTGTACGCAAGGACTGGCCTGTCTCCCAAGATCTGTGACAGTGATGGGTCGTCCTTCAGGATAGGTTGTAGATCCTTGATGATGCGTTGGAGAGGTTTTAGTTGGGTGCTGAAGGTGATGGCTAGTGGCCTTCTGTTATTTTCTTTGTTGGGCCTGTCCTGTAGTAGGTAACTTCTGGGTACTCTTCTGGCTCGGTCAATCTGTTTCTTCACTTCAGCAGGTGGATATTGTAGTTGTAAGAATGCTCGAATCTTGTAGGTGTTTGTCTCTGTCTGAGGGGTTGGAGCAAATGCGGTTGTATCGTAGAGCTTGGCTGTAGACAGTGGATTGTGTGGTGTGGTCTGGGTGAAAGCTGGAGGCATGTAGGTAAGCATAGTGGTCAGTAGGTTTCCCGTATAGGGTGGTGTTTATGTGGCCATTGCTTATTAGCACCATAGTGTCCAGGAAGTGGATCTCTTGTGTGGACTGGTCCAGGCTGAGGTTGATGGTGGGGTTGAAATCATGGTGGAATTCCTCAAGGGCTTCTTTTCCATGGGTCCAGATGATGAAGATGTCATCAATGTAGCACAAGTAGAGGAGGGGCGTTAGGGGACGAGAGCTGAGGAAGCTTTGTTCTAAGTCAGCCATGAAAATGTTGGCATACTGTGGGGCCATGCGGGTACCCGTAGCAGTGATGCTGTTGTGAAGGTATACGTTGTCCCCAAACACTCCCTCCTCAGGGCCTATGCTACCAGCACTCCCAGCTATCTTTGAGACACCACTGACTTCCTGAGGAAACTACAATCCATCGGTGATCTTCCTGAAAACACCATCCTGGCCACTATGGATGTAGAAGCCCTCTACACCAACATTCCACACAAAGATGGACTACAAGTCGTCAGGAACAGTATCCCTGATAATGTCACGGCAAACCTGGTGGCTGAACTTTGTGACTTTGTCCTCACTCATAACTACTTCACATGCCTGTTGCCAACTGTGTCCACATATCTATTCAGGAGACACCATCATAGGGCCTAATCACATCAGCCACACTATCAGTGGCTCGTTCACCTGCATATATACCAGTGTGATATATGCCATCATGTGCCAGCAATGCCTCTCTGCCATGTAGCATGGTTTAGTAGGGGTTTCCTATCCATCCAGTGCCTTTCAGTTGATGTGAGTTCTGTTTCCAATGGAAATGCATAGATTGAAGCTACCATGACAGATTCCCAGTGGCTCTCAAGGCTGAGATTCTCAGAGACGTTTAAGGTAGATAGGCGTCCATCTCCCATTTAAAAGAGATTTGGGTGACTAGCTCCGTCAGGTCCCTTGGGAAATCCTTTCTGCAGAGTCGGAGCCCTACAATTCTCACTGGTGCCCAGCTCCCCGGCCTCTGGCCAAGCCCTGACGTGCTCCCAGTGACTGAGCCAGCACTGCCGTGTTTGGCATCACAGGAGTTCTGCCCGTTGGTAGGTGGTCGCCGCTTCCTCTCCCCATAAGTTGCCTCACCCCCTGAGGAAAGGGCCCTGTGTGGAGCAGAGCTGCCTGGGGTACCTGGGGCTGACTAGACACTGTGCCCTCAGAACTAGCCCTGTTGGTCATTGGGCTTGTTGCAGTTAGTTTTGGGGACGCTCATTGTAACAGGTCCCCTCCCTTTGAACTGCTCTGTGCAGCTGGTGGAAGCAGAGTAGCTGGTGCCCTGCAGGGCCATGAGCAGAGTCCCTCGTCAGTGACCGTTTGACAGACCCAAACCCCGGTATGGCCTCCATTCTACGGGTGCCCTGGCAAACCCCCAGCTGGGCCTGGACAGTCCCAGTGGACCTGACGTGTGAGTCTACCTCTTTGTTTACCCAACCTCCCTGCCTCCAAGGGCCCGGTGAGCCTGGAGCTGTCGATTTCCCGGAGCTGGTCACAGCCGGGTGTAGCCCAGATAAGAGCTATAACGCTGTTCCTGGTGAAGTGTCCAGAGGTCACTGCTGGGGCCTGGTTGTTTGCCTCCGGCCTCTGTGAGTTCAGTGAAGATGGTTGGTTTGCAGAGGGTTATGACGGTAATATGCACAATTTCAGGGGTGGCAGATTTCCCAGCCTTACATTCCCATCTCTGCTGCACAAGGAGTTACTACTTTTATTGTCGAAACATTTATTTTGATCACGAATGGCTTTTTTAAATATCTAAACAATGGGTTACAATTCTGTCTCCATTCTGCCTAGTGCCCATAACTCCATGATGGGAACATGGTTATGGCCACCTCCCTCCCTGGTCCTTCCACTGAGATGGACAACACTGAGTGCTGAGATTTTCACTAGGACTTTTCAACTTAATTTTAATGGGGGATGATTGCTGAAATCACCCAGACAGCCTGAGGTTTTCAAAGCTAAGTTATTATCTCAGAGTCTCTGCACGTTTTTGCAAAAGCCACATTTACTGAATGCTTTCCTCAAAGCTTTCTTGACCTCTCTGTTTCTCAGGCTGTAGACAAGGGGGTTTACCAGTGGAGTCAGGACCATGTAGCAAAGAGAGACCACTTTGTTTAGGTCTCTCAGTGTATCATGTTTCGGTAGCATGTAGACAATCATTATGGTTCCATAGAAAATTGTCACCACAATGAGGTGAGAGGAGCACGTGGAAAAGGCCTTTTGCCTACTGGTGGTGGAAGGGATTCTGGATGCTGGCAATGATACACACGTAGGATGTCAGGGTTAGTAGGAATGGAGGCAGGGTGAATACACAGGATACTAACCAGTGTGTGTCACTGCAGGAGAGCTCTATAGGTGGGATGACATCACAATAGAAATGGTCAATGTCATTCGGGCCATAGAATGTTAACAGTGATAGGAATAAAACAAAGATAATACTAGCCAAACAAGCTTTAACCAGGACCCAGCAGCCAACTGGAGGAAAAACCCGGTATTCATAACAGTTGAATAGTGCAGGGGTTTACATATCGCTAAATACCAATCATAAGACATCGCTGCTAGGAGACAGCATTCTGTAGCTGCCAGAGAACCAAAGAAATACAGTTGTGTGATGCAGCCACTGACTGAGATGGTTCTGTCCCCAGTCAGGAGACTGGCTAGCATCCAGGGCAGGATGGTTGTGGTGTAGCAGATCTCCAGGCAGGACAAATTCCCCAGGAAGAAGTACATGGGAGTGTGAAGGTGCTGATCAGCCACAACGAGCACCACAATGAGGGTGTTCCCAACCATGGTTGCCGTGTAGATCACTAGGAACATTAGGAAGAGAAGAATTTGCAGGTCAGGGAGATCCCCGAATCCCAGGAGGAAGAATTCAGTGATGGCTGTTTGGTTTCTGCAGTCTGCCATTGGTTGTGTCTAGGAACAATAAATCTGTGCGACTGAATTGGAAGGACACAGAGTTAAAAGTTAATCAAATCTCATGAATTAATTCCATAAATATTCAGAAACTTCCCTTCCTCTCCTGGTTACAGGCTGAAATTTTAAGGCTAAATTTAGATTTCAGAGCAAAGTGCCAGGAAACTGAGTCTGAGGACACAACATTGCTCTGATGGGCAAGAGGGTGTTTGACACGGATACCAGTGACTATTATAACAGCCCATTTGTCTCGTAGCCACATACTGATATGACAGATCAGATCATTTCTCTGTCTATCTGACATACCAGAGCTTAACAATGATGCTTAAATGCTGTATTTCATTTCTGGCAATGGCCAGAATCATGCCATGTCTTAGGAGTCAAAATCAAACATCAACTAAAATCTTGGACTGAGGTTTTTCAATGTGGTCTAGAGTTCTTAGGCACCGTCCTGTGTTAGATTTCTTTCCATGAATTCTAACACTATATCCTGGTATATTCAGCATTTCAGTGCCCTGTAGGAGAAGGAATAATTTTCACCCCCTCACAAGAGATCAGTTCATGCCATAAATTATGAAGTGGAGTAAATTCTCCCTTTTAGTGCCTGTGGTGGCGATGGGAACGTGGTGAGGGACGGGCAGTGCCTTTTCTGTTTCCCAACAGTAGCTATGTAGCAGTCATAAAATACAGCTCTTTGGAGGGTGGATCTTAGGAAGGGGTAAAACCAGGCTGATGTGCAACCCTAAGTGGGGAGTGACCCTCCCCACTCCATAATGAGTGTGGGATGATAATACAGGAACAGGAAAGGCCCTGGGGTGGGGCGGGGGAGGGGGGAAAAGATGCTGTCCCTAAACTCAGAGTCTAGAAACAATCTGGCATGTGTGATCTGGGTTAGTAAGACTCTATCACCACTTGCCACCCATTGGGGCACACACTGAGCCAGATCCTCAGCTGGTGTAAATCCAGGTAGCTCCATTTCTGTCATTGGGACAGTTCCCCAACTGAGGACCTGTCACAAGACATGAATCTCATGCTCCATCTCTGTGAAAAGGTGCTATGAACACTGACTGGCGCTGCAGTGGGAAGGAGAGGCTAAAACTCTTAATATTCACCTGAGGAAGAGCTCTGTGTAGCTCAAAAGCTTCTCTCGTTCACCAACAGGAGTTGGTCCAATAAAAGATATTACCTCACCCACCTTGTCCCTCTAATATTCACAAAGCACATTCATGCCCCTGTGTCAAGGTTCCTTCCCCACTCTGAATTCTAGGGTACAGATGTGGGGACCTGCATGATAAACCACCTAAGCTTATTTTTACCAGCCTAGGTTAAAACTTTCCCAAGGTACAAGCTGTTTTACCTTTTGCCCTTGGACTTTATTGCTGCCACCACCAAGCGTCTAATAAATATATAACAGGGAAAGAGCCTGCTTGGAAACGTCTTTTCCCCCAAAAAATCCTCCCAAACCCTACACCACCTTTCCTGGGGAAGCCTTGATAAAAATCCTCACCAATTTGGATAGGTGAACACAGACCCAAACCCTTGGATCTTAAGAACAATGAAAAACCAATCAGGTTCTTAAAAGAAGAATTTTAATGGAAGAAAAAGTAAAAATCACCTCTGTAAAATCAGGATGGTAAATACCTTACAGGGTAATCAGATTCAAAACAGAGAATCCCTCTTGGAAAAGCACAAAAACAGGAATATTGATTGACTGGGGATTGGTCCTGCTTTGAGCAGGGGGTTGGACTAGATGACCTCCTGAGGTCCTTTGCAACACTGATATTCTATGATTCTATGAATATACATTCCATTCAGCACAGCTTATTTTATCAGCCATTTAAACAAACAGAATCTAACGCATATCTAGCTAGATTACTTACTAAGTTCTAAGACTCCATTCCTTTTCTGTTCCGGGCAAAAACATCACACAGATGGAGAGAACCTTTGTTTCTCCCCCGCTCCAGCTTTGAAAGTATCTTGTCTCCTCATTGGTCATTTTGGTCAGGTGCCAGCGAGGTTATCCTAGCTTCTTAACCCTTTACAGGTGAAAGGGTTTTTCCTCTGGCCAGGAGGGATTTTAAAGGTGTTTACCCTTCCCTTATGACATGCCCCCCAAATCACAGATAGGGTGAAACGCTGGCTGTGATTTCTTCCTGGAGCTCTAAGAGAAAACAGAGTTAATAAGACACATGCACCTCTAAATGTACTCCCAAGTACAAAAAGACTAACAATATTTTCCACATCTCAAGGACGATTTTAACCAGTTGATTCTGGGAAACTTTCACGGGAGAGTGCATCAGCCACCTTGTTAGAAGCTCCTGAGATGTGTTGGATGTCGAAATCAAAATCTTGGAGAGCTAAAGTCCGCCGAATATGTTTTTGTTATTTCCCGTGGCGGTATGAAGCCACTGTAGCGCAGCATGGTCGGTTTGCAGGTGGAAACGCCATCCCCAAACATATGGGAGTAGCTTTTCCAGAGTGTAGACAATGGCGTAACATACTTTTTCACTGACTGACCAGTTGCTTTCCCTCTCAGACAGCTTCTTGCTGAGAAACACTACAGAGTGGAATTCTTGATCCGGTCCTTCCTGCATTAAAACTGCTCCCACACCACGCTAGGACGCATCTGTGGTTACTAGGAATGGTTTGTCAAAGTCTGGGGCCCTTAGTACAGGGTCAGACATGAGTGTCGCTTTAAGCTGGTTAAAGGCCTTCTGACACTCTTTGGTCCACTGAACGGCATTTGGCTGTTCCTTTTTGGTTAGGCCTGTCAGTGGGGCGGCGATTTGGCTGTATTGCGGTACAAATCGCCTGTAATATCTGGCCAAACCTAAGAAGGATTGGACCTGTTTCTTTGACTTTGGGACAGGCCATTTTTGGATAGCATCCACTTTGGCCTGTAGGGGGTTGATAGTTCCTTGACCCACCTGGTGTCCAAGGTGAGTCACTCTGTTTAGGCCTATTTGACACTTCTTAGCCTTAACAGTTAGTCCTGCCTCCCTTATGCGCTCAAAGACTTTTTGTAGATGTTCCAGGTGTTCTGTCTACGAATCCAAAAATATGGCCACATCATCAAGGTAGGCAATTGCATAGTCTCCTAATCCCGCTAGGAGACCATCTACAAGTCTTTGGAAGGTGGTGGGTGCATTTCGCAGCCCGAAAGGGAGTACATTAAATTCATACAGCCCGAGATGTGTGGTGAAGGCTGACCTTTCCTTGGCAGATTCATCTGGCGGTACCTGCTAGTACCCCTTGCTTAAGTCATGGTAGAGATGAACTGGGCCCGTCCCAGTTTCTCTAATAGTTCATCTGTCCGTGGCATTGGATAGTTGTCTGGGCGAGTTACAGCATTTAGCTTATGGTAGTCCATGCAAAACAGTATCTCCCCATCTGGTTTGGGAACTAGAACCACTGGAGATGCCCAGGCACTGCCAGAGGGGCGGATTACACCCATCTGTAACATATCCTGGATCTCCCGTTCTATAGCAGTTTTAGCTTGAGGAGACACCCGGTTCACCTAATTGGGTGAACATTACCTGTGTCAATGGAGTGGTATGCCCGTTCAGTCAGTCCTGGGGTGGCTGAGAACGTTGGCGCGTAGCTAGTGCACAGCTCCTGGATCTGCTGTCACTGCATACGCCCAAGGGTCATGGAGAGGTTCACCTCTTCCACACCACCAGCACTTTTCCCTTCGTATTAGACACCTTCAGGCCACTCAGCGTCATCTCCTCCCTGGGCTGTAAACTGACAAACCTTTAATTCTCTGGAATAAAAGGGCTTTAGAGACTTAATATGGTACACCTTAGGCTTTCGTTTGGAGGTGGGGAATGCCAAGAGATAATTAACAGCTCCCAGGCGCTCCTGGACTGTGAATGGCCCTTCCCACGATGCTTCCCTTTTATGGGCCTGGAGCGCCTTTAAGACCATGACCTGGTCCCCTACTTTGAAGGAACGCTGTCTGGCATGTTTATCATACCAGGCTTTTTGCTTTTTTTGAGCATCCTGTAAGTTTTCTTTAGCAAGGGCTAAAGAGGTTCGGAGGGTGTTTTGTAGGTTGGTTACAAAGTCCAGAATTTTAGTTCCTGGAGAAGGTGTAAATCCCTCCCATTGCTGCTTCACCAACTGCAATGGCCCCTTAACCTCACGGCCATATACAAGTTCAAACGGGGAAAACCCTAAACTGGGGTGTGGTACAGCTCTGTAGTCAAAGAGCAACTGCTGCAACACTAGGTCCCAATCATTGGAGTGCTCATTTACGAATTTACGTATCATGGCCCCCAAAGTTCCATTAAACTTCTCGACCATGCCATTTGTTTGATGGTGGTAAGGAGTGGCAACCAAGTGATTTACCCCATGAGCTTCCCAAAGGTTTTTCATAGTTCCTGTCAGGAAATTAGTCCCTGCATCTGTGAGGATGTCGGAGGGCCAACCTACCCTGGCAAAAATGTCTGCTAGTGCCTGGCACACACTTTTAGCCCTGGTGTTGCTTAGAGCTACTGCTTCCAGCCATCGGGTGGCAAAATCCATGAAAGTCAGTATGTACTGCTTTCCTCTGGGTGTCTTTTTCGGAAAAGGACCCAGAATATCCACAGCTACTCGCTGAAATGGAACTTCAATGATGGGGAGTGGCTGGAGCGGGGCTTTGACCTGGTCTTGGGGTTTTCCCAGTCTTTGGCACACCTCACAAGACTGGACATAGGTAGAAACATCCTTGCCCATTCCCTCCCAGTGGCATGACCCCCCCAAACGGTCTTTGGTCCTGTTCACCCCAGCATGGCCACTCGGGTGATCATGGGCTAAGCTCAAGAGCTTGGCCCGGTATTTAGTTGGAACTACCAACTGTCTCTGAGGATGCCAGTCTTCCTGGTGTCCCCCAGAAAGAGTTTCCTTGTATAAAAGTCCTCCTTCTACAACAAACCTGGATCGATTAGAAGAGCTGAGAGGCGGTGGGTTGCTCCGTGCCGCTGTCCAAGCTCTCTGGAGGCTTTCATCTGCTTCCTGTTCGATCTGGAACTGTTCCCTTGATGCTGGAGACATCAGGTCCTCATTGGATTGTGGACCTAGGCTTGGTCCCTCTGGAAGCGATATAGGGGATGGAGCTGTTTCTGTTGACTGTGAACCACTCTCCGCTGGTGCACTATGTTGGGCTTCCCATCTCTGGCTGAGCCTCTTGTGTAGGGTTATCGGCTGCTGCCAGTTCAGGTTCGGTGGGGCCCTCTGGTGTTGAGGTTGCAAGTACTGGATTCAGTGCTGACACTGGGTCTGGTGTTGGTTATTCGGCTGGTTCCGGTTCAGGGACTGGTTCCATCTGGATCTCTGGGACTGGATCCACTACTGCTGTTGCAGACATTGGCCTGGGGTCCAGGTCCATCACCTCTGACCGGGTCCTGATTGAAGTTTCCGGAACAGAGCTAGGCCTCACAGCTTGTTTAGCCTGGCTGCGGGTGACCGTTCCCACCCTCTTGGCCTGCTTCACATGATTGGCCAAGTCTTCCCCCAACAGCATGGGGATGGGATAATCATCATAGACTGCAAAAGTCCACGTTCCTGACCAGCCCTTGTACTGGACAGGCAACTTGGCTGTAGGCAAATTGAAAGAGTTGGACTTGAAGGGTTGAATCGTCACTTGGATCTCTGGGTTGATTAAATTGGGGTCCACTAAGGAAGCATGGATAGCTGACACTTGTGCTCCGGTGTCCCTCCACGCGGTGACCTTCTTCCCACCCACACTCACAGTTTCCCTCCGTTCCAAGGGTATCTGGGAGGTATCTGGGCCTGCGGACCTCTGGTGTGATTCCGGTGCAATGAACTGTAATCTGTTGGGGTTCTTGGGGCAGTTGGCCTTTACATGCCCCAGCTTGTTACATTTAAAACATTGTCCAGCTGACGGGTCACTGGGGTGAGGTGGGTTGCTGGAGAATGGGGTGGTGGGACGATAAGGGGTCTGGAGGGTTCTTTGGGAGGTAGGTGGGGCCTTGGGCGGCCCCCGGTAATAGGGTGTGGTCTGGGGTTGTCCCTTCTGGTCTCCGCTCCAACTGCGATCAGTTTTCTTCTTCTCTGCCACCTCCACCCATCTGGCTCCAATCTCTCCTGCCTCAATTACAGTTTTGGGCTTCCCATCTAGGATGTATCTTTCTATTTCCTCAGGAACACCCTCTAAGAAATGTTCCATTTGCATTAGGAAGGGCAAATTTACTGGAGATTCAACACCTGCTCCTGATATCCAGGCATCCCAATGTTTCACAATGTGGTAGGCATGTCGGGTAAATGACACGTCTGGTTTCCATCTTAGGGCTCTGAACCTCCAACGAGACAGCTCGGGTGTTATCCCCATTCTGACTCTCGCCTTGGATTTAAACAATTCATACTTCTTCATGTGTTCTTAGGCATTTCAGCTGCCACCTCAGCTAAGGGTCCACTGAGCTGCGGCCTCAGCTCTACCATGTATTGGTCAGGAGAGATGTTGTACACAAGGCAGGCCTTTTCGAAGTTTTCTAGAAAGGCCTCAGTATCATCGCCTGCCTTGTAGGTGGGGAACTTTCTGGGATGGGAAGTGGTACTTGGAGAAGGATTGCTAGGGTTTGTTGGGATATTCTGCTGAGCCTTTATCTTCTCTATCTCCTCCACATACTTCCTCTCTTTTTCCTTCTCCTCCAGTTCTTTGTCCCTTGCTTCCATAGCTCTCCTGTGAGCAGCCGCTTGGTGTTGTTCTGCCTCTTTCGCTGCCTCTCTCGCTGCCTCCCTTTCTTGTTCCTTCTCCTCCTTCTTCAGCCGCATGAGTTCTATCTGTCTTTCATGTTCCCTTTGTCTTTCCTCAGCCTGAAATCTGGCTAATTCCAGCTTTTGTCGAGCCATGGATTTTGTCATTCTAACCTCTCTGTTTTTAACTAACTTTACACCCGAGGTTTAGAAATAAACAAACAAAACTTGGCTGTACAATTTTGCTGTGCTGGAATAGAATACCTATTCTCTGATAGTGATTGTTAGCCTACAGAAAAAGACAATTCCCTTGTCTCTGCTCTGGGCCCAATTCAAAGCAAAAAACCTCCAACTACTTGGAAATCTGCTTACCAGCAGCCCAAAGGAAAAAAAAAAATCCTTTTTAAACTTGTGCTCCTTGTAAAAAATCAAAATCCTAAAAAAAACAACCCTGCCACTTTTGTCTCCAGGCAAATGGGTAGAATACCCCCCCCCCCCATTTACTTAAAAAAACTCTGGGTTGGAAGACTGTGAATTTCCCTGCAGGAGTTAAGTACCCTGCCTCCAGGCAAAGAAAACCTGCAATTCACAAAGATAATCCCCTTTTGTCTCTGCTTGGCCACAAAGCAGAGAAAAAACAAGCTGTTTTCAGTTTCAGCTGCTTTCTGGACTTCCTTTCCAAAGGAAAAAAAAAAATCCTTTTTAAAATTTGTATTTCTAGTTCAAAACGTCTCAACTGGATCTCAAAATGATTTCAGGTTAATCCCACCACTATGCCACCATGTCAAGGTTCCTCCCCCACTCTGAACTCTAGGGTACAGATGTGGGGACCTGCATGAAAAACCTCCTAAGCTTATCTTTACCAGTTTAGGTCAAAACTTCCCCAAGGTACAAAATATTCCACCCTTTGTCCTTGGATTGGCCGCTACCACCACCAAACAAATACTGGTTACTGGGGAAGAGCTGTTTGGAAACGTCTTTCCCCCCAAATACTTCCCAAAACCTTGCACCCCACTTCCTGGACAAGGTTTGGTAAAAAGCCTCACCAATTTGCCTAGGTGACTACAGACCCAGACCCTTGGATCTTAAGAACAATGAACAATCCTCCCAACACTTGCACCCCCCCCTTTCCTGGGAAATGTTGGATAAAAAGCCTCACCAATTTGCATAGGTGACCACAGACCCAAACCCTTGGATCTGAGAACAATGAAAAAACATTCAGTTTTCTTACAAGACGACTTTTAATAAAAATAGAAATAAATAGAAATAAAGAAATTCCCCCCTGTAAAATCAGGATAGTAGATACCTTACAGGGTAATTAGATTCAAAACACAGAGAACCCCTCTAGGCAAAACCTTAAGTTACAAAAAAGATACACAGACAGAAATAGTTATTCTATTCAGCACAGTTCTTTTCTCAGCCATTTAAAGAAATCATAATCTAACACATACCTAGCTAGATTACTTACTAAAAGTTCTAAGACTCCATTCCTGGTCTATCCCCGGCAGAAAACCAGCATATAGACAGACACACAGACCCTTTGTTTCTCTCCCTCCTCCCAGCTTTTGAAAGTATCTTGTCTCCTCATTGGTCATTTTGGTCAGGTGCCAGCGAGGTTACCTTTAGCTTCTTAACCCTTTACAGGTGAGAGGAGCTTTCCCTTGGCCAGGAGGGATTTCAAAGGGGTTTACCCTTCCCTTTATATTTATGACAGCCATCATATCAGATTGATTGATTGATTGATTTGATTTGGCTTATAAAAAATATGAGGACTTTCTCAGTAATGGTATCCCACATTTGGACAAACTTTGTCATGAGAAGAGATATGAGATGATGTGAATCAAACTATGTGTGTCTTTGCAACAAAGCCCGATGCCAACTCTGTCCACATATATATTCAAGTGACACCATCATAGGACCTAATCCCATTAGCCATGTCATCAGGGGCTCGTTCACCTGCACATCTACCAATGTGATATATGCCATCATGTGCCACCAATGCCCCTCTGCCACGTACAATGGCCAAACCGGACAGTCTCTACGCAAAAGAATAAATGGACACAAATCTGACATCAGGAATCATAACATTCAGAAACCAGTAGGAGAACGCTTCAACCTCTGTGGCCACTCAGTAAAAGATCTAAGGGTGGCAATTTTGCAACAGAAAAGCTTCAAAAACAGACTCCAAGGAGAGACTGTTGAGCTTGAATTAATATGCAAACTAGATACCATTAACTTAGGTTTGAATAGAGACTGGGAGTGGCTGGGTCATTACACATATTGAATCTATTTCCCCATGTTAAGTAGCCTCACACCTTCTTGTCAACTGTCTAAATGGGCCATACTTGATGATCACAACAAAAGTTTTTTTCTCCTGCTGGTAATAGCTCATCTTAACTAATTAGCCTCTCCCAGTTTGTATGGTAACTTCCAACTAATCTCTCTCTCTCTCTCTCTCTATATATATATCTTACCATATGTTCCATTCTATGCATCCGATGAAGTGAGCTGTAGCTCATGAAAGCTTAAGCTCTAATAAATTGGTTAGTCTCTAAGGTGCCGCAAGTCCTCCTGTTCTTTTTGCGGATACAGACTAACAGGGCTGCTACTCTGAAACCTGTTAATAATGGGAAAGTTATACTGTAAAATGGCCACTAGGTGGCAGCATGTTGTAAGAGTGAGATATGGGCTGCTATTTTCAAAAATGCCCATTAGATGGCAGCATCTCTTGAATACTAATTCAGGGCGGTGCAAGTTCATGATAACTGGCCATCACCTTGGACAGGCATCTCCCAAAAATGAAAGCTGGTGTTTGTCCATGATCTAAAATATTTTCCACAAAGGATGTTTTAGACTAAAACGTGATGTAGAATGGGACTTGTATAATTGCAACTCACAGTGGGCATTGTTAGCTGCAACGCTCTGGAGACACAGAATGAACCAAGTGGGAAAAAGGTCGAAGTGGGACCATTTTGAAAAGCACGAAGAGAGAATACAACTATGAGAGAGCATTTACACTTATTAAATCGAAGGGGAAGCCCATTTTCCGTCCCTTCAGGTAACTGCAGGTCTCTTTACTGAGAAAGTCCCATTTCTGCAGAATGATGAAAGACAAGAACCTCAGTGGAACCTGAGCTCTGTGTGTCGAAAACATGTCTCTCGCCAGCAGAAGTTGGTCCAATAAAAGGTATTACCTCACCCACCTGGTCTCAAACCCTGAGAAATGAGTTCATCGACTCCAGTGTGAGCTGTCCTACGAATAGAGGTGAGCACCCAATTCCAAACTGCTGCTGCTTTGCATTTATATACCACCTTCCAAACCGGGATATTAAAGTGCTTGAGTAATTAAGCATGAGCAATTTAAGATTCACTTTCTATGAAGAATGTGGGAAGTGTCTGTATTCATTTTTACAGTACATCGTCTGTGTCAGGATGCTGGGTAAAGATAGGTAGGACAAGTGGTAGGAGCTGGAGATCCCGGAACTGAAGCCAGGGGTCAGAGTCAGTATCAGGGTGAAGAGTTAAGCCGAGGGTCAGAGCCGGAGGCAGAATCAGGAATTTTTTTCCCCTTCATTTAATTTGCCTACAGTTCTTGCCATTCCTTCCTTAGCTCACTTTTGATTAGGTGTTTAAATGCCAGTTTGCTTAAGGGGATCCCGAGGTCAACTTGTTTGTGATTAATAACACTTTTTGCCAGCCAATTCGTTGCCTGCTATCCCTGTCTGCACCAGAATCCATGAGATTACATTGGTTATATCCAGTTCCACCAGTCTGGCTGTTAGCAGTAATATATCATTAAGAAAATCATTTCTGCTGTCAGACTCACCACTGTGAGTTGCCTGCTGCAGCCCTGATAAGGAGTCAGACAGGATGGCCACAGCAGCTGGCCACACATCTAAAGCACGATTTAGTGCTAGCATAATCCCTTTTTACCTTACTGGAGCCCACTTTGTGTTTTATCTATAAACCTTCTTCTTTCTAGGTGTGCTACTGTTCTCTCCCTTACTATGCTTTCCATGGTTTTACCTAAGCCACACTAAAGTTTACATTTAAAATATCCACATTCTTCTCCCATCCCACCTCTTCATCTCATAATTATCCTTAATGTTCTTTTCTTCTCCCTGATTTGTAACCGCTGATATTTATCATTACTGACTTTTTGAAGCATGGTGGTTTTTGCTTTTCTTTTGTTAGAGCTTATTACTCCATGCCCCGCAACTGGAAGACTTGGTGTTACGTGACTCTTACTCTTTATTCCATTCATTTCCCTAGTTTGTTTATATATAATCTTTGCTGTATTGGTATTTTTACTTACTTCCCCATGTTATGGTGTCCAGCTCTCTCTTTTTGCCCTTTTTATAGCCCTTTGTGAAACTACCTTACTTTTTTATATTTCATTAAGTCCATTAGTTAAGGATTTTTTGCTGTCTTATATGCCTTATTCCTTTCCCTAATTACCGTTTCATATTCCCTGTTCCACCATGGTACACTTCCCCTATCTTCAGGCAGTGTTGGCATCCTAGGAATAGCTAGGCTGGCTGTCTTTATGATTCCTTTATTAATATTACTACAGAATTCCTCAATATCTTCACAGATACATTACTTACTCACATATTGCTCACTTCTCTTTCCAAAGATTTTTCCAGTTTGCTTTTTTAAGATTCCAAGTGGGGATATCCTTTTCCTTGAGATGTAATTAATGTCAAGACGTGGTCACTAGCCATTCCCACCCCTCTGTCAATTTCACAGCTGCATTCACTCCCTATGGTCCCAGATCCAGACATGAGAAGCTTCCATCAGCTGTATGGAACCTGGTAGGCGCTCCATCATTGATTGCTAAATTATTCTCTTCAAAGATTTGCTCTGAACATTTTCCATGTTTTTCTTACTTCCCCGCAATCGGTTGTGACAATTCAGATCACCACAGACAATGAGTGGGCAAGTGACACTTGCAGTGAATTCTTTCAGGTCCATAGCCTCTAGTTTCCTGCATGGGTTATAAACATGATAAAGTCTTAGAGATGCAGAATTGTTTTGTATTGGTATCTCAATAGCATTATCCTTGATATTTAGCTTTCTAATCTCTACTTCAAGGTACTTCAGGTTCTCATTAGTGAAAGGGTATGCGTCCCCACCTTTTCCATTTCTTTATCATGTCCATATAGACCATATCCTGGGATTTTATAGTCTCATTTTTCTATTAGCCAAGTCTTGTATGCATATTAGATCAGGCTTTGTTTTCATATCAAAAATATTGGTCTTTAATTCCTGCCTATGTGCTATTAAGCTGTGGGCATTCAAGCTGAAAATAGTAACCCCTGTTTCTAACTGTCCATAGTAGTTTCACTTAGGAAAGTATGAAGTTGTTCCACTGACAACTGACAACTGACAACACTGAAGTTGCTAGCCTGCAGCTTTAATTATAATTCTCATTTTCTGTTTTCTTTCCTGTTTGAGAACTACAATTGATTACATCAACCATTACTGCAATGAATCTCTTTTCATCCCAACTTTTGGAGTAACAGCCGTGTTAGTCTGTATTCGCAAAAAGAAAAGGAGTACTTGTGGCACCTTAGAGACTAACCAATTTATTTGAGCATGAGCTTTCGTGAGCTACAGCTCACTTCATCGGATGCATACCGTGGAAACTGCAGCAGACATTATATACACAACGTTACTCATTCCCTTCCATTAACTTGTTGAGGGCTATTGCCTTTCCTCACATCAGGTTCTCTTTTAGGTATCTCCTAACAGCTTCTGCACAGGACATGTTATTAGCAACTTGGGGTTTTTGTAGTTCTCTAGCTTGCTCCCCTCAGTACAACTTGTATATTCTGAGCTGTGTTTTCCTCCACATTTGCAACATTTTTGTTCTGTCCCTTCCTCACAGTCATCCTATGAATGGTCACCTCCACACTTACTGCACTGTATTTTCCCATTGGAATTATTTGCAACATGACCAAATCTCTGGCCGCTGTAGCATTTCACAGAAAGAGGACTATAGGACTTTGATACCCTAAAGTTACTCTGTATTCTGGACTATCTGGTCACATCCCTCCCTTAAAATGTGACCAGCACAGCTGTAAGGCACTTGCTATCACTGCCTCTTCTGCGAATTAGCCACTTAGCACTTATCACCTTATCTCCACCTATTCCTTGCTTTCTTTCCTGAAATTTCATTTGGCACCCCAGATACTACCCATCTTGTTTCTGTGAGGAATTTGGGTAGCTGACAACTTATTTGTATTTTACTTAGCACCTTTGTCTTAAGGAGTGTCCCTACTTGGTCTTTGTTTTTACATTCCACTAATGAGTCTCCAGCAGGTACCATCTTAGCTCTTGCTCTGTCTCCAGCACTTTTTTGATCCCCTCTGCCATTCTCAGGGGGCTGATATCCCCTATCTTTATGTCCTTATCTACGGATTTTACTGTTAGGTAATTTCCCCCCATTTCCCTTTCCTGCCCTCCTATTTGCTGGTCCTTCTTCTGGGTGCAGAGAATCTCCCCTTTTCTTTTTCCTTGCTGGCATCCAGTCTTCGTCAATGTTTTCCCTGTACTCATGGTCTAGCCTGGTTTCAGTTTCATTTCTCTCATCCATCTCACTCTGCCCAGCCAGCCACCGAGCCAACACCCCACAGTCACCACTGAAACAGCCTTTCTTCAACCAGATCCTGGACACTTCCTTTTACACCCCATCACTTTATATAGGGTCAAGGAGCCAATCAGGGATAGCTAAGACCACTGTCAGTCAGATCACATGAGGCGGAACTTCCCCTGGTGTTAAACCACTGCAGATTGTGTGTTGCAAGTAATAATCAAATTACAGGTAGCAATGTGGGGATGTTTGTTGCCTGGTAATCCTATAGACCCACTAGGCCTTACATCATCTCTTCTAGGGGTGCTGCCCAGACAGGCTCTTCTAGGAGGATGATGGTATGCTTGGCAGATAAGGGAAGCTTGACTATCAAATCCACAGTAATAACCACCTAGAGTCTAGATAGGGTGTCTGAAGGTGCTGAGGGGCGCCTTCTTACTAACTAAAGGAGGAAGTGGTCTTGGGGAATAGAGCATCCAGGAAATTATAGGGCTTGAGGATGCACATCAGCTGGGTATGGTCAGGGAGGCATTCCCCTTTTCAGGACAGGGCATTGGCTGCCTTGTTCTGGTGATAGGTGATGGTAAAATAAAAGTGTGTGAACAACAGGGCCCATTGAAGCTGTCTTTGGTTCAGCGCCTTTGCCCTACGGAGATAGTCCAAGATTTTAGGATCTGTGTATACCTGTATTGGGTGTTGGGCACCTTCAAGGTGGTGGTGCCATTCCCCGAAGGTGGCTTTGATTATTAGAAGCTCTGTATCTAAAATCTCATAATTTTGTTCTGCTGGGTGTGAGTTTCCGAGAATAATAAGCACAAGGGAACAGGTGCTGTTGGGGGCCTGATTCTTGGGGAAGTATGGTCCCAATTGCAACATTAGATGCATCAGTCTCACTGACAAAGGCCCGCATTGGGTCAGGATGGCTCAAGACTGGAGCACTGGTGAAGGCCATCTTGAGCTGGTCGAACACCTGTTGAGCCTCCGGAGAGTAGGTGAAAGAGGCGTGTTTGCAGAGGAGCACTGTCAATGGGGCTATCTGGTCTGAAAACCCAGGCATGAAGTGCCTATAAAAATTAGCAAACCCAAGGAAGCACTGCAGCTCCTTGATGTTCCAGGGGTGCCGCTCAGGTCCAAACAGCGTTCACCTTCCTGGGGTCCATTTTGAGGCCCTCGGAGACAGAATGTAACCCAACTACTTCACGGAGTGTTGGTCAAAGCTGCCCAATTGTGTTCGCACCATGGGAAGTTCTGTCCGAGGGCTGTCAACCTGTTCAGGCGTGTTTAGTGCCCCTTGCAACATGCTGGGCAGGGGGTGACCCACTGCCTCCATGTCCCACAGGGTTGGCCTTGTACAAGTGTAAGGGGTGGTCCAGGAAAACTTCCAGAATCCTTGGCAAAGGTAGGCAGGACTAGTGGCAGGACCTTGGGATCACAGAACTGAAGCCAGGAGTCAGAGCCAGTGTTAGGGTCAAGCTGAGGATCAAGCAAAAATCAGAGTCAGAGTTAAGCCGAGGGTCAGAGCCAAAGACAGAGTCAGGATTGGGATGCGGGTCAAACCCAGGTTTTGACCTTTAATCATATTTGTTACTCTTCTCTAGACTTTCTCCAATTTGTCCACATCTTTCCTGAAATGTGGTGCCCAGGAATGGAAGAATTACTTCTCGTGTCTTGCCTACAACACACCTGCTAATACATCCGAGAATTATATTTGCTTTTTGTGCAACAGTGTTACGCTGTTGACTCATATTTAGCTTGTGATCCACTATGACCCCCCAGATCTCTTTCTGCAGTACTCCTTCCTAGGCAGTTATTTCCCATTTTGTATGTGTGCAACTGATTGTTCTTTCTTAAGTGGAGTACTTTGCATTTGTCCTCATTGAATTTCATCCAATTTACTTCAGATCATTTCTCCAGTTTGTCCAGATCATTTTGAATTTTAATCCTATCTTCCAAAGCACTGGCAAACCCTCCCAGCTTGGTATTGTCCGCAAACTTTATAAGTGTACTCTCTATTCCATTATCTAAATAATTGATGAAGATATTGAACAGAACCTGACCCAAAACCCATCCCTGTGGGACCCCACTCATTATGCCCTTCCAGCATGACTGTGAACCACTGATAACTACTCTCTGGGAATGGTTTTCCAACCAGTTATGCACCCACCTTATAGTAGCTCCATCTAGGTTGTATTTCCCTACTTTGTTTATGAGAAGGTCATGAGAGACAGTATCAAAAGCCTTACTAAAGTCAAGATATATCACATCTACTGCTTCCCAGCATCCACATGGCTTGTTACCCTGTCAAAGAAAGCTATCAGTTTGGTTTGACACGCTTTGTTTTGACAAATCCATGCTGACTGTCACTTATCACCTCATTATCTTCTAGGTGTTTGCAAACTGATTGCTTAATTATTTGCTCCAGTACCTTTCCGGGTACAGAAGTTAAGCTGACTGGTCTGTAATTCCCTGGGTTGTCCTTATTTCCTTTTTCATAGATGGGTACTATATTTGCCCTTTTCCTGTCTTCTGGAATGTCTCCGGTATTCCATGACTTTTCAATGGGTGGCGAGTGGTGATAGAGTCTTACTAACCCGGATCACACATGCCAGATTGTTTCTAGACTCTGAGTTTAGGGAAAGCATTTTTTTTTCACTCAGTGCCTTTCCTGTATTATCATCCCACACTCATTATGGAGTGGGGAGGGTCATTCCCCAGTTAGGGTTGCACATCAGCCTGGTTTTGCACCTTCCTAAGATCCACCCTCCAAAGAGCTGTATTTTATGACTGCTACATAGCTACTGTTGAGAAACAGAAAAGGCACTGCCCGTCCCTCACCACGTTCCCATCGCCACCACAGGCACTAAAAGGGAGAATTTACTCCACTTCATAATTTATGGCATGAACTGATCTCTTGTGAGGGGGTGCAAATTATTCCTTCTCCTACAGGGCACTGAAATGCTGAATATACCAGGATATAGTGTTAGAATTCATGGAAAGAAATCTAACAGCAGGACGGTGGCTAAGAACTCTAGACCACATTGAAAAATCTCAGTCCAAGATTTTAGTTGATGTTTGATTTTGACTCCTAAGACATGGCATGATTCTGGCCATTGCCAGGAGTGAAATACAGCATTTAAGCATCATTGTTAAGCTCTGGTATGTCACTAGATAGGATATGATAGACAGAGAAATGATCTGATCTGTCATATCAGTATGTGGCTACCGGATAAATGGGCTTTTATAGTAATCACTGGTATCCGTGTCGAACACCCTCTTCCCCCTCAGAGCAATGTTCTGTCCTTGGACTCAGTTTCCTGGCACTTTGCTCTGAAATCTAAATTTAGCCTTAATATTTCAGCCTGTAACCAGGAGGGGGAGGGAGTTTCTGAATATTTATGGAATTAATTCACGGGATTTGATTAACTTTTAACTCTGTGTCCTTCCAATTCAGTCGCACAGATTTATTGTTCCTAGACTCAACCAATGGCAGACTGCAGAAACCAAACAGCCATCACTGAATTCTTCCTCCTGGGATTCGGGGATCTCCCTGACCTGCAAATTCTTCTCTTCCTGATGTTCCTAGTGATCTACATGGCAACCGTGGTTGGGAACACCCTCATTGTGGTGCTTGTTGTGGCTGACCAGCATCTTCACAGCCCCATGTACTTCTTCCTGGGGAATTTGTCCTGCGTAGAGACCTGCTACACCTCAGCCATCATGCCCTGGATGCTGGCCAGTCTCCTGACTGGGGACAAAACCATCTCAGTCAGTGGCTGCATCATACAACTGTATTTCTTTGGTTCTCTGGCAGCTACAGAATGCTGTCTCCTAGCAGTGATGTCTTATGATCGGTATTTAGCGATATGTAAACCCCTGCACTATTCAACTCTTATGAACATCAGGTTTTCCTTCCAGTTGGCTGCTGGCTCCTGGTTAAATGGTTTTTTGCCTATTACCATCTTTGTCTTATTCCTATCACAGTTAATATTCTGTGGCCCAAATGAAATTGACCATTTGTATTGTGATCCCCTCCCACTGATAGAGCTCTCCTGCAGTGACACCCACCAGGTAATATTGGCGGATTTCATACTAGCCTGTGTATTCACCCTGCCTCCATTCCTACTAACCCTGACATCCTACATGTGCATCATCGCCACAATCCTGAGAATCCCTTCCACCACCGGGAGGCAAAAGGCCTTTTCCACCTGCTCCTCTCACCTCATTGTGGTGACAATTTTCTATGGAACCCTAATGATTGTCTACATGCTACCGAAACGTGGTACACTGAGAGACCTAAACAAAGTGCTCTCTCTTTGCTACACGGTCCTGACTCCCCTGGTAAACTCCCTCATCTACAGCCTGAGAAACAGAGAGGTCAAGGAAGCTTTGAGGAAAGCAGTCAGTAAATGTGGCTTTTGCAAAAACGTGCAGAGACTCTGAGATAAAAACTTAGCTTTGAAAACCTCAGGCTGTCTGGGTGATTTCAGCAATCATCCCCCATTAAAATTAAGTTGAAAAGTCCTAGTGACAATCTCAGCACTCAGTGTTGTCCATCTCAGTGGAAGGACCAGGGAGGGAGGTGGCCATAACCATGTTCCCATCATGGAGTTAGGGGCACTAGGCAGAATGGAGACAAAATTGTAACCCATTGTTTAGATCTTTTAAAAAGCCATGATCTTGATCAAAATAAATGTTTGGACAATGAAAATAGTAACTCCTTGTGCAGCAGAGATGGGAACGTAAGGCTGGGAAATCTGCCACCCCTGAAATTGTGCTTATTACCATCATAACCCTCTGCAAACCAACCATCTTCACTGAACTCACAGAGGCCGGAGGCAAACAACCAGGCCCCAGCAGTGACCTCTGGACACTTCACCAGGAGCAGCGTTATAGCTCTTATCTGGGCTAGACCCGGCTGTGACCAGCTCCAGGAAAGCAACAGCTCCAGGCTCACCGGGCCCTTGGAGGCAGGGAGGTTGGACAAACAAAGAGGTAGACTCACACGTCAGGTCCACTGGAACTGTCCAGGCCCAGCTGGGGGTTTGCTAGGGCACCCGTAGAACTGAGGCCGTTCTGGGGGTCGGGTCTGTCAAACGGTCACTGACGAGGGACTCTGCTCATGGCCCTGCAGGGCATCAGCTGCTCTGCTTCCCCCAGCTGCACAGAGCAGTTCAAAGGGAGGGGACCTGTTACAATGAGCATCCCCAAAACTAATTGCAACAAGCCCAATGTCCAACAGGGCTAGTTCTGAGGGCACATGTCCAGTCAGCCCCAGGTACCCCAGGCAGCTCTGCTCCGCACAGGGCCCTTTCCTCAGGGGGTGAGGCAACTTATGGTGAGAGGAAGCGGCGACCACCTACCAACGGGCAGAACTCCTGTGATGCCAAACATGGCAGTGCTGGCTCAGTCACTGGGAGCACGTCAGGGCTTGGCCAGAGGCCGGGGAGCTGGGCACCAGTGAGAATTGTAGGGCTCCGACTCTGCAGAAGGGATTTCACAAGGGACATAACAGAGTTAGTCACCCAAATCCCTTTAAAATGGGAGATGGATGCACATCACATTACACGCCTCTGAGAATCTCAGCCTTGAGAGTCACTGGGAATCTGTCATGGTAGCTTCAATCTGTGCATTTCCATTGGACACAGAGCCCACATCAACAGAAAGGCATTGGATGGATGGGAAACCCCTGCTAAGCCTTTGAGAGCTGCTGCCACAGTATACGCTCTTGTAGCCACGAATGTTGCAATCATTTTTTGTACGATTTTGTTCCCAGTGGCTATAGTTTGAAACAGCACCCACCTAGCAGTAGGTAAGAAATGAGGAGAGATGCAGTTATGCTGTCTAGGGCCACAGGAGGGCAGAGAGGACAGGTGCAGCTGTGCTGTCCAATGAACAGCAGCCAAAGTGGAGGGGCAAGAAAGGAGAAGTTATGTTGCCAAAGGACCAATGGAAAGGGAGGTGAAGCTGTATAACCTGTGTGTAAGTGCTGAGTAGAGAGCACTGAAGAGACGAGGACCTCTGTGCTGCATAGTGAAAGGTGGATAGTAGTAGATGTTACGGAGTGAGATATGGGCTGTTATATTAAACAAAGGGCCACCACGTGACATGAGAGTCAAGAACAGGAAAGAGGCAGCTATAAAGAGAAGAATCCACTAGAGGAAAGAGCAACAGGCTGTCATGCTGGGAAATCAACACTAGATGGCAGCAGAGTAGAGGAAATGAGGCGGGTGGGGGTGTCAGAAATACTGACTAGTGACCAATAGAGTTCAGTAGCCAATACAATAATGGGGAAAAGAACAGGAGGACTTGTGGCACCTTAGAGACTAACAAATTTATTAGAGCTTAAGCTTTCGTGGGCTATAGCTCATTTCATCAGATGCATAGAATGGAACATATAGTAAGAGATAGATATACATACAGATAAGTTGGAAGTTACCATACAAACTCTGAGAGGCTAATTAGTTAAGATGAGCTATTACCAGCAGGAGAAAAAAACTTTTGTCGTGATCATCAAGATGGCCCATTTAGACGGTGGACAAGAAGGTGTGAGGCTACTTAACATGGGGAAATAGATTCAATATGTGTAATGACCCAGCCACTCCCAGTCTCTATTCAAACCTAAGTTAATGCTATCTAGTTTGCATATTAATTCAAGCTCAGCAGTCTCTCCTTGGAGTCTGTTTTTGAAGCTTTTCTGTTGCAAAATTGCCACCCTTAGATCTTTTACTGAGTGGCCACAGAGGTTGAAGTGTTCTCCTGCTGGTAATAGCTCATCTTAACTAATTAGCCTCTCCCAGTTTGTATGGTAACTTCCAACTAATCTCTCTCTCTCTCTATATATATATATATATCTTACTATATGTTCCATTCTATGCATCCGATGAAGTAAGCTGTAGCTCATGAAAGCTTAAGCTCTAATAAATTGGTTAGTTTCTAAGGTGCCGCAAGTCCTCCTGTTCTTTTTGCGGATACAGACTAACAGGGCTGCTACTCTGAAACCTGTCAATAATGGGAAAGTTATACTGTAAAATGGCCACTAGGTGGCAGCATGTTGTAAGAGTGAGATATGGGCTGCTATTTTCAAAAATGCCCATTAGATGGCAGCATCTCTTGAATACTAATTCGGGGGCGGTGCAAGTACATGATAACTGGCCATCACCTTGGACAGGCATCTCCCAAAAATGTAAGCTGGTGTTTGTCCATGATCTGAAATATTTTCCACAAAAGGATCATTAGACTAAAACGTGATGTAGAATGGGACTTGTATAATTGCAACTCACAGTGGGCATTGTTGGCTACAACGCTCTGGAGACACAGAATGAACCAAGTGGGAGAAAGGTTGAAGTGGGACTGTATTGAAAAGCATGAAGAAAGAATACAAATATGAGAGAGCATTTACAGTTATTAAATCGAAGGGGAAGCCCGTTTTCCAAGGGTAGATCACAGGCACCAGCTCATCCCTTCAGATAACTGCAGGTCTCTTTACTGAGAAAGTCCCATTTCTGCAGAATGATGAAAGACAAGAACCTCAGTGGAACCGGAGTCCTGTCTGCCAAACCCTGAAGAGCTCTGTGTGTCGAAAACATGTCTCTCGCCAGCAGAAGTTGGTCCAATAAAAGGAAAGGAGGACTTGTGGCACCTTAGAGACTAACCAATTTATTTGAGCAGAAGCTTTCGTGAGCTACAGCACCTCACGAAAGCTTATGCTCAAATAAATTGGTTAGTCTCTAAGGTGCCACAAGTCCTCCTTTCCTTTTTGCGAATACAGACTAACATGGCTATTACTCTGAATCCAATAAAAGGTATTACCTCACCCACGTGGTCTCAAACCCTGAGAAATGAGTTCATCGACTGAAGTGAGAGCTGTCCTACGAATAGAGGTGAGCACCCAATTCCAAACTGCTGCTGCTTTGCATTTATATATCACCTTCCGAACCGGGGTATTAAAGTGCTTGAGTAATTAAGCATGAGCAATTTAAGATTCACCTTCTGTGAAGAATGTGGAAAGTGTCTGTATTCATTTTTACGATACATAGTCTGTGTCAGGATGCTGGGCAAAGGTAGGTAGGACAAGTGTTAGGAGCTGGAGATCCCGGAACTGAAGCCAGGGGTCAGAGTCAGTATCAGGGTCAAGAGTCAAGCCGAGGGTCAGAGCCGGAGGCAGAATCAGGAATTGGGACAAGGGTCAAAACCAGGTTTCAGCATCCCACTTGTGTTTCTAGGGGTCGATCAGGAGTCAGAATCAAAGTCAGAGTCGAGGTCAGTACCAGGACTTCAGACACAGAGAAGCAAGGTGGTCATGGCAGCTGGCTGGGATCCACATTGTTGCCTGGACACTTCTTGGTGCGCCCCATGGGCGAATATAGGGTCAAGGAGCCAAGAGCACTTTCAGTCCGATCATGCAGGATGGAATTTACCGTGGCGTACAACCACTGCAGATTATGGGCCACAGGGAATGAGTCAGCTACAGGCACTGCCAGGTTGCAGTGTGGGGATATTACTTACCCTTTAACCTTACAGGCCCAGGTCCAAGTCCTGCTGATACGCACAGTTACTTTGGGTGGCTGTGGTATGGGTAGCTAAGGGTTAAATTCTGCAAGCACTGCCTCATGGTAGCTGTAGACAGACCTCAGTGGTCTGATGCTCAAAAGGAAAAGCCCCGTGGGAGAAATGCATGAAGCAGTGTATGAGAGATACAGGGTGGGTGAGGTAATATCTCTTATTGGACCAACTTCCGTTGGTGAGAGAGACAAGCTTTCAGCTACGACACTGCATGAACCAGTGTAGTCAGGTTCAGACGCCCTTCTCGAACCCCCAGGGGACCTTTGGGCAGGAACCCTGAACTAAGGGACTTCGGAGTGGATAAAAAAACAGCCTGTGGCTCAAAGGGTTACTGTGGTGCTTGGATATATAAACAGGGTGATCTGGAGCAGAGAGGCTATTTTACCTCTGTATTTGGCACTGGTGCGACCACTGCTGGAATCCTGCGTCCAGTTGTGGTGCCCACAATTCACGAAGGGTTCAGCGAAGAGCCATGAGGACGGTTAAAGGATTGGAAGACTCAAGGAGTTCAGTCAGTTCAGTTTAACAAGGAGCAGGTTAAGGGGCGAACTGATCACAGTCTGTAAGTAACCATGTGGGGATGAGAAATGTGATAAGGGTGGGCTCATCAATCTAGCAGAGAAAGGTATAACAAGGGTTAAGAGCTGGAAGTTGAAGCTAGACAAATTCATACGAGAAATAAGGCACAGTTTTTATCAGGGAGGGTAATTAACCACTGGAACAATTTACAAAGAGTCATGGTGGATTTCCCATCAGTGGAAATTTTAAAATCAGGATTGGATGTTTTTTCTGAAGGATTTGCTCTAGTTCAAACAGGAATTAATTCAGGGAAGTCTTACGGCCTGTGTTTCACAGCGATGCAGTCTAGATGATCCCAGGGACCCTTCTGGCCTTGGAATCTATGACTAAGTGGGGAGAGATTCTGATTGGGGTGTCAGACTATCCGAGAGGCCGGGGTTGCAGGGGGCAACCTGCCTCATTGTTTTTTGGGGGTACCTGGGTTAAGTGGAACCTGCTTAAACTGGCAAGGAAAGGCAGTGTTTAGATAGACAAATCGTCTCATACCATTTGAAGTCATCACGTATCGGGGTGCTTTACCTCCTACTGAACCGAAACAATACCCTCAAAGTTATCCAGATCTACGCTCCCACAAGTGCATGCAAAGATGAGGATATGGAAGGATTCTATCAGGAGCTGGAGGAAACCCTCGCTCAGAGTTCCACATAAAGGATTGCGATGGGAGATTTTAACGCCAAGGTTGGAAGAGGGAGAGAGGACGAAAAGTTCAGAGGTATCGGAGAATGAAACGTGCGAGAACGGCTAGATATATTGGCAGAGACGAGGAGAATGTTCATTGGTAACACCTGGTTCCGAAAGAAGGCCAACAGAAGATGGACCCGGATCGCACCAAATGCGAAGACAAAGAATGAAATCGATTACTTCCTGATCGATAGACGATGCTTCCTGCAGGATATTTCAGTAGTGCCATCATTCAACACCGGAAGCGGCCATCGCCTGCTGAGAGCCAGACTCACGTTCACTGTGAAGGTGGAGAAAAAGGCACTGTGTATGGCGAACAGAAGGCACCAACCGGTAGCTTTCGACAAGGCAACCCTGAAGGAAAACATTTCCAGTGAAGACTGGAGCCTCCTGGACGGCTGCGATGAGGATTATGAGAACTTCAGCAAGAGACTGAAATGGTCCGTGAAATCAGACAATGTGTGCATAGGATTTTATTGTTTTAACCCTGTTTCCCTCTGCTAGGTATGTTTCTGTGAACCAACCAGTCACACCTGTTTTTGAAGAGGCCATCCTGAGTCACTAGAGGTTCACACTGGTCACAAGGCCCCAGAGAGGATTCCATAGCAGGGGACAAAGCCAGTTGTAGCTGCTGGAGTTAAATACGGATGGTGAAACAGGGACGCTGTAGCCTGCAGACACACGGCACCCATTCTATATACATGGGAGATAAAGAGATGGATATACAGCTGAATACTTAAGGAGAGAGAGAGAGAATAGAAAAATCAGTGAAATAAAAGTTTTAACTTTCCTACCAATATTGGTTGGAATTTTCTAAGTGCCTTAATGGATTTAGGTGCCCAACTCGTCAAGAGGAGCGGGTGCCTAACTCCTATAGAGTACTATCGAAGTCTCAGCCTTAATAGTCCAAGAATTCGTGTTACAGGGAGAGAATTCCCAGCACAATTTAACAACATTTTCAGGTTCCACAACTTATATAATGGAAAAGGTTTTCAACTCTTATTAATATTTGCTAAAGGTAGTAAATCTGGCTCTACCTGTTGGGAATTTTTGATATTTTGGAACTGTGTAACAATGTGAAAGAATCACAGAGGTACATTCATAGATTTATAGATTGGAAAGCCACAAAAGACCATTAGATCCTCTAGTTTGATGTCCAGCACTAGATTTATTGATTGATTGATTTGGTTTATACAAAAATATGAAGACTTTCTCAGTAATGGTATCCCACATTTGGACAAACTTTGTCATGAGAAGAGATATGAGATTATGTGAATCAAACTATGTGTGTCTAAATGGCTGCCCATTATGGTGGGCTCTCAGACCCTTCAACATAGCAACTGGGTTCCTGGTCCAATTCGAGAGATGTTGATATTTTGTTAAATCTGCTGCATAAAACTTACGACAATATATCCAAAGAGTCAACATGCCAGCCAGCTCTGTTCCTGCAACTCCATTATCAAACCAGGGGGCTTCCTTCCCCCCCAACTTCTTCTTTGCTGGGTTAAAGCTTAAGTATGTTTTTGCCAATCATCTCCAAGACGTATTTTTCTCTTCCTCACTTTTTATCCTTCCTAGATACACCCCATGGCAAACACAGAAGGGAAGAATCAAACGTCCATCACGGAATTCGTCCTCCTGGGATTCAGGGATCTTCCTGAACTGCTGGCCCTACTCTTCCTGCTGTTTCTAGTGATCTACGTTGTGACCTTGGCCGGGAACATCCTCATTGTTGCGCTACTTGTGGCTGATCGGCACTTTCACACCCCCATGTACTTCTTCCTGGGGAACTTGTCCTGCTTGGAGACCTGCTACACCTCCACCCTCCTGCCCAGGGTTCTGGCCAGTTTTCCGACAGGGGACAATACCATTTCTGTTAGTGGTTGTATGACACCATTTTATTTTGTTAGTTTCTTTGCTGCTGCAGAATGCTATCTGCTAGCAGTGATGTCATATGATCGGTACTCGGCGATATGCAAACCGCTCCATTATGCGGCCCTCACGAATACCAGGTTCTGCCTGTCGTTAGCAGCTGGGTCTTGGATAAATGGATTTCTGGCTGGTATCATAGTCATAGTTCTTATGTTACAATTAACTTTCTGTGGCCCCAATAAAATCGATCATTTCTGCTGTGAATCCACAGAAATGTTAAATCTCTGCTGCAATGGCACCAACCAGATAGAGCTTGTCATTACCATCCTGGCTGCTATATTCACTCTGCCTCCATTTGTATTAACCATGATGTCCTACGTGTGTATCATCTTCACCATCCTGAGAATCCCTTCCACCGCCGGGAGGCAAAAGGCATTTTCTACCTGCTCCTCTCACCTCATTGTGGTGGCCATTTTCTGTGGGACCCTAATCACTGTGTACCTGCTACCAAAAACCAACACACTGAGAGACCTGAACAAAGTGTTCTTCATCTGCTACGCAATTCTGACTCCTATGGCCAATCCCTTCATATACAGCCTGATTAACCACGAGGTCAAGGAAGCCCTGAAAAAACTGTCAGTAAGTGTCTAGATTTTATGAGAATTCAGAAACTTTAATCCCTTAAGGCAAGATGGTGTAATACTCATGCTATGTGGATCTTATTTCTCACTCCATTTTTGGTGATATGCACTTATAACATTTTGAGGATGTGCAAAGTTTTGAAAGTATAAGAGGAATCAATACCAGGACTGTTGGAATAAAACTGAGCTGTATTTTACTTGCTGAATGTGGGTAGATATCTCGATTAATTCCATACACTAGAATAACTTAGGGCTAGATCTACGAAGGGACTTAGGTGTTGCAATGAGTAAGTTTTAGTGCCATGCCAGCCAGTGGGAACCTATACGGTGCATGGGGAGCCAGGCTCCCTATACGGTGCATGGGGAGAAGTAGGCAGCTAAGAAAGGGATCCCCAGAGATCAGCATGTGGAGCAAGGAGCTGCCTCACCTAGCCAAGAGGAAAAATCAGTTAGAGTGTTGCCTAAGCCCCATCTCTCCCATGGAGTTTGACACTGCCTCTGCTTGGGATTTTCAGCTGGGAACCCCAAGGGGGAGGGGTGAACTCACCAGGCTGTTGGAGACTCAGGTTCAGTCCCCCCGACTAATACGGAGCAGGGATATGACTGTGGGTTCCCCACCCCAGGCGAGTGTCCCAGCCACTGGACGGCAGAGTCCTCCTCTGGCCCAATGCATGTTTAATTAGTTTTACACAGTGGAACAATGTCCTCAGGAGACTCTGAGGGAGCCCCAGACCTGATTGCCCTCCATGCCAGTGCACGGGGAACTCACCCGAGAAGAGGGAAACCCAAGTTTAAATGGCTCCTCTTTGGGGGGGGGAGGAGGGAATTGGACCTGTCTCCCCCACATCCTGGCTGAATGCCCTAGCCACTGGGATCAGGGTTATAATGGAGGCTCCATGCCCCTCAGCCACTTTGGCTGGGGATAGGCATGCTGGGAGCATGCCTACCGGATTGAGCCCTGCAGGTGAGACAGGCAGGGCCACGTCTAGCTTGAGGCTCCTGTGGGGGTGAGGTCTGAGCTGAGTGCCTAGACTGAGGGGGCTGTGCATATGTTCACTGGCAGAGACTGGTTCCTACAGGCCTTTAGTGGCAGAGATTTAGCCACCTATGACATCAGGTGTCAGCTGAGCCGGTGTTTTGAGGCTCTCAGTGGTGCCTAAATGCTGGCCCTAGGCACCTGAGTCCCTTTGTGGACCTAGCTCTGAAAACCCAACTTCCGAAGTGATGGATGCTCTTCAGCCCCTGGCCTCTCAATGAGATTTGTGTTCCTGTGTCACCAAGCTCGCTTGAGGCCAGATGTACTTAAAGGTATTGAGGTGCCTAGTGGGATTTTCAAAAGCATCCAGGTGCAGAACATGCCAAAAATGGGTTTAAGCCCCAAGATGGTGCTGAAAGTCCTATTGGCGTCTAAATACATTTTAAAATGTATCAGTGAAATCCTTGCTGATCTTAAGCACAAAAAAGAAGCTTACAAGAAGTGGAAGATTGGACAAATGACCAGGGAAGATTATAAAAATATTGCTCGGGCATGTAGGAGTGAAATCAGGAAGGCGAAATGACACCTGGAGTTGCAGCTAGCAAGAGATGTTAAGAGTAACAAGAAGGGTTTCTTCAGGTATATTAGCAAGAAGAAGAAAGTCAAGGAAAGTGTGGGCCCCTTACTGAATGAGGGAGGCAACCTAGTGACAGAGGATGTGGAAAAAGCTAATGTACTCAATGCTTTTTTTGCCTCTGTCTTCACGAACAAGGTCAGCTCCCAGACTACTGCACTAGGCAGCACAGCATGGGGAGGAGGTGACCAGCCCTCTGTGGAGAAAGAAGTGGTTCGGGACTATTTCGAAAAGCTGGACGTGCACAAGTCCATGGGGCCGGATGCGTTGCATCCGAGAGTGCTAAAGGAGTTGGCGGATGTGATTGCAGAGCCATTGGCCATTATCTTTGAAAACTCATGGCGATTGGGGGAAGTCCCGGACGACTGGAAAAAGGCTAATGTAGTGCCCATCTTTAAAAGAGGGAAGAAGGAGGATCCTGGGAACTACAGGCCGGTCAGCCTCATCTCAGTCCCCGGAAAAATCATGGAGCAGATCCTCAAGGAATCAATTGTGAAGCACTTAGAGGATAGGAAAGTGATCAGGAACAGTCAGCATGGATTCACCAAGGGCAAGTCATGCCTGACTAATCTAATTGCCTTCTATGATGAGATAACTGGTTCTGTGGATGAGGGGAAAGCAGTGGACGTGTTGTTCCTTGACTTTAGCAAAGCTTTTGACACGGTCTCCCACAGTATTCTTGCCAGCAAGTTCAAGAAGTATGGGCTGGATAAATGGACTATAAGGTGGGTAGAAAGTTGGCTAGATTGTCAGGCTCAATGGGTAGTGATCAAAGGCTCCATGTCTAGTTGGCAGCCGGTATCAAGTGGAGTGCCCCAAGGGTTGGTCCTGGGGCCTTTTTTGTTCAATATCTTCATAAATGATCTGGAGGATGGTGTGGATTGCACCCTCAGCAAGTTTGCAGATGACACTAAACTGGGAGGAGTGGTAGATACGCTGGAGGGTAGGGATAGGATACAGAGGGACCTAGACAAATTGGAGGATTGGGCCAAAAGAAATCTGATGAGGTTCAACAAGGACAAGTGCAGAGTCCTGCACTTAGGACGGAAGAATCCCATGCACCGCTACAGACTAGGGACCGAATGGCTCGGCAGCAGTTCTGCAGAAAAGGAGCTAGGGGTTACAGTGGACGAGAAGCTGGATATGAGTCAACAGTGTGCGCTTGTTGTTAAGAAGGCCAATGGCATTTTGGAATGTATAAGTAGGGGCATTGCCAGCAGATTGAGGGACGTGATCGTTCCCCTCTATTTGTCATTGGTGAGGCCTCATCTGGAGTACTGTGTCCAGATTTGGGCCCCACACTACAAGAAGGATGTGGAAAAATTGGAAAGAGTCCAATGGAGGGCAACAAAAATGATTAGGGGACTGGAACACATGAGTTATGAGGAGAGGCTGAGGGAACTGGGATTGTTTAGTCTATGGAAGAGAAGAATGAGGGGGGATTTGATAGCTGCTTTCAACTACCTGAAAGGGGGTTCCAAGGAGGGTGGACCTAGACTGTTCTCAGTGGTAGCAGATGACAGAACGAGGAGTAATGGTCTCAAGTTGCAGTGGGGGAGGTTTAGGTTGGATATTAGGAAAAACTTTTTCACTAGGAGAGTGGTGAAACACTGGATTGCGTTACCTAGGGAGGTGGTGGAATCTCCTTCCTTAGAAGTTTTGAAGGTCAGGCTTGACAAAGCCCTGATTGGGATGATTTGATTGGGGATTGGTCCTGCTTTGAGCAGGGGGTTGGACTAGATGACCTCCTAAGGTCCCTTCCAACCCTGATATTCTATGATTCTATGAAAATCTGGCTCTTGGGCACTTCTGAAAATTTTACTCCTGGTCTTTAACCTCTCCGATGAGAGCGGAGGGAATCATTACGTTTACAGCTTGGTGGCCCATATGAGACCGGGACCTCTGCCAACTGGCCAAGGGCACAGAGTGTGCATAGTTTCATAGGGATCCCCTGGGTTGGATATCTGCACAAGAGCTCACCAGAGGGTGGCATGTGAGCTCTGTACTGAGAGCCAATATCACACGGATTGTCATAACTCCTTAAGAATTATTGAGCCAAACATTTCACAAGGATTATGTATCTATACTGAAAATACCATCTTGGAGTTGAGCCAGGTCACCAGGAGGTGACACACCTCCAGGAACACTTCCTAACTGTAAGAACAGTGGGACAACGGAACAGACGCCTAAGGAGGTTGTGGAAGCTCCTTTACTGGAGGTTTTCAAAAGGAGGCTGGATAGCCAGCTGTCTTGAATGGTTTAGACAAAACAAATCCTGCATCTTGGCAGGGGGTTAGACTAGATGACCCCTGTGGTCCCTTCTAACCCTATAGTTTTATACCTCTGAGATAACAGGATGCTTTTCTCCCTGTCTGGCCATTTGTATATTGTAGGCCTCACCATGGAGGCCTCTTTACAGAACGAGCCTGGTGCAAGTTAAGAGATTGCAAAATCGGAGAGAAACAAAACAGCAGGGGGTGTTGAGAGTCCTTCACCTAGGAGACAAGTTAACAGGGTTTGTCTTATGAAAGGAGGGTCACCACTAGCCTGGCTATAAAGCACAGCAAGGATTTTGCGGGAGCAATACTCTACAAGACACATGTATCTTGTTAACTAAGTTTGGGCGCTAGAATACATGTTATGATTTTATTTTGTTATAGGTAACCATTTGTTTCCAGTACTTGCTACTACTGGAATCTCTAAGCTTTGCTAAATAAACTTCTATTTGTTTTCACTGGAAACATATGTAAGTGCTGTGTGTTAAGCAGAGCGGTGATCCGAGATGGAATGGTTAAGCTAAGGTTTTCTGGTTCTTTGGAAGCAGCAGATCTGTGAATATGGCAAGTGTCCAGTGGACCAGGGGCTGGTCACTCCAGGGGGATGCTCTGAGGCCTTGAGCATTGGTATGTGCCCAACGCGAACTGTAAAGTAACAGCAGGGCCTGCAGAGGCCTGGAGAGGAGTGCTTGTCGCCCAGGGCTGGTGGAGTTGGGGAGCTGACCCCCAGGTAGGTACAAACAAGTCTTCCTCACACTGAGGGCAGGCGGTGGCGAGGTGCTTCACAGCACTGGGTATTACAGGAAGTGTCACAGCAAAACTGATCAAATTAGTGAGTTTTTTTGTTTTTAACCAAATTGAGTCTCTCACTGACATGAACGGCTGAAAACATTCTATTCAAGTTGAATGAAATTTTTTCAGTGCGAATTTAAAACATTTCAAGACATTCCCAATTTTTTCTCCCGAAAACTCTTCACCAAATTCAACCTGAATTCCTGAATAGTTTCACTGCCCTGAAAAATGCATTTTTTTTTTTTTTTTGGCAAATTTACCATTCACTGAAGAAATGTCTCCATGTTCTCCCTGTGGGCCATGAGTGACTCTATCTGGGTGATTGTCTACCTGAGCTCTCTGGGAGAGGGGATGCACAGAACATTTGCCCCCCACTCTCGTAGATTGCGTTGGATACAGGCTGAGTGTAGTGCTGCACACTGGGATATTTGTGGGAACTCCCAGATTGTGAACTTGGGAACCACTTGTGAGATGAAGATCCTGGGTGGAGGAATGCGCAGAGGGGTAAGGATGCTGTGTGCTCCTTGTCCCAGGTGCTTTATAGCTCAGGCCCCAGGTTTCAATGGCATGGCACAGGCTGATGGGTGTTGGGAAAGCAATGAAAATGTTGATATGTTGAATAATGACTCCCTGAGAGGGCTCCGGATTGACATCCCTTCGCTAAGTAGCTGCATTGTGTAACAGTCACTAGGTAGCAACATTGCAACTTTTATACTATTTATGCTGCTACAGCGTCTAATGGACCTAAGATGGCAAAGCAGTGTCCTAAAGGAGTTGGGCATCTCTGCTACTGGGACAAGGTGAGAGCTGAGAGTAATGCAAGAGAAAAGGGCACCTATCGCTAGGCTTGGCAGAAGTCGGTTTTTATTTGTTTCAATGGATAATATTGATTTAATCCATAAAAATAAAAAATACTTAAATACATTTTCAGTTGCAGAAAATTATGGGGGATCAGACCGTGAGTGGGTCAGTCAATAGTTATTTAATTACAGTACTTGTTGAGATTCAAAAAGTTAAAGCTTTAAACTGTTAAAATACAAATTTTTAACATCCCGTGTCAAAATATACCAAGTAAATATCCTTAAATCAAACTCTAAGTTCTCAAGCAGCATTTTTCGTTCTTTGCCGATCTGTAAATTTCAATGGTCATCAATGGAAATTTTTTTCATCAGTTTGTGTTGGGTGAAATCAACATTTACCAAGAAAAATCTAATTCTTCGAAGCTGAAGTATAGTTCATCTTTTCCTCCTGTTTATCCTCTACAGAATCCTCCTGGCTCTCACTGATGGCTTCTTATGTCTCGCTCGCGATCTATATTTTCCACAATAGACTCCCCCATGTGTATCCCTTACCCTGTGCCGCCACCTAGTGCACAGTATATTGTCTTTATCGTTGGTGCTGCCTGGCTATCCAGCAGCCACAGCACCTCGGCTGAGAAGGCTTTTCTGTAGGTGTCCTTTTCTCTTGGCTCTCAGTGGGTGCCAGTAACACAACACGGCGGGGTCCTTATTCTCTGCTGCCACCGAGTGGCAGCAAATGTAGAGTGCAGCTGCCCCTTTCCATTGTGCTTATCTTCCACTCTCCTCTAGCAGTCATTACAGAGTATAACAGCCTGTTCCCTCTTCCTTATCTCCTGTCCTCTAGGGGTATTCCCAGAGTAAAATGGTCCTTTCTCCTTTCATTACCCTCTGCTGCTACCCAGGAGCCCCACTGTATAATACAGTTGTGTCTCTGGCCAGGTCTAAACAGAAATGTTTCCCAGTACAGTAATGTTGGTTAGGCTTTTTAATGACACTTCTTCCCCAGCAAAATCCCTAGCGTAGACCTGGGTGTACCAACCAAAAAATGTGCTCTTACTAATATAGCTTATTTCTTTCAGGGAACCCATCTGTATAAGCTCTACAAGCAAAATCACTTTCTTGCTGGTAAAAGCCATGTCTGAGGTCGGAAGACTTTCAGGGAGAGCTCTGCCCACCAACCTTGTTCTAGTTTGGGCTAGATTTCATACCAGAATAACTTTGTGTATTAGGGGTGTGATTTTTTTTTTAACCAATATAATTACACTGGCACAAGCCCTTATACCTGGCAGTTACAGCAACGCAAAGATTCCTTATACCAGGATAGCTCTGGCTACAATTCACCAAAATATCATTATCCAAATTCAGCAGGTAAACTACAGTTCAAGTTGATTCTGACTGTAATGATCCCAGTACGGACTCCTCTTACCTATTTAAATCTTTGCACATCCGCAAATGTTATAAGCGCACGTGACCAAAGACTGAGCGAGAAGAAAGGGCTACACAGCATCTGAGTATCAAACAGCAAAGCAGCTGCGCTCGTCACCATTTTGTCTTTTTTTTTTAAAGTGAGATTTCTGAATTCTCAGACAATCTGGACCAGGGTTTCTCAACCTGTGGGCCGAGACCAGAAATTGTCACCAGAATGTTTCAAAGGTGGCATGGCAGCTCCTGTCCCACAGGGCTGGCTGGGCTCGTCCCCCTGCTCCAGGCACGGCAAGCTCTGGGGCAGAGGTGGTACCAGCCCATTGGGGGCCCTAAGCAGGAATATTTGGGGGGACCCCCCCACAGCACACATACTAATAACTAATAGGGGGCCCCCTTGAGCTGCTCGAGGCCCTAAGCGATTGCTTTGTCTGCTAATGCCTAGTATCAGCTCTGCTCTGGGGTCCCAGCACCACTCAGGTTTGGCCCAGCCATCATGATGGCGGGAGTCCAGGTAGGCCAAATCCGAGTGAGTGGCACTGCCCTGGGTGCCCTGTTCGGGTCTAACCGGGTGAAATGTAAGGGCTACGCTGGAGTCAGACAGGAGGACCTGATGGTCTCTTCTGGTCTTAAACTCTATGAATTGCTGATAAATGGGGATGGGTGGTAGGGGAGAGGATTGAGGGTGGGGAGAGTGTTCCGGGGGGTGGGGAGTGTCAGGCCAGGGGGAGGGGAGAAACACTGGAAGGGGATCAAGGGAATGGTGGAAGGGGGAGGGGTGGGCTAAGGAGGTGGGGATTGTCAGCTCCACATTCCCCTATCTCGTTTGAAGCCACCACCCCTTTCCCTTCCCCTCCCCTACTCCTCTCTAGCCTGGGTGGTAGTGGGGGAGGGAGAGATGCCTCTTATTCACAGCCCCATTGCTCAGGGCAATGGCTGGGAGACAGAGAGGGACACACCTCAGACAAAGGCGGGAAGGGGGTGTCAGCAGCCCCAGGCTCAGTCAGGATCTCAGGGACCCTGCTCCTCTGGGGGCTTTTCTGCCCCCGCCCCCCCATGCATGAGCCTGGTCCGCACACTTCCACTGACACCACCGACAGGACTCGGTGCTGAAATGCGGTGTCCTTGATCTCTTAAAGTGCGGCTGCACCTATCCTTCTATCACAGCGACAGCTCTGATCAAACTGTTCCAGCTAATCCCCTACCATAAACAGAGGTGGATCAGATTGCGAGTTTAGTAGTTTAAAAAAAAAAATCTGTAGGGGTATTATTTAAATTAGAAATGGAGAGAAAGCTGGCAGGGAGAGAAGTCAATCAATGACATGTTAGAAAGGGTGAAGATAGCTGATAAGTGGCTGAGCTGCTAACGAAATATATAGTCTATATTGCACTATATGACTGGAGAGGAGCAAATAGAGACGGCTGCTTGGGAATTTTCCATCAAAATGTTTTTTGACAGAAAATGCAGTTTTGTCAGAATCAACATTTTTCACAGGAGTTTCAGCCAAACATTTTAAATGTTTTTCCTGATGGAAAATTGGAATGAAATATTTTGTCCTGGATCAGGATGATTTGAAATGAAAATATCAGTTTGTCAAATCCAGTCAAAACATTCAATTTCAGGCCAGTTGGATGCACCCAACTGAGCAGCCATGATACTTCATGGGAGCTGTGGGCTGGGCTCTTGGGCTGGACTACATTTCCCTTGATGCACTGAGGACTCGCTTCTGCTTGAACCATTCAAAAATTCATAGATTTGAAGGCCAGAAGGGACCACTAATCCTCTAGTCTGACCTCCTGTATAACATAGGCCATAAAACTTCCCCAAAATAATTGCTCTTTGAATTAGAGCAGATCTTTTTAATAAAAATAACAATCTTGATTTAAAAGTGTCAGTGATGGAGAATCCACCATGTCGCTTGATTACTTGTTCCAATGGTTAATTACCCTCACTGTTAAAAATTTATGCCTTATTTCCAGTCTGAATTTGTTCAGCTTCAGTTTTCAGCCATTGGATCTTGTTATACCTTTCTCTGCTAGGTTGAAGAGTCCATTATCAAATATTTGTTCCCAATGTAGGTACTCATAGACTGTAATCAAGTCACCCATTAACCTTTGTTGTTAAGCTAAATAGATTGAGCTCTTTGAGTCTATCACTGTAAGGTGTGTTTTCTAATCCTTTGGTCATTCTTGTTTCTCTTCTCTGAGCCCTCTCCAATTTATCAACATGCTTCATGAATTGTGGTCACCAGAACTGGACACAGGATTCCAGCAGCGGATGCACCAGTTCCAAATATAGAGGTAAAATAACCTCTCTATGCCTAGTCGATATTCCCCTGTTTATGCCTCCATTGCAGTCCATCAGATGAGATGTAATCCAGCCAGGGAGTCCAGCTCAGAGAGGAAAACAGGACCATGAAGCACCCACACTGCAATGCCCATGGATCGCTGAAGCAGCTCAGGGGGAGAGAGTTTAATGTCTAACCTACCCCAATTAAATGTTTCAGTTTGGTTAAAAACAAAAACCAAAATGTATCAATCTGAGAATGTTTGTTTATCATTAGGGGAAAACAGGTAGGCACATGCCTGTGGAGGAGAACCTAGATCTTCTGTCTCCCACTCCTTTGCCTTAACACTAAGACCATCCATCATTCCCATGCATAGAATTTCACATAATGAAATCGCTTTTATTTAACCCCATGCAGGAGAGCTCCTCTTCAAGCAGAGAAATGGACAATGGAATGATGATGACTGAATTCGTCCTTACGGGACTTTCCAATTGCCCAGCCATTCGCTTATCCCTTTTTGTTGGTCTACTTGATAACCCTCGCTGCCAATGGCCTCATCTTCATAGCCATAGGGACTGAGGCTAAGCTGCACAACCCCATGTACTTCTCCCTCAGCAACCTCTCCTCGTTAGATAAGAGAGCTGCCCCACTGCTACAATTCCCAAGATGCTGGAAAACCTCTTGTCTGAGAGCAACACAATTTCCTTCACTGGCTGCATGTTGCAGCTCTACTTCCTGGTGGCTCTAGCAGGGACGGAGGTTTTCCTCTTGGCAATGATGGGCTAGATGGTCATGGCCTAGATGGCCTGGAGGATGGTGTGGATTGCACCCTCAGCAAATTTTCAGATGACACTAAACTGGGAGGAGTGGTAGATACACTGGAGGGTAGGGATAGGATACAGCAGGACCTAGACAAATTAGAGGGTTGAACCTCCTGAAGTTTAGGTTGGATATTGGGAAAAACTTATTCACTGGAGGGTGGTGAAGCACTGGACTGGGTTACCTAGGGAGGTGGTGGAATCTCCATCCTCAGGGGTTTTTAAGGCCTGGCTTGACAAAGCCCTAGCTGGGATGACTTAGTGGGTGTTGGTGGTTGGGATGACTTAGTGGGTGTTGGTCCTGCTTTGAGCAGGGGATTGGACTAGAAGACCTCTTGAGGTCTCTTCCAACCCTAATATTCTATGGATCTGGTCAGAAAATGAGGGTGGGAAATCACTAAAATGTTCATGATTTCCACCCCACCCTGTTTTTAATCCAAACCTCATTTGACCAATATTGTCCAACCATCTCTGTTACACCTTAGTGTAATACAAAGATGTGACTATGAAGAACATTCTAGACATGGCTGAGTCAGACAAACCAGATTATTAGGGCTGGTCAAAAAATTGTCAACTTTTTCAGAGAATTGGGAGTGTGATTAAATGATTTTTTTTTTTAATGGAAAGTATATGCTTCCCTTGCAAATTATTGATTTTTCATCAGAAAACTGAACCTGCTGCCAAAAACCCCGAAACTTTTGGAGGGTGGCAGTTTCATCTGAAAATGTTTGTTTTTAGCAGTCTGGGGCCAAAAATTGTTCAGTTTGCAGCTGAAATTTTTCAAAATTTGGTTGTTTGAAAACAAAATAATGGGTTTGGGAGGGGTATGTATTTTGTCCAAAAAGTCAAAATTTTCCCTGGGGGAAAAAACAAACATGTTCTGACCAGCTGGATAGATGATTTGTTTGTCAAAACCCGTTGTGACATGGTGAGGAATGCAAGGTTGATAGTGGGTGATTGTTCTGTATTTCCAAAGTTTCATATATGATATTCCAAAAAAAATGTCTATTATCTGATCCTTTGTACCCAGAAGGCTGAGATTTTTCAGAGGTCCCTAGAAAATGTGGATGCCTCAATTCCCATCAGTTTTCAGAACTGGGCTTCCAAATTCCTTGGCAGCTTCAAGAATTTCCGTCATTGGCTTCTCCACGTTTATCCCGGTATAACTGAGTCCACAGTTAAAGTGGTTCATCTTCATGCATTGCGCTCAGGCTTAGGCATCCAGACACCTAGAATGGAGCAGCAGGGCGACCCTCAGAGACACAAACATCGGTACACACGGAACGGTCACTTCCCAAATTTAGGTGCCAACTCCGAGTGACACCTACAGGGTTTGGCGGCAGCTGAGGTGGGGGAGGATTGTGAATTGCAGTGGGGCCTAGAACTGGTTCATGTTACCTCTTCTCTGGCAAGGGAAGAGCCAGGGACTCTCGGGGACAAAATCCGTCTCCTGGTCTGCTCCTGGGGCAGTGTCTGCACTGCCCCTTATGCAGGGATCAGGATAAAGTCCTTCTTGTGAGTTCACTCCCATTTGTGTTTCTTTTTTGAGTGGCCCAGCAAATGGGCTTGCCACTAGCCGTGTCTGGAAAACGGTGAACTTGAAGCAACTCGCACAGAGTTTCATGGAAAGAGACTCTGAATTCACAGCATTGGGCATGCCCAGAAGACGTAGGACCTCACTGCCAGAAGAAATGGGGGTAGGGTGAATGTAAAGGCTAGGGTGAAAGTTATAAGGTCCAGTGTGTGGGTGTCACTGCAGGAAAGGTTTGTCATGATCACCAAGCGTAATTTAATTTGTCTACAGAAAACCAATTGTAACATCATACCCATTAATATGGAAGTAATCAGAAATCTGCTCATCCAAGACCAGCTGCTAGCTGGAGGCAGAATCTGCCATTCATAAGGGCTGCATAATGCAAGGGGTTACATATCACTAAATACCGATCATAAGACATTGTAGCTAGGAGATAGAATTCAGCACCTGCCAGAGAATCAAAAGTATAAACTGCATGATGCAGCTGCTAACAGAAATGGGTCTGTCCCCAGTCAGGAGACTGGCCAGCATTCTGGTCAAGATGGGCAAAGAGAAGCAGATCTCCAAGCAGAAAGAATGGAGGTGTGAAGGGGGGGTGCGAAGGTTCTGATCACCCACAAGTAGCGCAACAACGAGGATGTTCCTAGCCATGCTCACAGTGTAGATCACTAGAAGCTGCAAGAAGAGAAGAACCTTCAGTTTTTGGGTATTCCTGGATCCCAGGAGGATGAATTCTCTGACGGACTTTTGATTTCCCTATTTTGCGTCTGCCATGGCTTGTATCGAATGGAACCAAACAAACTCTGCCGTGTAATGAGGAGAACACAGAATTAAATGTTAATACATTGGCACCACTTAATTCTAGACTTGTTAAACCTGCCTCCTCCTTTTGGCCAGCAGTGTAAGGACTAGCTGGAGAATCCAGACCAGGGCTTCAAACTGGATTTGATATTTTGGAAAGTGGATTAGATTCTACTTCAGGTAAAATGATAATCATAGAACCATGCACTCCAGCCTAAACCCTAAGAAATATTGAAATCCTAGGCATGAAATAAAACCAGTATAAACCTCTCTTCTCCGCCATCTTTTCATGCACAGTTTGGGACATTGCAATCCTAATCCGCATCCCCATCCTCCGCCACCCTAGATTGCCCTGCAAGTTAAGCATGTGCTCAAGTATTGTGGGGAATTGGGGTCTAAATTGCTAGCAGTCTCCTGGGGGCAGCTACCATTTTGTGCTCACTTCTAAAACAAAATTACTGAGGTGATACACACACAATGCTCTCTGTCATGGATACTTTATTTTTATTCCTTCTGTTGCTGTTTGCCTTTAATATAAAATAAAAAAAGTCATTGAGGCTGAGATTTTCAAAGCTGTCTAAGGAATTCAGTCATCCAATTCACAATCAAACTAGTGGGAACTGTGTGTTCAAATCCCCTAGACAGATTTAAAAGGCTCAGCTGGAAAGTATATACTTACTCTCTGTGTATGGGAAACAGAAAAGAAGTCACAGTCCTAGATAGAACTTCAAGATCACAGGTCAAGGCAGGGGAATTAGGGCAGGATTGCTGCTGTGGTTGGTGAGCTTTGGGAAATGTTTTTAATTATGATTTTATTTTTGTCTTTTATATTTCTTTACAACAGACAGTAGCTTCATGGAGCAGTGGAACATGTTATGCTTTGTGGACAAGTAGTTGATAAATTGAAGAGGTTCAGAGAAGAGCCACAAGAATGATTAAAGGATTAGAAAACCTGCCTTATAGCGATAGACTCAAGGAGCTCAATCGATTTATCTTAACAAAGAGAAGGTGAAGGGGTGACTTCCATACAGTCTGAGTACCTATATGGGGAACCAATATTTAATAATGGGCTCTTCAATCTGGCAGAGAAAGGTACAACATGGTCCAATGGCTGGAAGTTGAAGCTAGACAAATTCAGACTGGAAATAAGGCATAAATTTGTAACAGTGAGGGTGATTACCCATAGAACAATTTACCAAGGGTCATGGTGGATTCTCCCTCACTGACAATTTATAAATCAAGATTCAATATTTTTCTAAAAGTTCTGCTCTAGGAATTATTTTGGGGGAAGTTCTCTGGCTTGTGTTATACAGGAGGTCAGACGAGATGATCACCATGGTCCCTTCCGACCTTGGAATCTATGAAACCTGAGAGGTGGCAGATCTCTGTTCAAATCCTTTCTCCCCCTGAGCCAGAAGGGGGACTTGAACCAGTGTTATCCTACACCCCAACTACATAGCCTAACCACTGGGTTAAAAGTTATGAGGGAGGTCCTCCTCTTGCCCCAACTCCAGCCATCCTTGCTTTGCATAAGATTGCCTAAAAGGGCCCAATCTGGTAGGTGAGCTCTGACCATGTTTACCAAATTGGGCCCCACAGACAAATGAGGCAGAGGACTGGTTATCTCCTCCCAGCTCGTACATCGCTCTGGGGCTCAGGTGTCTGTGTGGTTGGCGTTGGGCTGCGGAGCACATGCCCAGAGGCACCTTGGGAACTTTTACTGCAAAAAAGCAGGAGCCCAGGGAGTTTAGGGACCGACAGCGTTTGACGGCAGCTCAGCAACAGTTTTGTGAATCCCAGAGGGGGCCTGACTCTGGGATCTTCAGGGGCCTAAAGTGGTAGTTAGGTACCCAAGTTCCTTTGTGGATCTGGGCCTTTTGGATTTTGGCCCTTCCCTGTTTAGGCAATTTTGAAAATCCCACATGGGACCTCTCTGCATCTTTAGCCTGTGAAATACCTTTGAAAAGCTGCCCCCTGTCTCTGGGTGTGTCTGCTCCCTGTTTGCAATATGGGGATCACAGCGCTGCCTACACCACAGGGGAGTTGTGAGGCTAAAGAAATTGTGTGAGGCACTTACTCCAATGTAGGCCATAGAAGTACCTCAGAGAAAGCGAAATAATGAGGTTCCTCATGGGTAATAAGTTCAAAATCAGCGATTTAAGGACTTTAGTCCCATTTTCAAAAAGTTTTGGGGATTCCTGTCTTCCAAAGCAGACACTTCTGTCTTCCATTGGAAACCCAGTTTTTTGGTGAAAAAAGTTTTGATGGAAAATTTTCCACCATCCCTTGTTCGAAACAGCTGTCCCTGGAAACTTTGACCCTGACTATCAAGCTGTATATTCTCCACCCCAAAGAGAGAAGAAAAAGTCTTTGTCTCATCTATGAGTCCCTTACGTTGCAAGGATTCAATGCCTCAGGGAACCTGTCTCAATGGAGGCATAAAAGAACTTAAATACTCAGACTCCTCAAGGTGTGGCTTCTTCAGAGTTGCTCAACACGCTGCTCGCAAGCTTTAAAGCACGTGATTAGATTAGATTCAAATATTTTTTTAAAGTCAATGTTTTTTCTACACGTTATTGCTTTTTAACCAAGCGCATCGGTGCATATCTTTAGCTTGGTCCTTTTTCTCCACTGCTTTGTACCTTTGTGTAGTCATTTCTCTGTGAGCAATGTGAGTGGCAAGAGAGGCAAGCTTCTGAGCGTCCACGGAGCTGCTCTTGATGGCTGGGAAATGTACGGAGGCTGGGTCTGCGCTACGGACCTCACAGCGGCGCAGCCGTGCTGCTAAAGCTGTGCCGCAGCAAGGTCTCCCGCGCAGCCGCTCTTCTGCCGGCAAAATCAAACCACCCGAACAAGCGGCGGCCGCTTCGTCGGCAGGAGAGTGTTCACACGGGCGCTCCGTAAAACTTTTGTCCGTCAGGCCTGGATATTTCTTTTCACACCCCGACAGACAAAAGTTTTACCAACAAAAGTGCTAATGTAGACAAAGCCAGAGAGTGTCACAGATAAATACAAAGGGGAACAGATTGTTCGGCATAAGCAGTTAACACACATTTCAAGGGACCATTCAAAGTGAAGTGGCTCGTTACTACCCTCCAGTCATAGGGAGGAAAGGAAGGGGGGTGGAAAAAAGCAGCTGGGGGTGTGTGTGTGTGGTTAGTGGGGGTCACAGATTGTTGTAATAAGCCATAAATCCAGTGTCTCTGTTCAGTCCATGATTTTGAGTGTCTAGTAAAGTTATGAATTTAAGCTCCCAGGATTGTCTTTTGAAAGTGTTGTGCAGGTTTCCTTTGAGGATGAGGACTGATAGCGTAGACACAGAGTGATCACTTTGTGAAAAGTGTTCTCCCACAGGGGATGGGGTGGTTTTGTCTTTGATCATTTTTGTCTTGACTTCATTAAATCACTAAATGCTCCATAGCGATCACTGTGCTCTCAAATGAACTCTCACAGGAAAATGATAGCCGGTGAGGCTGGAGCTCAGGATATGAAGTCTAGTGAGGCGGGTGGGCTAAGTCTGCTGACCCGGGCTGGGAGACTCGCTCCTGGTTGCTCCAAAATGCTGTGTAGACACATCCAATGTGGTCTGGCTGGTATCGGAGCCAGGGATATCAACCTCTGTAACCTGACCTGGGGAACAGGAAATAAAGCCTGGTCTACTTGGTGAGACAGAGCAATCCTCTCCTCGTTTTACAGAGCAGGGAGATTCAGGCTGACGTTCTCAAAACGGGCCACTTGCTTTAGATGCCTCCTGTTTTGGATGTCCAAGTTGTGACACACTGAGCCTGGCTTTCCAACTGAAGTCAGTGGGAGCTGTGGGATCTTAGTGCCACTGTACATAAAGTGCCAGATGTCCTACACTGGGCATCCACAAATGAAAACACCACTGAAAATTTGTTGTATCAGAGATTATGTATATAAATTTCTTATACGATTCACCAATGTCACGGTGCGGGACTCACCCCTGCGGTGTTTCCTGCTGGTCGTCCTTGGGAATTAGCTCTTCCAGCCTCTGGAGCGCCCTCTGCAGGCCGGTGTCCCGCTTGCCGCTGGCCCCCGTGTCCCTCCCAGACCACGGTGCCCCTTTACCCGGGCTGCTGCCCCCTGCAGTACCCCACAGATTTGGGTCTCCCCTCCCCAGGGAACCCCCACCCTCTATCCCCACCTCACCTCCCCAGCTCCTCTGGCCTTCCCCCAGCCCTGCTCCGCCTCAGGTACTATGGTATGCTCCCCAGCAGCCAGGCTTGTCTCCCTCTACAGCTAGAGGAGACTCTCTGCTCCTGGCCTACTGCCCTCTTATAAGGGCCAGCTGAGCCCTGATTGGGGTGTGGCCACAGCTGAGCCTGCTTCCCCCAATGAGCCTGGGAACTGCTTGCTCCCAGCCACAGTCCTGGGCTGTTTTAAGTCCTTTAAGGCTGGAGCAGGTGACCATCCTGCTACAACCCAACTTAACCAGTTAATGAACCAACCTGAGAGCTTTCTTTGACAGGGTAACAAGCCTTGTGGATAGGGGGGAAGCGGTAGCTGTGGTATATCTTGGATTTTGTAAGGCTTTTGATACTGTCTCACGTGACCTTCTCATAAACAAACTAGGGCAATACCATCTAGATGGAGCTACTATAAGGTGGGTGCATAACTGGTTGGAAAACCATTCCCAGAGAGCAGTTATCCGTGGATCACAGTCATGCTGGAGGTGCATAATGAGTGGGGTCCCACAGGGATTGGTTCTGGGTTGGGTTCTGTTCAATATCTTCATCAGTGATTTCATAGAATCATAGAATCATAGATTATCAGGGTTGGAAGGGACCCCAGAAGGGAAGGGACCCCAGATAACGGTATAAAGAGTACTCTTATAAAGTTTGCGGACCACACCAAGATGAGAGTGGTTGCAAGTGCTTTGGAGGATAGGATTAAAATTCAAAATGATCTGGACAAACTGGAGAAATGATCTGAAGTAAATAGAATGAAATTCAATAATGACAAATGCAAAGTACTTCACTTAGGAAGGAACAATCAGTTGCACACGTACAAGATGGGAAATGACTGCCTAGGAAGGAGCACTACGGAAAGGGATCTGGGGGCTCATAGTGGATCACAAACTAGATATGAGTCAACAGTGTAACACTGTTCCAAAAAAACCAAACCTCATTCTAGGATGTCTTAGCAGAAGTGTTGTAAGCAAGACATGAGAAGTAATTCTTCCACTCTACGCCCGGCTGATTAGACCTTGTGACGAAGTGGGACTGTTCTTAATGTTTCCTCTGAATAGTGTGGGGGTGCCTCAGTTTCCCCTAGGCAGTTCTTAAGTATCTAGGGGGTGGAGTAAGGGTGTATGATCATTGCAGAGCCCTAGAGGGCAGGTGTGTGCAGGAGTCTGGACACAGAGAATGGCCGACACCCTGTTTCCTGGCAACTGATGGCCTGGGCCCTTCCCCCCCTGCAAGGTGAGAGCTGAAGGGTTGGAGAACAAAGGAATCAGGTGACCACCTGGCCCGGGAAAGGAACAAAGCCCAGAGGAGGAGGGGCTGGAGGGGTTTTCAGTTTGGGGCTGGCTGGGACATGGAGTGAAGTGCAGACGTGGTTGTCTGGCTCACTGCCCCCCAAAATGGACCCAGCTGAGGGGTCCCGTTCTCTGCACCTGCAAGCTCTGTTTTAGACCATGTTCCTGTCATCTAATAAACCTTCTGTTTTACTGGCTGGCTGAGAGTCACGTCTGACTGCGAAGTTGGGGTGCAGGACCCTCTGGCTTCCCCAGGAGCCCCGCCTGAGCGGACTCGCTGGGGGAAAGCGCATGGAGGGGCAGAGGAGGCTGAATGCTCCGAGGTCAGACACAGGAAGGTGGAAGCTGAGTGAGCTGCGTGTCCTGAAGACAGGCTGCTCACAGAAAGGCGACTGCCCCAGAGTCCTGACTGGCTTCATGGGGAGCAGTTCCAGAGCATCGCCCAGGGACTCCGTGACAACTGGTGGCAGCGGTGGGATGTACTGCACCCCGTGGATGGTGCTTCCTGCAGTAAGTGACTGGGGAGCAGTAACACGAAGGGGGATTGCCGAGGACCAGGCCTGCTGAAGGCTCAGAGAGGAGCGGTTTCGGGGGGCGGTTAACCCCTGGGAGTGTGTGACCAGCGAGAAGGACTGTGCAGTAGCAGGGTTCCCCTGGGGATTGCAGCGAGCAGTCCAAGGGGCGGAGGAGTCTGCAGCTCGACTCTGGCAAAGAGGTGGTGACCTCGAGAAGGGCTTTCACACTAGGGGTTCTCCCTGGAAACCGTGGGGAGCTGAGAACACACGGGCCTGTGAGTCCACAACAACTTGGGAGGAGCGGAGTGATAGCCTGTCACCGTCTCCTTAAGAAGGACATTGTAACCCTGTGCAAAAAGAGAGGGTTGAGCATTGGAAAGTTCACCAAAGCAGAGTTAATCGTGCAGCTGGAGGAGGATGACCGCTCTAAGGAACAGATTCCTGACCCCAACTGGGGCTATAGCAGGATCTGAGAGCAGCTGAAGCGGGAGCCAGGCATCGCCAAGACTCCTGTCCCCGACCAGACGAGGGTCTTCACGATCGGGTTCCCCATCGGGGGATCGAGACGGACGGGATTGGAGCTGAGTCTGAGAGAGCAAGAGGACCGTGGGAGACAGCGAGAGCCCGAGAAAGAGCTGCAGAAGCAGCAGCAGGATGAACTGGCGGTGGGGGAGCGGAGAGGCCTAGGGGACCTCCCCGGGGTGAGTGGGGATAGATCCCGGGGGGCCAGTTCCGCAGGGAACCTCGAGACTAAATTGCTGCCCCTGGTTAAGGGGGGGGGGGGGTTTGGATGCCCACCTCACTGCCTTTGAGCAGGCTGGCGATTTGAACCAAGGGGACCCTGCGGAAAAGCCCCGGTGTCTAGCTCCCTTGCTGGGTCCCAAGGCCATAGACTCCGTCAGCCAGATGGTTGGGGATGTGGACGGGCTCCCACTCCTGACCCCAACCTATATGTCTGTGTGGAGTTTCCTGGGGCCAGGCCCCTCGGACCTCCAGTGGGAGCAGAAGGTGATGGTCAATGGGGAGACATTCTTGGGGTGGCCAAAGGGCATGGGCTGCATAAACCTTCCCACATGCGGCCTGCGAGTGCTATCGACCACCCTGACCTAAGGGAGGGCGTGAAACTGGAAGGGCCTGGTGTAACTCCTACCAAGGAATGGGAGAGATGCTGGGGCATCCATGGGAACGTTGGTGGCTTCGAACTTCCCCAGGTCACCGGCTAAAGTGACCCCGCTCAGTTCGATCTCGAAGGGGGGAGAGATGTGACGAAGTGGGACTGTTCTTAATGTTTCCTCTGAATAGTGTGGGGGTGCCTCAGTTTCCCCTAGGCAGTTCTTAAGTATCTAGGGGGTGGAGTAAGGGTGTATGATCATTGCAGAGCCCTAGAGGGCAGGTGTGTGCAGGAGTCTGGACACAGAGAATGGCCGACACCCTGTTTCCTGGCAACTGATGGCCTGGGCCCTTCCCCCCCTGCAAGGTGAGAGCTGAAGGGTTGGAGAACAAAGGAATCAGGTGACCACCTGGCCCGGGAAAGGAACAAAGCCCAGAGGAGGAGGGGCTGGAGGGGTTTTCAGTTTGGGGCTGGCTGGGACATGGAGTGAAGTGCAGACGTGGTTGTCTGGCTCACTGCCCCCCAAAATGGACCCAGCTGAGGGGTCCCGTTCTCTGCACCTGCAAGCTCTGTTTTAGACCATGTTCCTGTCATCTAATAAACCTTCTGTTTTACTGGCTGGCTGAGAGTCACGTCTGACTGCGAAGTTGGGGTGCAGGACCCTCTGGCTTCCCCAGGAGCCCCGCCTGAGCGGACTCGCTGGGGGAAAGCGCATGGAGGGGCAGAGGAGGCTGAATGCTCCGAGGTCAGACACAGGAAGGTGGAAGCTGAGTGAGCTGCGTGTCCTGAAGACAGGCTGCTCACAGAAAGGCGACTGCCCCAGAGTCCTGACTGGCTTCATGGGGAGCAGTTCCAGAGCATCGCCCAGGGACTCCGTGACAGACCTCAACTGGAGTATTCTGTTCAGTTCAGGGCGCCACATTTCAAGAAAGAAGTGGACAAATTGGAGAAAGTCCAGAGAAGAGCAAGAAAAATGATCAACGGTCTAGAAAATATGACCTATGAGGGAAGATTAAAAAAAATTGGGTTTGTTTAGTCTGGAGAAGAGAAGACTGAGAGGGGACATAAAAGGTTGTTACAAGGAGGAGGGAGGAAAACTGTTCTCCTTAACCTCTGAGGATAGGACAAGAAGCAATGAGCTTAAATTGCAGCAAGGGTGGTTTAGGCTGGACATTAGGAAAAACTTCCTAACTGTCAGGGTGGTTAAGCATGGAATAAATTGCCTAGGGAGTTATGGAATCTCCATCATTGGAGATTTTTAAGAGCAGGTTAGACAAACACCTGTCAGGGATGGTCTAGATAATATTTAGTCCTGCCATGAGTGCAGGGGACTGGACTAGATGACCTCTCGAGGTCCCTTCCAGTCCTATGCCTCTGTGATTTTATTATCTCCACAGATAGAAAACAACTGTAGGACATGGCTAGCAGGAACCACACAGTTGTGATACAGTTCTTCTTTGTGGCTTTTTCCAACATCCTGGAGCTCCAAGTTTCACTTTTTCTTTCTGGTGCTGCTGTTGTACCTCATCACCATGGTGGGCAACATCCTCCTCATCACGATCACGGTGGTGGACCCTGCCCTTCAATCCCCCATGTATTTCTTCCTTTGGAATTTGTCCTTTCTGGAAATGGGTTATACTTCGTCCACTACCCCCAAGATGCTGGTGAACTTATTCTCCGAGGACAAGAGTATTTCCTTCCTGGGCTGTGTCACACAGATGTATTTCTTCTCCTTCCTGGGGATCACTGAGTGTTGCCTGCTGGCTGCCATGGCATATGACTGTTACATGGCCATATGTCACCCACTGCGCTACACGACCATGATGATCAGAGGTGTGTGTCTCCAGCTCTCAAGTGTGTCCTAGCTCATCAGGGTGCTGGTGGGAGTCGGGCAGACAACTTTCATATTCCCTCTGCCCTACTGTGCGCCTATTAGCATCAACCACTTCTTCTGCAACCTGCCCCCGCTGCTGCAGTTGGCCTGCACGGATACCTACAGGAATGAAATAGCTGTTTACACCATCTCTGTCACCTTCATCATGGTCCCCTTCCTGCTCATCCTTGTATCCTACATCCGTATCCTCCACGCTATCCTCAGTATTCCATCAGCCGCGGGCAGGAGCAAAACTTTCTCCACCTGCTCCTCCCACCTCATCATGGTGACCTTGTTTTTCGGGTCTGGCATCGTGACATATCTGAAGCCCAAATCCAGCTACTCACTCGGCAGCGACAAACTGCTTTCCCTGTTCTACTCAGTGGTGTCTCCAATGCTGAACCCTTTGATCTACAGCCTGAGGAACAAGGAGGTAAAGGAAGCCCTGAGAAGGGTGATGGTCAGAAAAATATTTATTTGAAAAGTGGGGGTAAAAATGTTATTTTAATAGTCTTGTGATGGATTTGGAGTTGCCTGTTGTAGCCTGATCTATGAATCGTATATTAATTATATTGATTACTTAAGAATTCCCAGTTATCACTCTGAGGTATTGAAAGTTCTTGTCCCAGTATCAGGCCCAGTGTTATTAAAGTTACTGTTCAGTTGGGAACCTTGATGTCCACGGTTGCAACACTCACACTTTAGGAACCCTTCTGTCTTTGTAATCGTTTATTAATACATTCAGCAAAGTCACAAACACTCTAACCCAGCAAGGTAGACTGAAATAATACATACTGTACATCCGAACTTCCATATACTCCCACCATCCCTTGCAGAACAACCAGAAATGTTAGCCATTATCTTCCTCATCACCATCACTTTCTCATTAGCACCAGTGGCCATCATCCTGGCACCTCCCAAGGGCTACATCTCTCTCTCCCCCTGCACACAGGCTGGGATACAACTTTTATAATATGTTATGTCAGGGGTAGTCAATAGGTGGACTGCGGGCCAAATCCGGACTGCCAGATGTTTTTGAATGGACTTCAAAATCTTTTAAATTACTTGTTGTTGTTATTATTGTTACTGTGGTGTGAAAAATGTTTCTCTGAAGTCTGGACCTTGACTATACCTTGACTAAGAAATTTGAACCTTGACAAAAAATAATTAACCCCAGTCTTACAGGATACAGGCCTGTAGGTTCCTTGCATTACTGCTGAATAAAATAAATGCTAAAGCGAGCTCTATGGGCTACCCTGTAGCAGTCTGTGAATACTGTATGATGCTTGTCTGAATATTGTACAGATGTTTTTGTATGCACCTATTGGGTTAATTCAACAGCCGGGTGTTCCGGAAACGACCTAGGAAGATGGACAATAGCTCAGAGAAGAGCTCCTCTGCAAACACCAAGGACAATTAACGGTGACATGCTACCTCTGCCCACCCATGGTGGGCCTGCTAGCCCAGCTTTCCCAGGACTGCATCCCTCCTGAATAGAGGAGAGCCTGGTTTGTTGAGATGGTTTAGAGGGTGCAATTGCCTCCTGACCTCCAGAGGCTGGGGGGTTCTTCGAGGAAGCATAGCCTGCCTTGTCTCTTGCTGTGCTGTGTTCCTACGGTTAAGATTAAACAACACTGTTTTAAGAAGGCTGTTTTGGGTCACTGTTATCACCGCAGGTCACGGGTCCCCAAGTGGACATGCACTTGTACCGAGTCCAGTCAGACCTGCTGAGTAATGCTGGATGATTTTAAATTTGGTTTAGAAAGAGCTCAGCAGACCCTGGCTTGCCAGACCTCACCCACTGATTGTCAAATTTCTCAGATTTACTGTAAAAGAAAAATAATAATGCAGCCAGCTCTTGGGGGGGGGGGGGGCGGAAGGGGGGGGAGAGCAGCTTTGGGGGATGCCACAAAATGAGAGAATGATTTTGCAAGGTTTTGAGAAAGACGTGGCTGAACAGAGATCAGCTTTCAGAAGAGCAAGGGAACCTGCCAAGCAGCGAGGGCTCAAATATTTGATAAAGTTTCCAGCTCAGTTTCATGTCAGGGCTCGTGAGGAAGTGCATCAGTTCCAAAAGCCACAAGGCTCGGAACATTTTGTAACTAGCCTAAAATGAATCAAGTCCCTGTTCTGTTCTAAACCACGTTTACTTGGCCTCCGTTGATGATATTGCAATCTTCAGAAATGCATGGGCAGGGCACAAGGCTCACAGAGAAATTGTGCTGAAGAGACTCAAAGGGTTTGTCCACTGCAAAGAAAAACCCATGGCTGGCCCATGCCAGCTGACTCAGGCTCGCAGGGCTCGGCTTGTGGGGCTGTTTCATTGCAGTGTAGACTTCTGGGCTCGGGCTGGAGTCCAAGCTCTGGGACCCTCCAATCTTGCCGGGTCCTAGAACCTGTGTTCTAGCCTGAGCCTGGAAGTCTACACTGCAATGAAACAGCCTCACAAGCCCGAGTCGGCTGGCATGGGCCAGCTGCGGGTGTCTAATTGCTGTATAGACATACCCAAAGGTGCCGGTCTCACAGTAAAAGTGTCAAAATGCAAGATGGGGCGAAAGTCCCTTATCCAGGCCATTGGCAGGACAGGGCCAGATTTGCCAGAAACCCTTACAAGTGGACTCCATTGTTAACTGGCCTGTACCCTGAACCAAAAAGCAAATTCAGTCTTTTAGAGGCTTGCCGAATTATTACCAAAGACTCGTGGAAGGTTTCAACAACATTGCGACTGTGATGACAGACGTCTTCAGAAAGACACAGCCTGCCAAGGTGGTTTTGACTACAGCCTGTCAGGAGGGCTTTGCTCAAGTGAAAAGACTTCTGTCAGCGACACTGGCTCTAGCCGGTCCAAATTTCGATAAAATGTTTGAACTCTGCACAGATTCATCAAGTACAGGCCTGGGAGCCTCACTGATGCAAGCAGGCAAGGGCAATAAGAAGCATCCTATTGCTTTTTTTAAGTAAACAACTGACCCATCACTGAACAAAATTACTCAGTCATCAAAAGGAAATATGCAGTTGTGGGGCAATTAAGGCTATAGCTACTGCCCAGGAAGTTCAGAGTCCTAACAGACCATTCTCCACTGGCAGGGCTTCACGGAAGAGAAGGTACCAGCTCCAGACTGCAACGCTGGAGTCCAGACATTCATGAGTACGGTATGGAAACTGCACACGTGAAGGGCAAGGAAAACATGTGACAGAAGCACTGTCCAGGCACGAGGGTTCTGAGGCAACGCATGTGGATTAGCCAGTGGCTAACCCTACTGCCTCAGTGAGAGTGGGGGAGGTGTGAGCCAGGAATCCCGTGGTGCCAAGCGGCAGAGGGGTTGCCTCGGGAAGCCCCTGAGTTGGATATCTGCATAACTCTTCACTCAATGGTGGCATGTGAGGTCTCTACCAGCCCACTAGGCATCCTAATCGGTGTGAAATGTGGGTGTGGATAATATTGAAGGAGTCGTGTGTCCATACTCAAAACAATGTCTTTAAGGTCTTGGCCTTAAGGCAGGTCATGTGGGTTGGAGGTGTTCCTACCAGGCAGGGGGTAACTGTGACCTTAAGAGCCCCTGAGTCAGCAAAGGGCCCTCTAGACTGTAACTCGCAACAGGCCTGACACACTCACTACACCCAACACACTGTTGACGTCATGTGTATCTAAGCGGTGTCACGTTAGGTATCGTATGCAAAACGGTGACGCTGCTCCCGAAAATCCTTGTGTTCTGTGTGTACGGGTTGTGTATAGCAAGTTATGTATATGTGCGGGAAATATGTTCTTAAAATGGCATTTGGAGGCCGTACATAATCCAGGTCTGCCCTAGACAAAGGAATATGGATTTACCTGTCTGATCAGCTTAATTACAGGGAGAGGACAATAAAAGGACATTTCCATATAAGGTAAACAAAGCAATCAAGCTAATAAGTGATGGAGGAAACAATGTAGTGAGCACACTGGGGGTCCGAATCTGCACCTCAAGGAAATCTTTCTAACTCGTGAGACAGACAATGGACTTTGGAAAATACAAGCAGGAGCAAAAAGCCATTCTAGTTATCCCTCAATTTGGGGACAAAGATAACAGCACCCTCTGATTCTGTGGAAGTTGGATCCCTGGCCTGGAGGGCTAAAGATGCTGGTAACTTGATGTGAGTGAGAAAACTGCTTAGGCAAAGATTGTAACTTATTAAGATTTAAGTTTTAGTCACGAGAAAGCATGCTTTGGTTTGGTTTGGTTGGAACCCGACCTGTATCTTTTTCTCTTGCTTAGTATCATTTACATTTCTGTTCTTTGTTAATAAACTTATCCTTAGTTTTACTATAAACCAATTCAGTGCTGTGATCTTGAAGTGAAGTGAGAGTCTTCAGCTAAACTAACAGTCTGGTGTGTGCGCTGCCTCTTTGGAATCAGTGAACTCCATAATTTCTGAGTGTGCAGTGACAGGGACTAGACACTGCAGGGATATGTCTTTGGGGAACTCAGGAACTGGAGGTCAGTGATGGCTACCTGCAAGGCAAGGTTAAGATTGGCAGAATCTCGAGGAGTTTACTATGAAGCAGTCAGATGGGTGTGGGAGGGAGCAACACACAGTCTAACCTCCAGCAAAGCTCAACTCTTGCTAAAGCGGAGGGGTGACACAGTGGCTTATGGTTCTGAGTTCCCTGAGCAGACCCTTATCTCCCTGTCTGGACAGGCAGGTATTGTGTATTGTACGCCTCTTGGTGTAGGCCTATTTGCATACTGAGCCAGATGCAAATTGAGAGAGTGCAAAATCTACAAAGTAAATCTGCAGGGTGAAACAAAGAGTGGAGGGGGTGTCCTGTTTGTGAATAGGATCAAAGGATTGGGCTGGTGTATCAGGGAGTGCAAAGAAACTCACTGAGTCCTTCCCCTGGGAGAAAAAGTGACCACGCATTTGTTTAAATGAAAGCAGGGTCCCAGCCAGCCTGACTGTAAAGCGCTGCAAGGATCCAGGGTGAGAAATACTCTACAAGACACAAGAGTATCTTGGGAATTAAGTCTAGGCTCTAGAATGTATGTTATGTATATAACCCTTTGTTTCCATTACTTCTACTTTCTGCTATTTGGATCTCTGTGCTTTGTTCAATTAACATCTACTTGTTTAAACTATACACGTATCTAAGTGCTGTGTGTTAAGCGGAGAGGTGCTCTAAGGTAGAACTGATAACCTGGGCTTCACTGATCCTTTGGGAGCAGCCAATCTGTGACTACCGCAAGTGTCCAGTGGACAAGGGGCTGGATGCTCCAGGGAGATGCTCGGGGGTTGGAGAGTGTCTGTCACTAACCTGCAGAGTGACCGTGGGGCCTGCATAGGCCTAGGGGGAGTGCATGTGTTGCCCTTGGTCGGTGGAGATGGGGCGTTGACCCCCGGCAGGCACAGTCAGGGTCAAGAGGTTGTGTCAGTTTTATTACGGTAGCACCTAGAAACTCTGTTCACCCAAAATGACTTGCCCAAATTGTGGGAGTTGTGAAAAGAACTCAGTGCTCTACAGCGCAAGGTACCATCAGCAAGGATACTGGACGGTAGCACACTTTTTTCTCCCCAACATTCTTCTCAAGGCCGCCTGCACCCCTTGGTTCCTCAGGCTGTAGATAACGGGGTTCAGCATGGGCGTGAGGACAATGTACACCAGGCCGAACGGCCTGTCTCTGCCCCCTCCATAACTTGACTTGGGTCAGAAATTGATAACACTCACGGATCCATAGAATACAGTCACCACCACGAGGTGTGAGGAGCAGGTGGAGAAGGCTTTGTGCCTTCCCTCAGCAGAAGACATCTTGAGGATGATGTGGGCATAAGACACAAGGATCAGCAGGCCAGGGGCCATGACCGCCAACACGACCACCACAAATATCTCCACCTTGTTCAGGTAGATGTCGGCGCAGGCCAGCTTCAGAAGAGGGGGGATGCACCACAAGAAGTGGTGAATCTCAAATCACTAACATCTGGGTCAGAGGAGCAATGGGTCAGAGGAGACTTAAGTGTATAAAATAATGAATGGTGTAGAGGCGGTAGATTAGGCCCTTCTGTTCTCCCTGTCTCATAACACAAGAAGAAGGGGACTGTGACCCAGGAACCCCTTTGGTGCCAAGTGGCAGAGGGCATAGGTTTTTACATTGGGTTGGATATCTGCATAATACCAAAGGGTGACATGTGAGATTACGAAGAGCCAGCTGCCCACTGGTCATCATAATCACTGCAAAATGTATGTACGGATAATATTTAAGGAGTTATGGTATCTATACTAGGCAAAGAAAAACACTAAATCCTTCACTTGGGAGGCAACTGACAGTGTATTTGCTTCAGGGAACCTGGGTCATGGCCAAGGCTAGCTGTAATGCTCTGCAAGCATTTTGGGGTGAGCAATATTCTGCAAGACGTGAGAGTCTCCTGTTAATCAAGTCTGGGCTCCAGAATGCAGGGTATGATTTTGTTTTATATGTAACCATTTGTTCCCAATACTTTTACTTGCTGCTACTTGACTCTCTGTGGTTCGGTAAATAACGTCAGACTTCTTTTGACTGTAACCATTTCTTAGTGCTGTGTGTCAAGCAGAGCCATGATCTGAGGTGGACCTGGCTCGGGTGTTGGAGCGAGCCTGTCGCTAACCTGTACAGTAACAGCGGGGCCTGCATAGGCCTAGAAGGGAGTGCTTGTGTCACCCATGACCAGTGGATTTGAGGAGCTGACCCCCGGCAGGCACAGACTTGGCTTCCCCACGCTAAGGGCAGGTGGCAGTGGGTACCGCACAACCCCAGGCATCCACAAGAAACATCACAGGGACATACAATAAAATTAAAAGATGGCAAATTCTGAACCAATAAATACCTTTTCCTACGATGTGTGATTAGACTGTAATCATGAAAGCGGGACTGGACATTTGTATGGCTAACAAGAATAGCCAGAGTTATCATATGTAATGATGATAATACCTATTACTCTAAGCAGCAGGTTGTTTTTCTCTAGGGATCAGACAGAGACTCTCAGCTCTTCTGCTGCAAAAACAAGACAACCCTGAGTAGAGGCTGAGGACATTAGGTTTGAAACCGCCCCACACACAATGTGTATCCCCATGTCGGGTAAAGACTGTGTATCATTACCCCTTTTTGACCAGAGTGGCAAGGCAAAGTTTGGAGCCATGGGGATGTCCCCATTGGAAGTAGAAATTGATGGAGTCTGGTATTTTCTTTGATCTCGTTTATTGACAAGGAATGTACAAAGTCCAACTTCTCTGAATGCATGAGGAACCAAGAACAAAAGGAGCAGCTTCTTTGCTTACTGCCCCAAGTCTCGTTAGCCACCTTATTAGATCCAAACACTCACTTTTTCCAGGCTCGCACTGGGCTACTGCTTGGCTTTTTTCCCCTCTAGCGCGCTCTCTCTCTCTCTCTCTCTCAGCAAAGCCCTTCTGCCCACTCAGTCCAAATTCCTGGGCAAGTTCACACACCTCTTTATCTTAGGTGGGGGAAGGGGCTTCTGCTTAACTCATCCTGACAGGTATGTGACTAGAAGGGTGTGTTCACACATCAGTTAGAATACGTTTTTTAACTCAACCATAACGAGGTTTCGTCCAGCTCATTAGAACATCCCCCACCTCAGCGGAGGCTCGGGCTAGTCACTCAGGCTTGGCCCCACCCTACAATGTTCACCCAGCTATTTTTAGCACGCTAGCACAAGCCCTGCTAGGGCGAGTCTGCCTGCCTAGGCTGGGAGGCTCACCTTCAGCTGCCGTGTAGACGTACCCTCAATGGTTCAACTACTGTCATGCCTTCAATTAGTTCCTGTGTATTAATTTGAATCGGAGTCCTAAGAATTCAAGTACTACTCAATGGGTAGAATTTTCAAAAGCGCCCAAGTGACCTCAGAGCCTGCGTTCCCCTTTCAGAAGGCCCTAAGGACTGGGGAATCTCTGTCACATTGAAAGTCAATGTGATTATGCTTCTAAGTCAGCTAGGCACTTTTGGAAATTTTACCCCATGTGCTTCAGGATGAAAGATGCTGGCACTTGTCAAATATGTCATGACTAGCATTTCCTCCAGGCCTAACTGCTGTTTTTTTTACTTGACGTTGGTTTTGTTGTTTGTTGCTGCTGCTGTAGCAAAGAGGTTGTGTCAACAAAAATCATTCACATCATTTATTTTACTTTGTTAGCCATTAATCTGTTTAGGGTCTGATGCACTGGGTCGTAGGGAATGTCTACACTGCAAAGTAAGCCCAAACTCAGACTCAGGCTCGAGGATTTCACTCTGACAAACGCACATTCAACCGCCATTCTACACCTACTGAGAATGTAATTAAACCTCCTTTTGCCAGGGCCTCTGTGATCAGGATCCTGTTTCATAAGCCCAGGCAAAAGGGGGTACATGGGATCCCCTAGAATAACCGTGGGAACAATGACTCCATTTATGACATTGTCATTTGGAATAGTGTTTCGGCCTGTCCATTAAGGTAGACGCCTGGCTGGCGGAAAACCCTGGCATCATGAACTTTTCCCGTGCAGCCCACGTTGGCGTCCATAAATTGCCCTCTGTGGTCCCCAAGGGCCTGCATGCCCATGGAGTAGTACTCTTTGCAGTGTAGGTACTCCTGCTCCTTGAGGAGGGCAAGCAATGGGCTCATGAGTCCCATCAGTGGCCCCAGTGCAGTGGGGAAACCCCATTCTCTCCAAGCCAGCAGTTACTTCGGGGATATTGTTTATGCCCCCACCTTTGGATAAACCACACACCTGATCGCCTCAGAAACCTCGGCCACCACTTTACCGTCCAGTCAACTTTCCAACCCCAAACTGGTTAGCAACGGACCTGTAGGACTCTGGGGTGTAGAAACCCACTTTTGAACAGGAATGGCTTCCTTCGCGTATATGTCATGGTGCTGAAGGGTCTGGGCAAGCTGCTCACAAGGCTCCAGAAATCTAGCTTTCTTCATGAGCAAGTTCTAGTCATCCCAGATCCGCATGACTATGGGGTCCCACTGGTCTGTGCTCGTGGCCCTGCTCCAGAAGCGCCGGTCTACACAGGGGGCATCAGCAGCTCTCCCGAGAGCTGTGAGCACCATCAGCCAGTTTGAGTCTGACAGGTCTGTTTCACCCCCCCGCCCCCCGACAGGTGCCTTCTTCAGCAGGTCAGAAAATGCCCCCGAAACGTCCACCAGCACTTCATGGACTCTCTGCCCATTGCCTGAAACAGGAGCGAAAGCACAAGCAAGACAAGTGCTTCAAACGCTGACTCCACCCTGTTGCTGGCTCCAGCCGTCGGGCACGTGTAGACTCAAAAGACAGCTCGGCCAGATGCCATGGCAGGATGCAACAGCTTCCGGTAAAGTGCCACGGGATGGACAGTCAAGTTTTCCCACAGGGCATCACAAAGGGCTAGAATGGCTACTGCTGGGGAGGGTGCTAGGAAACCTGGCACAGGCTGGTTTGCCTTAGGTTTGCGTAGTGCAGCACAGATGCCTGAGCACTGGTGTGAGGCCCGGGTCCAGAAATTCTAAATCTTAGCTTAATATGCAGTGTGACAAAGTGGGACTGTTCTCAATGTTTCCTCTGAATAGTGTGGGGGTGCCTCAGTTTCCCCTATGCAGTTCTTAAGTATCTAGATGGTGGGATAAGGGTGTATGATCATTGCAGAGCCCTAGAGGGCAGGTGTGTGCAGGGGTCTGGACACAGAGAATGGCCAACACCCTGTTTCCTGGTAACTGATGGCCTGGCCCTTCCCCCCTGTAAAGGGAGAGCTAAAGGGGTTGGAGAACAAAGGAATCAGGTGACCTCCTGGCCCAGGAAAGGAACAAAGCCCAGAGAAGGAGGGGCTGCAGGGAGTTTCAGTTTGGGGCTGCTGGGGAGTGGAGTGAAGTACAGACGTGGTTGTCTGGCTCACTGCCTCCCAGAATGGACCCAGCTGAGGGGTCCTGGTCTCTGCACCTACAAGCTCTGTTTTAGACCATGTTCCTGTCGTCTAATAAACCTCTGTTTTACTGGCTGGCTGAGCGTCACGTCTGACTGTGAAGTTGGGGTACAGGACCCTCTGGCTTCCGCAGGACCCCGCCTGGGCGGACTCGCTGTGGGAAACGCACGGAGGGGCAGAGGATGCTGAATGCTCCGAGGTCAGACCCAGGAAGGTGGAAGCTGTGTGAGCTGCGTGTCCTGCAGACAGTCTGCTCCCAGAGAGGAGACTGCCCCAGAGTCCTGACTGGCTTCGTAGGGAGCAGTTCCAGAGCATCACCCAGGGACTCCGTGAAGACTGGCGGCAGCGGTGGGATGTACTGCACCCCGTGGATGGCGCTTCCTGCAGTAAGTGACTGGGGAGCAGTAAAACAAAGGGGGATTGACGAGGACCAGGCATGCTGAAGGCTCAGAGAGGAGCGGTTTCAGGGGGCGGTTAACCCCTGGGAGTGTGACCAGAGAGAAGGACTGTGCAGTAATGGGGTCCCCCTGGGGACTGCGGTGAGCAGTCTCAGGGGCGGAGGAGCCTGTGGCTTGGCCCTTGGAGAAAGAAGGACTTTTGCAGTAACTGGGTTCCCCTGGGGATTGCAGCGAGCAGTCCAAGGGGCGGAGGAGTCTGCAGCTCGACCCTGGCAAAGAGGTGGTGACCTCGAGAAGGGCTGGCACACTAGGGGTTCTCCCTGGAAACCATGGGGAGCTGAGAGCACACAGGCCTGTGAGTCCGCAACAACTTGGGAAGAGCGGAGTGATGGCCTGTCACTATCTCCTTAAGAAGGACATTGTAACCCTGTGCAGAAAGAGAAGGTTGAGCATTGGAAAGTTCACCAAAGCACAAAGAAAAGGAGGACTTGTGGCACCTTAGAGACTAACCAATTTATTTGAGCATAAGCTTTCGTGAGCTACAGCTCACTTCATCGGATGTATACAGTATGCGTCCGATGAAGTGAGCTGTAGCTCACGAAAGCTTATGCTCAAATAAATTGGTTAGTCTCTAAGGTGCCACAAGTCCTCCTTTTCTTTTTGCGAATACAGACTAACACCGCTGTTCCTCTGAAACCCACCAAAGCACAGTTAATCGTGCAGCTGGAGGAGGAGGATCGCTCTAAGGGACAGATTCCTGACCCCAACTGGGGCTATAGCAGGATCTGGGAGCAGCTGGAGTAGTAGCCAGGCATCGTCAAGACTCCAGTCCCCAACCAGACGAGGGTCTTCACGATCGGGTTCCCCATCCGGGGATTGGAGACGGACGGGATTGGAGCTGAGTCTGAGAAAGCAAGAGGACTGTGAGAGACAGCGAGAGTCCAAGAAAGAGCTGCAGAAGCAGCAGCAGCATGAACTGGCGATGGTGGAGCAGAGAGGCAGAAGGGACCTCCCGGGGGTGGGTGGGGATAGACCCCGGGGTGCCAGTTCCGCAGGGAACCTTGAGACTCATTTGCTGCCCCTGGTTAAGGAGGGGGGGGGATGTGGATGCCCACCTCACTGCCTTTGAGCAGGCTGGCGATTTGAACCAGGGGGACCCTGCTGAAAAGCCCCGGTGTCTAGCTCCCTTGCTGGGCCCCAAGGCCATAGACTCCGTCAGCCAGATGAGTGGGGTGGTGGACAGGCTCCCACTTCTCACCCCAACCTATATGTCTGTGTGGAGTTTCCTGGGGCCAGGCCCCTCGGACCTCCAGTGGGAACGGAAGGTGATGGTCAGTGGGGAGACATTCCTGGGGTGGCGAGATCCTGGGGCAGAGAGAACTGTTGTCAGGCCCGTGGTGGTGCAGCCTCAGATGCTGAGGGGCTGTGTGAGGGTCCCAGGGATGAAGCCCCTCTCCCTCCCTATGGCCCAGATCCCTGTGCAGACCTAGGAGGGGTGGGGCTGGCTGGTCGTTGGGGTTCCCCAGGATACCAGCTGCGAGACCCTGTTGTGGGGTGACTTTGTCTCTTTGGGACAGGATCCAGGCCCTGCTCCTGTAACTGCCAAGGGTTTGAATTTGAATCCAGGGAACCAATTGGTGGAGAGGGAAATGGTCAGTGAAAATGCAGATGACCTGGCTGGCAGCAGGGAGGAGCTGCTAGGCTCAGGCTACCTGCATGCCTGTAACCAGCCCCTGGGGCTGGGTGGGACCGAGAGATGCTCCCCGCCCCCTTGCACACCGGAGAGGGGGCTCACGCTGGCTCTGATGCAGTGAGGAAAGCAGCGAGCTTGCTGCCTACTCCACTGGGACGGCAAGGGCAGAGCTGAGCACAGTGGGAGCTGAGACCCCAGCTGAGTGGGGGGAGACACCGGCAGGGCAGGGTATCTGTTGGGAGTGGCAAGGTGCTTGGTAAGAAAAGTCTGGATGAGCCAAGGCAGCCTTGTGAGCTGATGGCTTTGTCTAGTCAGAAGTGTGGAAGCCGAGGAGAGTGGAAGATGAGTGTCCCTGGACCTTACCTGTTAGCTGGGTGCCTGTGTCTGTCAGGGGTATTGACTTGCCTATGGAGGGAGCTACCCTGATCTCCAAGCAGTTGTCTGTGACCAGCCTTGTGTGCTGGGACCAGGGGAATGAGATCCCAAGCTGTGTGTCTGGTAAAGGAGAAAGTGTGTCCGGCTCTTCTTTGTCTGTGGAGCAGACAGAAGGGGCCTTCGGCCTGTGATGGTTGAGAACAATGCAGTTGTCTCAGAGTTGGTTCTGGATTCAGCTAAAGCCCAGGAAGGGAATGGTCCTAAGTTTGTGTCTGCTAGGGAGAATGGCCCTGTAACTAGGTCGCATCCAGTCCGTGTCTATGTAAAATGCCAGAACCCAGACAATTCTGATGCTTGTATTTTGCCTGTTGCTAGTGGGTGGCAAAGGGAAGGAGAATGCTTCTCACCTTTCATCTAGGAAGTCTGTAAGTTTGCCTGAAAGGGGATTGTGTCGGAATCCGCCTGACGGGCCAGGGGTAATTCTGGATGTAAGTGAGAGCCAGAAAGAGTCTGTTGTTGCTCAGGAAAGTGTTCCTCTAGAGCAAGCCCTAGGTAAAGAGGGTAAGAGCAAAAAGAAAAGGAGGACTTGTGGCACCTTAGAGACTAACCAATTTATTTGAGCATGAGCTTTCGTGAGCTACAGCTCACTTCATCGGAATTTCTGTGAAGGGTGAATTGTTGCATAGAAAAGCCCCTAGGGAAAGGAGTCCTTATGGAGTCTTTGCAAGCAGTTTACTGCAGCTGAAGAGTGTGAAAGTGATTTAATCAAGAAAGTTTCAGTTCCTAACAGCCAGAAGTTTTCTGTTGTGAATGAAGCCCCTGACTTTCCTGTTGAAAGATCCAGTGTGGATAGCTTTGAGAAGGTCTCAGATGAAGTGAAAGCTGTTAAGAAAGTTAAACAGTCCTATAACCAAGTGGCTGTGTTTGGCCAGATTGTTGGGGGAGACAAGGTTGTTGAGAAAGGAATGTCTCCATGCTAGTTCTGTAAGTGAACAGTATGTGGCCCAGGTCAATATGGGGGCTCTTAACCAAGAGAGCCTGAATGGCAGTCCTCCAGACTGGAGCGCTGGGAGAAGACCCGATCCCAGTTTGACCCCCAGGGGTTTTGGGGTGGCCAAAGGGCACAGGCCGCATAAACTTTCCCACATGCGGCCTGCGAGTGCTATCGTCCACCCCCGACCTAAGGGAGGGCGTGAAACTGGAAGGGCCTGGTGTAACTCCCACCAAGGAATGGGAGAGATGCTGGGGCATCTATGGGAATGTTGGTGGCTTCGAACTTCCCCAGGTCACCGGCTAAAGTGACCCCACTCAGTTCGATCTCGAAGGGGGGAGAGATGTGACGAAGTGGGACTGTTCTTAATGGTTCCTCTGAATAGTGTGGGGGTGCCTCAGTTTCCCCTATGCAGTTCTTAAGTATCTAGGTGGTGGGATAAGGGTGTATGATCAGTGCAGAGCCCTAGAGGGCAGGTGTGTGCAGGGGTCTGGACACAGAGAATATCTGACACCCTGTTTCCTGGCAACTGTTGGCCTGGGCCCTTCCCCCATGCAAGGTGAGAACTAAAGGGTTGGAGAACAAAGGAATCAGGTGACCTCCTGGCCCGGGAAAGGAACAAAGCCTGGAGGAGGAGGGTCTGGAGGGAGTTTTCAGTTTTGATGCTGGCTGGAGACTTGGAGTGAAGTGCAGACGTAGTTGTCTGGCTCACTGACCCCCAAAATGGACCCAGCTGAGGGGTCCCGGTCTCTGCACCTACAAGCTCTGTTTTGGACCATGTTCCTGTCATCTAATAAACCTTCTGTTTTACTGGCTGGCTGAGAGTCACGTCTGACTGCGGAGTTGGGGTGCAGGACCCTCTGGCTTCCCCAGGACAACGCCTGGGCGGACTCGCTGTCAGAAGCGCACGGAGGGGCAGGGGATGCTGAATGCTCCGAGGTCAGACCCAGGAAGGTGGAAGCTATGTGAGCTGCATGTCCTGCAGACAGTCTGCTCCCAGAAAGGAGACTTCCCCAGAGTCCTGACTGGCTTCGTAGGGAGCAGTTCCAGAGCATCGCCCGGGGACTCCGTGACACCCTGTCCAAGGGATGGACCCCTTTCTCCAAGACCAGGGAGGTGGCAGAGCACAGACTGGTTTATGACATATACAAAACCTTTGCTGGTCAGCCCTGAACTCTGAATTCCATGGTTCATCTTCTTCTGACACTTAATAGCTTTTCTATTTTAGCTGTAGCGATTCTTCAGACGCTCGGGCAAAAGGCAATCCCGCTTCCACGTGGCACGTCAATTTCTCACTCTCTAAAGTGGGGATAATCCTGACCCACATTCAGAAAGTGGTTGATCTTCTCTCTTTCTTCCCAAGTCCCTGCCCTCCTTGCCCAGCCCCGGCCTCTGTCCTGTTCCCCAAACTTCCATGCCCATGTGAGTGCCTGTCTCACCCCACCCCCCCTCAACCTGCAAGGTCTCCTGCCAGCAAAGAAAAGCTGCTCCCGGATCTGGAGCTGCATTCACATGTCCTGAGGGCTGTCCTGCACCACGGTCACCACGGGCAGGTAGGTCATCAACCTCCATCTGTGCCCCAGGTGCAGGCTGGCCTCTGGTTCCTGCTCCCTCAGGCACCTGGAGATGCTGAAATAGGGCTGGGGTTGGCGGAGCAGGAGAACACCCCATGAGGTTAAGAAAAGGCAGTGAGAGCCTTTTCCCTCCCTGGGAGATTAAGGTGTCCCTCTATGGGGACTCCCTTCCTGGCAGATACTGTGCTTTCGTTCCTGGACACTGCCAGGAGGCTCAGCTCCCAACCCTAGCAGCTTGGCTGTTCCATTCCCTACTGTGTACCGAAACTGCCTTTAAAGGACTATCCGAGCCCCTCCCAAGCCTGCTCCCATTGCGGGTCTCTCTCCTGGCTGAGCATAGGCTGTCCTTATATCACCCACCAGGCATGGATCCTAGTCACATGCTGCTCCTTCTCATGTGACCCCTGCACTTATTCCCTTCACCTGGGGATAGGTTCAGTTGAGCTACGACCCCTTTCATGGCCATCTCACCCTGGGACAGCCTGAAACTGGAAACCTGTACTCCAACAGTAACTGTTTGCTAGGAAAGGTGCTGAAGACACAATGGAAGAGAAATCCTTTGGACTGGATTGAAATTATATCAAAGGAAAGTGAATGAGAGAAAATGACCAGCATTATCCTCCGAGCGAAAGAAATAATTGAAGGTCAGAAAGGACCATTCTGTCCATCTTCTGTGTAACACAGGCCTTAGAACGGCACCGAGTGCTTCCTCCAGAAAACCCATGACATGGGACTGAGCCAGAGCACATCTTCTGGAAAGACATCTCCATGCATTAGAACCAGCTGGTCAGAAACAATCTTTCTTCTGCAGCGATGTGAAGTTAAAGGGCAGGGAGAAGAAGAAAACCTCGACTCGGGTTGTTACTGGAGCTGAAGCAGAGAGGCCAGGACAAACACGGCTAGGGCCCAGGACTGACTATCAGAAGATCTGCCGTTTTCTCTTCCTGGCTCTTTGATCATGAGCAAATCTCTTTGCTTCTGTGTGCCTCAGTTTCCACAACTATAAATAAAGCTACTCAAGGTTATGGTTTTTTCTCTCCTGTTTTGCAAGCTGGGGCACTTAGATACATTTGGGGCCTGCTATGGTGCCAGTCTAGAGTGTATCTGTAAGCTGATGACCCCCACATGTAGATCAGACCCGATGGATAACACAAGCTCCTAATGACAGGCTTCAGAGTAGCAGCCATGTTAGTCTGTATTCGCAAAAAGAAAAGGAGTACTTGTGGCACCTTAGAGACTAACCAATTTATTTGAGCATAAGCTTTCGTGAGCTACAGATCACTTCATCGGATGCATAAAGTGAGCTGTAGCTCATGAAAGCTTATGCTCAAATAAATTGGTTAGTCTCTAAGGTGCCAAAAGTACTCCTTTTCTTTTTACAAGCTCCTAAGTTTGTTCTGTGCTTAGCACCAGGGGAGCAGTTGGGCTGGGTGGCCTTTTCTCGCTGTGCTGTGTGGAGCAGGTTCTGGGCACTAGGGATATAAAGAGACTCTCAAGGACTAATTCTTGAAAATAAATATCAATGAACTGCACCCCAGTATAAAATCACTGCTGCTAACATTGGTGGGTGATAAAATAGTAGCAGAGTGGAATTAATGATGAGGAGAGGGCAGTGACACAGAGCAATCGGATCCCTTGATAAGCTGGAGCCATTCAAAGAAAACAAGTTGGAAAAGAACCAATTGAAGGGTCCTATACCTACCAACAAAGCATGCAGGCCACACCTACAGAAGGGGGAAGTGTATCCAGGAAAGCACTGACTGTGAAGAGGATTTAGGGGCCATGCTGGGCAAGCCATTCAACATGAGCACCCAGGGGGATACTGTGGTGGACAGGGCTAAAGCCATCATTAGATGTATGAAAAGAGCAGTGAGGAGCATAGAGAGGTGACACACTATGAGGAAGACTGATCATGGAATACTGTATCCAGTCTTGGCATCCAGCTTTGAAAAAAGATTTGGAAATATTGGAGTTGAGGCAGCAAAAAGCAATGAAACATTTTGAGGGCTGGAGAAAAATGCCTGCCAGTGAGCTATTGAAAGAGCTCAGCCTGTTTAGATGATAAAAAAGATCGGGAGGTGACGCCATTGAAGTGTTGAAGTGACTTCATGGAGAGAAAATATCGGGTATTAAAGGGCTCATTTATCTAGCCAAGAAAAGCATAACAAGACCCAGTGGCTGGAAACTTAAAAGAGACCAATTTGTATTCGAAAGAGGGCACACATATTCAACGGTGAGGATGAATCACCAAAGGAACAAACTAGAAAGGGATGTGGTGGGAATTCCCCACCTCTTGATGTCTTCTAATGAAGACGAGATGCCTTTCTGGAACGTCTGCAGTCAAAAACTAGCTCCTATGCTCTCCAGAAAGCATGTGATATGCAGGGGGTCAGATGACATGCTCTAATTGTCTCTTCTGTTCATAAAGTCTGCTCATTTATGAAAAACTGAGCGTAGCATGGGGAGAAGCCTCTGATGTTTTACTGTGTTCGGCTTGAGCCCCGAACAATGAACGCTCATTGCGTGGGGTGATCCAGGGGAAGCAGCTGAAACATCCAGTGTGGCTGGACAGGGGCAGCACATCAGCACTGCAAGGGAGGGGTGGGTGTGGCAGTGACATCACAAGGGCCTTTGGCAGGACCTCAGCCTATTGGACAAAGGTGGTGGGGAGGCGATGACCTCACAGAGAGATCTTGACATCAGCCAGGCAGGACAGGGGTGCAGGACAGGGGCAACCTCGGAGATCCCTGTGGCTTTGCTTCAGCACGTCTCCTTCTCGAGGTCTCTCCTGGAGGACTGAGAGAGCATTCACTTGCACGTTCGTGAGCGCAAGGAGGACCCTCTTCGGAGTTTTCTCCTTTTCTTGTAGTGGTTTTGCTCGAAAACAGACGTCCCTGTATAGAAGGTAAGAGCCTCGGAGAGGTTTGGAACCTGTTCAGTCTGATCCATCAGGAGCCGGCTGACTTTTAGGAAAGGAAAACACTAGATTGCGGGGGCAGCATTTTATTTCCGACCTAGGACTTTGTCCCTTCCAATTACTGGGACCATTGGGGTTTCTCCTTTTTGTTTTCTCTTTTCCTCTGTCCCTCCTACCTTTCTCTTCTTGCTTCCTTTGTGCTTTTCCTCTGCTCTCCTCCCACCACCAGGAGCTCTGTGTGTGGAGCGGGGGCTGGACGGGGGGGCGGGCGGGTTGTGGGAGACCCACACAGAGAGGTGAGACTGGAATAGTGCTCCGAGAGTGATCCCCTCGGTGGTAACCAGGGCCATTCTTTGGGCTATTTGATGAGAACCCTTAGCCTCCCACCCCTCAAAGTCTCAACCTTGATTGGCTGAGGAGGGGGCTATTGACAGGGAGGAAACTCTAGTCTTTGTTGTTCTCTTTTATGACCAAGCAAATAAGTCACAACCAGTTAAATGTTTGACCGATGTGGATGCTGCTCTGCATTCATTGTCTCAGAGCAGTTCATGATCCTCTCGAACATCCCAATTCTTCTCAAATACTTGCTGAATAATTACTATGAACAATTGCTGGTCTGTAGCTCATTTGAGAGCAACTCTGCTACTGACTGGCTGCATCAGCTAAGACAAGTCCCTGCTCCTTTCTCAGTCTTCGTTTCTCCTTCTGTCAAGAACGAATAACAATCCTCTCCCACCTACCTCGCCATGGGTGGATGCTGGGGATCCACTGAAGAGTGTCACTCGGAGCAGTGCAGACTAGGGGTGTCCTATCACACTGAGCCATATCCGATTATGACCTAATATTCAATTGGATTTGTATTTTATTCTTTTGAAATTGTGAAGAGCAGCAACTACTTAGCTCAGACTGAAGCATCTCATCTAATTTTCTAGATCATAGTTGGTTTCAGAGTAGCAGCCGTGTTAGTCTGTATTCGCAAAAAGAACAGGAGGACTTGTGGCACCTTTAGAGACGAACCAATTTATTTGAGCATAAGCTTTCGTGAGCTACAGCTGTCATGAGCTACAGATGCATCCGATGAAGTGAGCTGGAGCTCACGAAAGCTTATGCTCAAATAAATTCGTTAGTTTCTAAGGTGCCACAAGTACTCCTTTTTCTTTTTGCTAGATCATAGTGTCTCCCCTTTGTGTACGACGAAACAGTTTAATGCACTGTGACAAACAGGAGATGCTCTTGTTTTGCAAGCAAATATTTTTGCAAAGAATTTTCATCCTACTTCTTATGATTTCAAGAAACAAAGTGGTTTCATCTGAATGGATCCTCTGACAGAAAACGGTTTCCATGAAAATGTTCACAGCTGATTTCCTGGGCTTTATCCCTGCCTCCAGGGGGTTGTTGTCTGTTAGTTCGAACAGGAGTCAGGACTGTTGTCTTCTCTTTCTGGCTCCGTCACCGCTTTGCTGTGTGACACCTTGGGTAGGTCCAATGGGAATAGGGTCAATTCTCAAACTCCAGGCAGCAGGGAGCCTGGGTGAGATAAGGGATGTTAAGGCCGTCTGCGAAGGAGAAAGGGATGTTTCCAGGTGATGAATGTCAAGAATTCTAAACTTTGCTAAAATGGCTAGTCTCGAGAAACAAGAACTAGTTGGGGCCAAACTTTAACCATTGTCTTTTTTAAAGCCCATTCAGGGATGTGAGTCCCAGAGAGCCATAGAGAGGGGGAGCAACTTGCCCAAAGTCCCACAGATCAATAGGCAGCAATGGAAGCAGGAGTGACACTCCCTCTCAAAGTCAGGGGGACCAGACATTAGGGCCTGGTTGCAATTGCCAGCTGTGGGAGGGAGTGTGCGGCAGTGGTTAGTGAAGGGGTCCATCCATGGCTCTGACACTCAGTGTGACCCTGAGCTAGTAGCTGAGGTCTGTTTGCAATCACTAGGGTTGGGGTCCCATCGCTCCAGCCCAGGGGGGTTGGGAGGCTCCAGGAAGGTGTGTAAAGTGCTGGGATGTCAGGATCCCGGAGGCGCTGTCACCTCCGCACTAGGGCCGTGTTCTGCACCCCCCTGCTGCTGACTGAGTTTCTCTGTCCCTTGGCAATCAGACAGACTCTTGTTTTCACAGCCAGTCGATCGCCCTCGTGTCATCACCCTGCCTGCTGGCTGGGCAGGGTAACTCCTGAGGTCACCATCCTCTCCAGGCTGCCTTGGGCTTGGAGAGTGAGGAGGAGGGCGAGGGACGTCTGCTGACCCTGAACATCCGCCATCCGTCATCCCATCACTGAGAGCAAGTGAGTGGCATTCGGGTTCCTCGGTGGCTTCCCCTCTCTGTCTGGGGAGAGGCAGAAACGGGGAGAGACTATCTCCAAAGGGGGATTTCCTTTGCAAACAGCCCCCAAGAGCCCCTCACTCTTAGGCCAGGCAAGGGCTTCTCCATAGCCGTCTCCAGTGTGTTTGGAAAGGTTCCAGCAAGGGGGCTCCTAGCCCTTCCCTTGTGGGACACTGTTCCCCAGGCTGAGAGTCTCGGAGCTGGGCCAGACCCTGTGAGCTGCTGAGCCTGGAAATCAATGGGGAACAAGGAGGGCCCTGGTCTTCCTGTGCCTAGGCTCTTTGTGATTTTGACGTGGGGAATGGTTTCCCAGGAGAAGTCCTGACTCCTGGGTTCTCTTCCTTCTCTAGCCTAGGTGGGAGAGTGGCCTGGGATGACAGGAGGGGGCTGCTTGTCCAGAGGAACCGATGGTCTTTGGGACTGACCCCATTGCTGGAAAAGGATGAGACTTCCTGGATATTGCAGCAGCAGGGATTAGGAGAGGGAATGTTGGGAGCAGATCATGCAATGAACTCCTGCCCGTGTGTGTAGATGGCACTCCCTGCACTCCTGTAGGGGCAGAGGGGGCTGCTGTGGTTGGAGCAGGGGGGAGGAGGGACAGAAAAGGCCCATGAGTGAAAGGCTGCCTTGAGCCCAGACTCACACCTGCTTCCCACTCGGTTCCAGGATGGCCAGGCTCCTGCGGATGTTCAGGAGGAAGGCTCTGCAGGTGGCCCCAGAGCCTGAGGGAAGCAGCTGCCGTCTTCCCAAGGGGCAGAGCAAGCCCTGCGTCCCCGCTGGCGGGGAAGCAGGTCCCGTCCAGGCCAGATGGCGGAAGTGCCCGGCCTTCTGGAAAAGGACCCCGGCTCCCGGCGCAGGCGCCGAGCTGGGAGAGGCCCCGACCAGGCCCCAGTGGAGCTGGCCCAGGCTGCGGTTTTGCAGACAGGACCCAGCCCAGGAGGGGCGCCGGGCAGGGTGGCTCTGGGGCTTGTTGTGTGGGCAGCAGCGGCCCCAGGAGCCCAGCCCTCCTTCCCATCAGGAGGCCTCGCCCTGCCCGGTCTCTGAGGACCTTCCAGCCCCCGCAGGCCAGGAAGGGGAAGGTCCCTGTCCCAGCACCGGCAGCTCAGCCTGGGACAGCGGCAGCACCTGGGCCTCTGGCAGCAGCCAGGCCGATGGAGGCCACTGCTTTGTTCCAGGTGAGGAGCCAGGCTGGGCTCCAGGAGGGCTGAGGACGGGATGTGAACACCCTGGGCCCAGACGCTCTCCCAGTATATCGGGGGGGGGGGGGGTCCCCAGCCCAGGTGTCTGGCCTGAGCCACGCAAACCCCACTGAGAGCAGCAGCCGTCACACAGCTGCCCCTTCCGCACGGGGACCTGGGGGTGGGGGTGTGAAGAGCTGCTGCCACTTTGGTCCTTGCTGCTCCGGGGCGGGGGGAATCGGCACCTCCCCTGCAGTCCTGGCCAGTGGAGGGGGGCTCTGCTCTGGGCTTCTGAAGCTGTTGGGGGCTGAAGGCATCCCTGAGAGGGAGGTTTGGGGCCCAATCTGCCTTGGGTGCCTGAGGTGGGAAGGGGGGTCTTGAATCCTGCTCTGCCCACCACGCCCCTGTCCTTCCCTCCCTGGTGCAGGGACCCCCCTGGATTCGGAGCAGGAGGAAGGGGTGGACATGGCCAAAGATGAAGCTGCTCTCAAGGTCATCCGAGAGCAGCTCCAGTGCAGAGATAAGGTACAAATGTTCCCCACCTGGGCTGGAACCAAGATTGCCCTGTCCCTTCCCAGCATCCCCACCCCCTGCCGAGGGTCTTGTCCCTCCTGATCCACCACCCCTAATGGGGCCCTTTTACATCCATGATGTGGGACCCCCAAGATGGGGGTGTTTGTCCCACAACAGGCCAGGTCGTCTCCCCCCACAGGCACTGTCCCAGTTCCTGATCCTGCTTGCGTAGGAGTGGTGGGGGATTTGGACAATAGGCGGGTCCCCACAATCCCCCATTGAAGCCTGAGCCCTGAAGCTGGTTTGGGTGGGGCAGGAAGGTCCCTAGCTAACAGGTTCTCTCTCGCTATACCCCACTCCCGGTGGGTCCAGGACGAGGGGCAGCAGCTCCTGTTCCTTCAGGCCATCTACCCCGCATGTCTGGCTGCATGGGAGAGAGGGGAGGACACGCTGGAGCCGCGCTGCTGCAAGGCGGCTGTGGTGAAGAGGATTGTGGTGAGTGAGACACGCCATACGGCAGCTGGAGGGAGGAGAGAGACATGGGATTGGCAGGGGTATGTCCGGGCTAATGGGTGGGGGCCGGGTGGTGTTGGAGGGGGCAGCAGAGAACAAGGATTGCTGGGGCTGAAGACTTGGGAGAAGAGAAGGGAGAAATTGTGAGATTGGTCAGTAGTGGGCAGGGGGGGAATTATGGGGCTGGAGGGCAGCTGAGAGTTGGGGACAAGGAATCACATGGTTCCAGCTCGGTCGTCGGGATGGGGCTGAATGGGGGCAGTTTTGACAGGGAGGAGGAGAGAAGGGGATTGGGAGTGAGCTGGGCAGGAATCCGGGAAGGGGGACAAGTCTGATGGGCAGGAAGGAATCAGAGGAGCGGGAGGTGGTGGGGGATCCTGCTGGCCATGTGGGGCACTGGCTGTGTCATCTCCTCACTGGGAGGTGTCAGTCGGGCCTGAATCTCACACGCTCCTTTGTCTCCTTTGCGTCTCACAGGAGCTCATCGAGGAGCTTCCCGATGACTCATCACCCAGCGCCGTCCTCGCCCACTCCCTGGCTGCAGTGGGCTACCTCTGGTACCGAGACAGCCCCACCCCGCCAGCTCCCCTCACCCCAGTGCTGCTCAGGCCCAAGGCTGGGAGTCACCGTCACTGTCCCTCCCAGGTCACCTCCCAAGAGTGGCGCCTCTGGCAGAGATGGTGGGGTGGGAAGGTTCACTCTCTCCATGACAGGGACCTTGGGGAGGGTCTCACTCCCGGGCTCAGATACAGGAGGGGCAGCAGGCTCCAGGGAACAGGAGCGATTCCTGTCCTGCCACTCTCTGTCTGGGACGCCTTGGCCTTGTCATTCCCTAGCTAAGTGCCTCAGTTTCCATTCTCGCCAGCCTGTGCCTCTATCCCTGTGGCTTGGTGTCCGTGTTGGCGACAGTCCCACCCCTGTACTGCACAGTCTAATACCAGCTCCTCTCTCTTGCCAGCACCATGAAACCTGCCCTGGAGCCAGCCCTAGAGACCCACCTCTTGCGAGCTGCCCTTCACTCCGTCTTCACCCTGGGCACGGAGAAGGACGCCACCGGCATCCAGGTACCTCCTCCTCCTCCATCCTCCTCCTCTTCCAGAGCAGTCCTTGGTCCCTGCTCCCTTGATTCGCTGGAGCTCCAGCTTTAGGGGTGGGGCAGCGGAGATGGAACAAGCTGCAGGGTTAGATCCTTCCCTCCAGCAGCGAAGAGATTACCCCTCCCTGGGGGATTTCTTTCTTTCTTTCTTTCTTTCTTTCTTTCATAAGCCGTGTTTTGCCCAGAAGCCCAGCTTCCATCCAAAGCAACTTGGCTGTTTCATACTCTTCTGCCTACGAGGCCCTCTGCAGAGACCTGCTAAGCTCATGGATCAAAGGTCCAGAGGTCATCGATTCTTGCAAATTGCCTGCAGTGGGATGTGAAGGAGAGAGGCCAGGATATGTGTTTTTGGGAGTCTCCCCAGTGCTTCCCAGAGACCCCTCTTCCCATCCTGTGGCAGGTGTAGGCCCAGGTTCCCTAACTCTGACCCATGCTTTGCAGGCTCTCCACAAAGTCATCCCAGAGGTCCTGGATGCCATGCTGGGGAACCTGCTGGCAGAGTCCCCAGACACAGATAGGCTCCACTTCATCTTGGAGGTGAGCCCTATTTTACTGTAACTCTTTGGGGGACTGGTAAGGAGAGACTGGAAGATGCATTTTCTACTCTGTCTTCCTAGCTGGGTCCCCAGTTGGCCGTCCTTGGTTAGGGAGGTCAATGCAATGTAGTGTCAGGTCCTTCCTTCTTGAGGGACAGAGGAAGGAGCTGGGACTTTGAGCCACAGCTCTGCCTGGTTCTGCTGAGCACTAAGCACCGGGCTCCTGGCTGTCTTGGGGAGTGAGAGTCTGAAAACCCACCCTTCCCCCACCCCTCCAACACACAGAGCCCATGAGATTCGGGAGATGGTTCTCAGAGCAGAGGCACACGCTCCTTCCTAGAGAAACAGGAGGAGCCCAGGGAATCAGCCCTTTCCTCTGATCTGCTCTGAAATTCCTGGGGGGATTGTGCTCTCAGTCACTCCCTACATCCCCCCAAGGATTTGCGTAGCAGGGAAGGGCCGAGGGTTCAGTCTCCTTTCTGGTGAACTGTTCAGGAATCAGGAGTTCTGGGAGGATGGGACCAGCCCTGACCCCGAACATTGTCCCAATCTAGAGAGACGCTGAGAAGTTGTGACCTGAAGAGTACAAGCTGCGTCCTGGGGGAAAGAATCCCCTTCTAAAGCTCTGCCATCAATGACTCAGCTATTCCCCCACACGCAGAATGTCTCAGGCCCCTGGGGCTGGGGGCATGGGGCTCATTTGCAAAGCAGGTGCAGCTGGCCACTGAGTCTGACCTGCCTCCTTTCCCCACAGCATGTCAACCTCTGGGTCGTGTCCAGGGTGTTCCAGGAGCGAGCCAGGGCTATCAGGAGCAGCACAGCCCTGCTGAGATACACAGTCACCCTCCCTGAGTTTGACGTAAGTGAGCTCCGAGCCCAGCTTGCTGGCTCCAGGGGGAGGCGGGCTGGCTCCAGTGGGCTGCAGGATCTGCTGCTGCTGCTGCCGGGGCTGTGGCTTAGGAGGGTTCTTCATGGGGAGGCAGAGTCAGAGCAGGACTGAGCTAGGCTTGAGTCAAGTTCTTCTTGTCCTGGTTCAGTGTTGACCCTGGGCCTTTAAGGGGACCATGCTCCAGCCCCTGCTTGGCATCCCAAAGCAGGTGCGGGCTCCCTTGGCAGCACAGCAAATGAAGGGTCGATCTCAAGCTCCTCTCCCCCAGCATCTCCTGCAGAGGGGCTAAGAGGAAGGAGCCCTCTGGCCCAGGGGGGACAGGGAGCTGAGAAGAAAATGCTGATGGAGTCCCCTCTGCTCTCCCTTCCATTAGATCTCAGCCGAGTTCCCTCAGATGGGTCACCATGTGGCCCAGCTGACTCTATTTGTCAGCGATCCAGACAAGGACATCAGCCGGCAGGCCAGGGAGGGGACTTACCGGCTCTACCAGCTGCTGCTCCAACAGAGGGGTAAGGAACCCAGCTGGGACACAGAACCGAATAGGGGACTAAGAGTGACCACAGGTTGATAATGGGACCCCAGACCATTTCTCTCAGACTGACCCCAGCCGGAGGACAAGTTTCTCTCTGCCTCTGTTCTTCTCCACTCCACTGTGCAGCCACCAATGGGATTGGAAGGACACAGAAACTGCAACCAGAATGAGGAGAAAAGTCTCTCTCTCTCTCTCTCTTCCAGGCCTGACCATACATGAGGCGGAAGATCTCTGGTGCTATGACTGGCACCAGGACAGGAGGCTCTTGGGCTACAAGAACACAGCCAGAGTGGGGGAGGTAAGGGCACTGTGCCAGGGCATGACAGCTCAGGGAGTGTGGCTGGCTGGGTTCCCTGTAGTGGATGCCTCCTGGAGACAGGAAAAGAGCCCACTCCTTATTTCCAGCTCAGAGTTCCTCATCCAGCAACCAGTGGGACAGGCTGGTGCTAAAGGTCCCACATTGGAACCTCGCTAGTTGCCCTGATTTGAGGAGAATCCCCCGTGGGTGAGTTAAGATAGGATTATGGCTTTGGGTGTCTCTCTGCTCCTTGTCCCCCTGGCTGATCCCCAAGTGTCTGAGAGGAGAGCACTGGCTCAGCCAGTCACGATTGCTTGATCAGACCCTTGTTGAATTCCCTGCACCCTGTAGAAGCAGAGAAAGGAGGTGGGCTTTGCCCAATTCCATTGCCGGTCAGGAAGCAGAATGCCCCAACCTGGGAACTGGGTAGGGGACATAGTGAGCTCCAGAGCCAATATGGACCACATGGGCCCCCCTCATGTCTCCAGACCTGGCCAGGGAATGGCAGAGTATCTGGACCTCAGCCACTGTTCCAAAGAATCACATTGTCACTGAGCCAAGTTGCGGCTCCTTGCTGCACAAGTAGAAAATCAAAGACACCCCCCCACCCCCGTCTCACAACTGCGGTGAGAATATCCAAACCTTCGAACACACCGGAACACAGTGCCCCCAGACTGGAGTCAAAGGTGAAATGGGTGATTTCCACAACATCACAGAGGAGGCCTTGGAATGGCTCCTGGATCGACAAGGGCATCTACAGAACGCTCCTCCACAAACGCCCCGTGAGAGAGACTGTGTGAGCTTGTCCCGCCTCCCACAAGCTGAATTGCTGCAGCGGAAGAAAAGTCTCCGAGGAGCATCTGGGAGGGGGACTGGGCCATGAGTCTCCTTGTCCTTGTCAGGCTGCAGGTTGGATTCCCCTTGAAGAAACCAGGGAGCTGCAGAGGCCATAGCCAGCAACTAGAGAAATTACTTAGCTGGGGGAAGAGACCTCTGGTCTGTCAGCTCCAACCCCCTCCCCCCCACAACAGCACACACAAACTCCTCTAGCCGCTGAGGTGCAGGAGATCTCTCTGCTGGAAGCAAGACAGGGTCCCCTGTCGTCTCTGTGCCCTGCACAGCAGAGTGGGCCTGCTCACACACATTAGAGATCCATTTCCAGCCCATCCTGGCCCCTGCCAGAAATTGGCTTCCCGAAAGAGCCACTGGAGGCTTTGGTCCCTCAGCATCTGCGACCTTTTAATAAAGGGGCTTCCCTGAGCCCTGGGACCCTGAAAGCCTCCTGGGGAATGAAGTGCCTTGGCCACAGCAGCTCTCTTCCCCGCCCTTTGGGGCACGAGACACCATTGTACTACCAGGACTTGGAGGCTGGCTCTGGGCAATGTGCTTGATCCTCGTGTCCTCTTGGTTTTAGGTCTTTGGTAAATTTTTCTCCATCGAGCAGAAAAGATCCTTCCTGCGGACAGCAGTGCTGGCCATCCACGACCCCCTGCTGCGTGTCAGCCAGGCTGGGCTGGTGCTTGTCTACTCCCTCCTGGGGGAAGCCCAGCAACTGATGGGGGACACAGTAAGCAGCTGCAATCGACTGAGGAGCTTGGGGTGGGGCCCAGGGCCCCATTCCCATCCTCTCGCCATTCGCTGGTCTGGTAGCAAGGAGCCTAGTGGGGACTTCTGGACTTCATGGACTTCTGTTCTTAGGATGTGGTGCTCTGCTATCACTCCTGGGAAGGACAGGAGAGTCCCCTAAGTGCCCTCTGTGAACCTTTCCTGCCCCACAGAGCTGCACCCATTTCCCCATGGCCTAGTGTCCATGTCACCCAAGCCACCATTGAGAGTTGCTCCCTTCCCTGGCAGCCTGGGAGGTCAAGGACTGACTGGTGATGGCGACTGAGCAGGAAGGGCTGAGGCACATGGGCGTGGGAAGCTGGTCTTGCTGCTGGTAGGGCTGGACCCGCTCTCAAGAGATTGGGAGGATTCAGTCAGCAGGGGTTGCTGACCTGCCCCGTTCACCAGGGCTGCCATCAGCTTTTGTCACTGGGGTGACTTGGGGAAAGGTCTCAAGCTCTCCCCATCCCACTTCACTGCTGCCAGAATCCCTCCCGCCCCCCGCCACCCTTCTAGAGCCCCCTCTCTGCCCTACCTGGGTGGGGATGGAGGTGGGGGTAGAGGAGAGGGTACTCCGAATTTGAGCGGTGTCTCCAAGTGGGTTGGAGGTGGAACAGCTGTCAGGGGCACTGATGGGGAGGTGGCAGGAGCTCACCCAACAAGGACGGGGGTTGGCACTGGAGGTCACTAGAGAGGACAGCAAGCCTCCATCCTGGGAGTCAGGAGGGTGAATCCACCACTCAGACATGAGCAGCTGCTGGGTGGAAATGATGGTGCTGGTTCCAGGTGCCCTTCATCCTCCCTGATTCCTGGGGAGTGTCTCAGTCTCTGACATGTTCTCGTTCCCCTGCAGCACGAGGATGTCACAGCCAAGGTCATGGGCCAGCTTCACATCATCCGGCACTTGCACCAGATGCCCGAGGCGCTGCAAGGGCTGTGGCTCATCTGATGCTCTTAAAGGTTCCTCTCCCTGTTCAGCAAGTCCCGCTCCCTGCTGCAGGTACTGCTGTGTCTCACTATAAATGGGGGCTAGTGGAAGCAGAAATGGAGGCCCCTGGCACTCACAGAAACTCTCTCCTCTCTGTGGAGCTGGGTCCTTCCCTCGGCCCCCCAAATTCCTTCATCTGGGGCAGGAGCTCTTTCCCTCACACCCACATCCCTCCCCTCTTTCCTTGATCTCACCCCCATCCCATTCCCCGTGCTCCCAGGCAGAGATCTTCCTGCCCCATATGGCGCAGAATGACCTTTGTGTCAGGGCGACAGACTGTCTGCCAAACTGAAGCTCAGGAAGCTCAACATTTGAGGAGGTGAGGATGGGACAGAGGCTCCGGGCTAGCTTCATCTCCTGCCCTTTATTCTTCCTTTGGCCCTTCTCTGGGCTCTCAGAGTCTGACATGAAGAGGAGCCTCCTCCCCCCGTATCTTCTAGGCCCCGGGGTGTGTGACAGCCTCCCAGATGGGTGCAGTCAGAAGCTGAACCACCTCAGGGAGCAGTGGGGGCAGGTCCCTTGTCCGAGGAAACCAAGCAGTAGTAGTTCTCAAAGAGGCTGAGAGGGAAGACCCCACTCTCTCATGGAGGTAAGAGCCATTGACTTCTTTGGGCATCTGGGTTTCTTGGGGGAGAAATGGGATCCCTGCTGCATAGCCTGGCTGGGAGCTTCCCCCATCCCTGGGACAGAGACATCTCCATCAGTGTGCCACCCTTGTTTTTTTCCTAGCAAGAGGCTCCTCAGAGAGCTCCTCAAACCTGTTCTCCTGGGAGCGTTTCTGGGAGGAGGCTCCCGTCCCTCAGTCTTCAACTCCATCATGCAGTCTCTTTCACCTAACATCTCCGCTCTCCAGCTCCACTTCCCGCAGCGGGAGAAACGGACCTTCAGCTCCCAAAGAACAGACTCTGACCTCCTTCTGATCAGCAATGGGGTTTCACCATCCCTTCAGCCAACCTGTCAGCTGGGCTGGACCGGATTTGAAGGAGGAGGGTATCTAACAGGGTGGCTTGGCCTATGGCTGCCTAGCCTGGGGCTAGGCCAAATTGATGACCAAGTGAGCCCCACCTGAGGGGACACAAGTGAAAACATCAGCAAAAGTACAGAAGCAAAGCGAGCTGTTCAGTAGACGGCCTTGGTCCAAACCCTGGAGTCCAGGGTAGGACTGGCTTCTCTCACCGTCCCTAAGGAAGGGGACATAGAAGACCCTAGAAACCCAAGAAGGGCAGGCCGAAGCAAAATCAGGCTGAGGAAGAACTCCCCACGAGGGTGGAAGGCCTTGTTTCTGTTCAAGATATTTTTGGACTTTGTTTGCAAGGAGCTTGACCCAGGAAGGAGTGGAGTAAAGGACAGTCACCTGGTTGGAGGGCTGAGTTCCCAGCCAACAAACTGCAAGAGTGAGTATCAACGGGGTTGCTAGCCCAGCGAGAGAGCGGTGACACGAGGCCTGGTCAGCATCTAGCGGTGAGTGAACTCTGGTACACACCCAAAGTGGCTGTGTCTGGAGCCCTGGTAGCCTCTTCTGTGGGAAGTTCCCGTGGATCAGTGGGGCCTGAATCTCTCCTGCTCCTTTGGTCTCTTTGGGCTTCACACGAGATGTCTGGTGAACTGCCCTTGGACTCTGGGCCCAGCACCGCTCAGAAATTATTCGCTACCTTCAGAGAGACAGGGCACAGCTCAGCTTGTTGGGTAGGCTGGAGACTCACACTTCACTGGAACACACAACACTGAGGTGGTTTGGGAAGCATAGTGACAAAGAGAGATTTAAGTGATACTAAGCAAGAGAAAGAGACAAATTTCAAAGAGAGAAACAAAACACAACACACTTTGTAGTGACTAAAACTGAATCTTAACAAGTCACAACCTTTGCCTTAGCAGTTTCCAGACTAACATCTCAGCTTTCCTAACAGACCTTCTTTGATGTCCCTGTAGGGTAGAAAACTTCTCTGTCGAATCCGCGGATTTGATTGCTTCGTCTTCTGGTTTCAGACCCTCTGTTCTCCTTCTGGGGTGCCTGGACCCTGATTGTAACATCTCTCTGGCCCAGCCTCTTACACAGATGTGTGCTGCAGCCAGCCCAGCGCAGGGAGCAGTGGGGACAGATGATCTCCTCCTGTCAGACCAAGCAACATGAGTCCCATTGAGGCTTAGATGGAAGATCCCAGGCATCTCCTGGAGGTAAGAACCGTCCACTCTTCTGGGCACTTGGGGCTGTTGCAAGAAAGAGGGGGCTCCTGTTCCATAGCCTATTTGTCCTCATGACTGTGTTTTTTTCTTCTCAGAGGATGCATCCGGGACCCTGGAGACTGTTTCGTGCAGGAGGTTTGAGCTGGGAGAGATCACTCACTGTCCTGACCCATGGGTCATTAACCCGGGTCTGCAGGGTTCCTGGGAGCATCCACCCTCCAGCATGCCACCTGGAAGCCTACGAAAAACTGCTTAAGCTCGGACTGACGAAGTCCAGACCCAGTTTGAGGCTCCTATTGGCAGAGTCCCAGGGCAGCTAAATGGCCCCCGGGACCTCATTAAACCAGCAGCAGGAACAAGAAGCTGTCTGAACAGCCGCGCTCCTCCCCGGCTCTGGACCGTTTGTTGGCTGTTCCTGCTCCCACTCCCCAGGCTTGATTTCCTGGCATCCGGACTCGGGTTGACTCATCTGATTTGAGGTTCTGAACACAATTTGGTTTTTTGCTTCTGCTCTTCCCGTGTCCTGACCCAGCTGACTCTCGACTCCTGTCTTGGGAGTGTGGACTCTGCCTCTGACCACTAGGTCTGGGTGCCCATGACCCAGCCATGACACTGACTTTTCTTCAATTCCTCCAATGCCCTTTTCTGCTCTCCAGCTCTGCTCTCCCAGCAAGACACACCGATCCCTTGGCTCCCAGAGTCCTGCTTGCCTGCTAGTCAAGGGCTCAGGGGGAGTGTTTGTCTTGCTTCCTCCCCCACCACAGCTTCTTTTCCTCGGGGACTCTCCCTAGCGCAGAGGAGAATCCGTCCTGGCAGCAATTCAGGAAGTCACAGAAGGGATGGTCTGCTCAGCTCCCTCTGCAATGCCACTGCCCGAGACCATTACGAGTGAGTGTCAGTGACTGAGCCGGCAGCTCCTTGAGAGACTCCTGGGGGCAGCGTAGTCGTGTTTCACGGTGACGGCATGGCATTGAAGAGACTCTCCTGCTGTCCCAAAGGGTTTCTGTTCTCCTGCACGGTCAGACCGTGGGGCCAGGTTGCAGAATGGGGAAGAGCTGTTTGGCGATGAGTCGGAGGATTCACCATACAGGTGGCTGCAGCTGCCGAACCTGGAGTCCCTGTGGTAGGGTTACCATGCATCCAGATTTTCCCGGACATGTCCAGGCTTTTGGGGTTTTAAATTGCCCTCCGGGAGGAATTTGTCAAACTCTCCAAAGGTCCAGGATTTTCCTCCCAATGCAGCACTCTGGAGGCCGGGGGGGGAGCTGAACGCGCTGCGGGGGAGCGCTGAACTGTGTCTGGCTCCGCACCCCAGACACAGTGCTCTGAGCCGCAGGGTACGGGGGCTGGGGGGGCTGGAGAAGGGGCATGGGGTCCCAAGGGACAGCCAGGGAACAGGGAGGGGTTGGATGGGTCAGGGGTTCTGGGGGGAGCCTGTCAGGGGGTGGGCATATGGAGAGGGGATGGGGGAGTCAAGGGACAGGGAGCAGGGGGGGTTGGATGGGGCGGAGGTTTGGGGGGAAGTCAGGGGCAGGGAGCATGGGGGATTAGATGGGTCAGGGGTTCTGCGGGGGCAGTCGGGGGACAGGGAGTGTTTGGATAGGTGTGGGAGAGCCGGGGGTCTGTCAGGGGGCGGGGGTGCAGATAGGGGGCAGGGCAGTCAGGGGACATGTAGGGGGTGGAGTTCTAGGGGGGCAGTTAGGGTGGAGGGGTCTCAGGAGGGGGCAGTTGGAGACAGGGAGAAGGAAGGCTTAGATAGAGGGCAGAGTCCTGGGAGGGGGTGATCAGGGGACAAGGAGCAGGCGGGGTTGGATGGGTTGGCGGTCCTGTGGTGGGCAGTCAGGGGGCAGGAAGTGGTAGGGAGGAGATAGGGGGCAGGGCTACCACTCCCCCCCCCACCCCCCGCCACCGGAGTGTCCTCTGTTTTGAAAGTTCAAATATGGTAACCCTACCCTATGGGCCCAGCCTCCACTCCTGAGAGTTCAGGCGAACCTCCCCCTGTTCTCAGGGAGTCTTTGGCTTTGGCGGCTGGGCCTGCCTGCCGAGACAGAGGACTCAGTGTTTCCATCGGGCTGCTCAGTTGCAAATGCAGCCATCCAAAGACGTGAAGAATGGAAGCGAAAGAGCAAAGCTGGACCATCCGCTGACCTCCTGCAATCAAGTGAGCCCAGCCTGGGACAGACCAGGGAAAGCTCCAAGGTGGCTGATGGGTTCAGGAATCCAGGGGAGGAGAAATAAATAGTTCATGATGAATCCTACGGGCTTTTTCTTGTGTGGTGAAGGGTTTAAAATGGGTCTAGTTACGATCACATTCAACTTTACAATCGCTATGTCTGATTGAAGGGCAGGTCTAGAAAGGTCAGAGGTCACTCGAGGAGCTTCAAGTCTCAGATTCTGTCCCTATTGCCTGCTTTGACCAGCTGATCTCAACCCAACACATCCCTCAGGTGGTAGCAGTGGTGAGCTCTTTCCCTCTTTTTCTGGATTAGCCACCAGCATGGGACAGGATACATGTGGCTAAGGAAATGGAGAGGCGTGGGGGTCACGTGCAGAGGCATGCAGATAACTTGCAGAGTTGCCTGTTAATGCAGCTCCCATGGGGGAAGAACGGTAGGGTACCGTGCACTCCGGGGCACTATTTCCAATTTTGGTGGTGGCGGGGAGGATAATTTCACCCTGATTCCAGGGGCTACTTAGGCACCTGAAAACTCTAGTGTTTTGACAGATAACTTAGCAATGAGCTAACAGAAACACTTGCCAGACTCTTTTCCGGGGAAGACAGCTATAAGAATGGATCCAGGGAATGGTTCTGTATCTCTGAGCTGTTTGGACACTTTCAGGGAACATTCCCGATGCAAGACAGAGATTCCCAAAGTTATCCTGGGGAACCCTGAGAGACTTATGGAAAACTAGCAGATCCCACATCTCTGCTGTCACTTTGCACGGACAAACTTGGACTGTCCCAACCTGTTCATGTATTTTACCTACTTTAACCTCTCAAGAACTTTCACATATGAAAGAAAGAAAATTAAATAAATGACGTAGTTACACTGATATAGGGCTGTAGCGTAAACCCGGCCTCAGAGTTGTCCCATTGAAATGGAAGTATTCACAGCAGTAATTAAAGTGAAACATGCACGTAAGTGTTTCCAGGGCCAAGATTAAGGCCACAGCTTATGAGAGGTGCAGACGCAAGAAGAGAAGAGCTGTGCAAAAACTGAAATGCCACTCGGAACTTGGCCCAAACAATGCATCACGAAAAATAAACTCATCCTGTTATACAGTAATAGAGCTGGTTCAAAAGGGTTTTACACTGACAATGCAACCTTTGAACTAAAAATGCCACTTTGGATTACATTGACCATTTGAACAAAGTTCCCTTTTTAAAAAAAACATTTTGGATTTCTCTGCCCACTTGAGAGAGAACGTGGAGTTTTTCCCACCAAAACTAAACAAAACTTTGATCATTAAAAACATTTGCAAATAAGTTTGAAGACTATGCGGGGGGGGCAGGGGGGCGAGTGGTTTCTTCTTCAATTTTCATGAACCTCTCCACCCTTGCTATTTTTGACCAGTTCTAATTATGAATAAATGTCTGTATGTACATGAATAATAAATATGTCTGCTACTGAAACATTTACAAACAACGGCTCTGTCAAGGTTCCTCCCCCACTCTGAACTCTAGGGTACAGATGTGGGGACCTGCATGAAAAAAACCTCCTAAGCTTATCTTTACCAGCTTAGGTCAAAACTTCCCCAAGGTACAAAATATTCCCCCCGTTGTCCTTGGACTGGCCGCTACCACCACCAAACTAATACTGGTTACTGGGGAAGAGCTGTTTGGACGCGTCTTTCCCCCCAAAATACTTCCCAAAACCCTGCACCCCACTTCCTGGACAAGGTTTGGTAAAAAGCCTCACCAATTTGCCTAGGTGACTACAGACCCAGACCCTTGGATCTTAAGAACAATGAACAATCCTCCCAACACTTGCACCCCCCCTTTCCTGGGAAATGTTGGATAAAAAGCCTCACCAATTTGCATAGGTGACCACAGACCCAAACCCTTGGATCTGAGAACAATGAAAAAGCATTCAGTTTCTTACAAGAAGACTTTTAATAAAAATAGAAGTAAATAGAAATAAAGAAATCCCCCCTGTAAAATCAGGATGGTAGATATCTTACAGGGTAATTAGATTCAAAAACATAGAGAACCCCTCTAGGCAAAACCTTAAGTTACAAAAAAGATACACAGGCAGAAATAGCTATTCTATTCAGCACAATGCTTTTCTCAGCCATTTAAAGAAATCATAATCTAACACATACCTAGCTAGATTACTTACTAAAAGTTCTAAGACTCCATTCCTGGTCTATCCCCGGCCAAGACGACTACAGACAGACACAGACCCTTTGTTTCTCTCCCTCCTCCCAGCTTTTGAAAGTATCTTGTCTCCTCATTGGTCATTTTGGTCAGGTGCCAGCGAGGTTACCTTTAGCTTCTTAACCCTTTACAGGTGAGAGGAGCTTTCCCCTGGCCAGGAGGGATTTCAAAGGGGTTTACCCTTCCCTTTATTTTTATGACAGGCTCTCATCAGGAGCACTGAGGTCACATTACGCAGAGAAACACCCAGGCCTGCAGGGTTCATATTCTCAAAGACATAAACTGCCCCAGGAGGGGAATGTAACACACAACACAGCCTGACTGGCACGGGTTGGTTAGGTGCATGTTTTGCTGTTGCTGGCAAATTGTGCTTTTTTGAGGTGGGGGGAGTTATATTTGAAAGGAGTTCTTCATCCTCTCCCACTCTCATCCAGGGGTGCCACTCTCATCCACTCTCATCCAGAGGGGAGACCAGGGCCCACCACTTTTTACTGGCCATAAGTGTGAGCGACTGGATGAGTGGGGAGAGAAGGGAACGGGGGGACGGGGGGTTGTTTGGGGGCAAGGGGCGGTGTGAAGTGGGAGCTCAGAGAGAAAGGCTGCGTGAGGGGGGGCCCCAGGGAAAGGGGCAGTTTGAGGGGGCAGGACCTCGAGGAGAAGGGGTGGCAGAGGGGCTGGGCCACAGTTTGGGTGCCAGCAGCCCCCCCACACTTTTAGGAAGCTAGTGTCCATCCTGCCCTCATCCCAAATTAATTTATTACAGTAAGAAAACTTTGAGCAACAAGGAGACTCAGAGACCCACAATATAACTGCCAAAATCCTCACCCGCCCCTGGAGCTGGGCAAACAGAATTTTTTGGTCACTGGCAATTCCAAAAAAAGAGATGGAAAAAAACTGGTTTCAGGCTGAACAAAACTAACATTTTTCCAAATTTTTGATGAACCAAAAAGCTTAAAAAAAACCCCAACACCCAGGAACATTTCAAGGGTTGTAACTTTTTGAATTTTTAAAATAAAACTGAAAGACATTTTTAAACAAAAAATTATTTCAAGCTGAAAAATCAAAATGGTTTGTTTGGAAAGTGTCTAAACGGAATGCTTTGACGTGTGAAGAACGGGGGGGAGGGTCTGGATGTGAACAATTCAGCAGACGGGATACGAATTCGCAAACTGCTGAATCTGCATTTTTCACCTCAAATAGGTTTAGATGAAAAGTTTCACCCAGTCTAGTCCCCACCATTGAGGGGCATTGTAGGAGGGATCAGCTCTTCTCGCTGGTTCCCGAGCCCAAGTCTGTCTCCATTTAATGAGTCCCTCCCCCCACTCCGGTTTAGGGTTGCCAATTTTAATTGGACGTATTCCTGAAGATTTTATCACATGACATAATCTTTCATTCAAAATTAATCTTTAATTCCTGCAGACTCCCGGTCACCCTGGAGGATTGGCAATGCTGCTCCAGTTTCCTGGGCCACACCCGTGTCCCCACCTAATGGATCCCTTCCTCTGGGTTCCTGGGGGAAGCGTCTGTCCTCCATTAGCAGGTCTCCTTCCCCATTCTCCAGGGCTGGGTCTTGATTCCTGTTTCTGGTTCCCTGGGCCTGGTCCCCGTCCCTGTCACACACTGCGGGGAGCTCAGATTCCTGGGAATCCTGCCGACTTCCAGGCTGCGGGGAGGGATGAGTCAGCAGCTTCCTGAAGACGAGTTGCGAGTAGGCAAACACTTTTCCTCTACCTTTCCAAAACCCACATCGGTACAGTAAGACTAGCACCCTCACCACTGCCACCAGTCCACGCACCAGGAGACGATTCCAGGACGCTGGCTCTGAAACAAAAGCGAGAGAGAGGCCCCATGACTAAGGGACTCCGTTAAATCATCCCACTGCTGCCATGAGGATCCCAGAAGATGAAGACGTTCCTGGGATACAGGAAGAGCTGAGCTGGGTCGTGTGCACATGGGCAGCACTCAGAGCAGTGGGAATGAGATCTCCAGGCTCATTATCCCCATCGGCCAACCTGACGGAGGGAGAAAGGTGAGCCCGGCAAAGCAGCCATTACCATCTACCAATGTGATATATGCCATCATGTGCCAGCAATGCCCCTCTGCCATGTACATTGGTCAAACTGGACAGTCTCTACGTAAAAGAAAAAATGGACACAAATCAGATGTCAAGAATTATAACATTCATAAACCAGTCGGAGAACACTTCAATCTCTCTGGTCACTCGATCTCAGACCTAAAGGTCGCAATATTCAAACAAAAAGACTTCCAAAACAGACTCCAACGAGAGACTGCTGAATTGGAATTAATTTGCAAACTGGATACAATTAACTGAGGCTTGAATGGAGACTGGGAATGGATGGGTCATTACACAAAATAAAACTATTTCCCCATGTTTATTTCCTCCCCTCCACCCCCCACTGCTCCTCGGACGTTTCTGTTAACTGCTGGAAATGGCCCACCTTGATTATCACTTCAAAAGGTTTTCTCCTCCCCCGCCCCAACCCCCGCTCTCCTGCTGGTATTAGCTCATCTTAAGTGATCACTCTCCTTACAGTAAAAAGAAAAGGAGTACTTGTGGCACCGAATAGAAACACAAGTAAGGTGCTTTGCATGTTCTTGTCTTTGTTTAATTGTTGTTTCTTTTGCTTTTTTGGTTGATTTTTTTTTGCTCGCGAGTAAGTCTGCTGCTGTGAAAAGTGATGTTTGTACGTTTGTTAATATCACGTCTCACAGCAGGAGACTTGCTAGCGAGCTGGGAGGCAGCGAAAAGTGATTCACAAACATACAAATATCACTTTGCACAGCAGCCTTCCTCAGACCCAGCAAGCTGGGGGACAAATTAAGCCCTGGATGGGAGGTGGTCAGGGTCCAGGGCTGGCCTGACCATGAGGCGAACTGAGGCGGCCGCCTCAGGTGCCAGACTGTGGGGAGGCACCACTAGGACCCAGAGCGTAGAAAACTGTGTCTGCTGCTGGGGCATCTGTATTCTCTGCTCGAGATGCCCAGAGATGGGGGAGTGCTGTGCTGGAGGAAGGAGGGCACAAGAGACCTAACAGGCAGGCAGGAGAAAAGGTGAGAGGGAATAGCAGAAAGCAGCAGGAGCTGCAGGGAGAAAGAGGAGGAGGAGCCTCTTATGTACCTCTCTAGCACCCCCAGGAGCCTGGACTGATTAACCCCAGCTTCTCAGGCAGCTTCCTGTTTCCTGCTGCTTCCGTGAACCCACCTGGGGAGAACAGGCAGTCAACTGAAACAGTAGGAGCCAGTTAGGCCCTTAAGACGCTGATATCTTCCCTCACTCAGGCCCTGTTACCAGCCTGCTTATTTGTCCCCTTCAACTGAGTGTTGAAGGCCACTATAGCTTGCACAGAACAGCAGTCATGAGTGAAAGAAGAAAACGCCCCTCTGGGGCAGCACTCAGAAAAAGAAAGAAAGTGAAGGAAGCTTTTCTATCTAAGCAGGAAGGAGCTCTCCTGAGATACACAGACACAAATGTTCACAGTGAGCCTTCCGGCCCCAGTGAGGAGGTGAGTGGTGAGGAGATGTCTGATCTTCCAGTTAGTCGGAGTGCAGGTGACCTGGCAGCTACTGCAGCATCCCTATCTCCATCTCAAATGGATGTAACCATGCACATTCCTGAAGAAAAGTGTAGATCAGAGAAGAGTGTGGTGGAGGCACAAGAAACAGCTGCTCCTGAGTTTAGTTCCTTAGATGATCCAGGATTGTGGACCCACTTGAGCAGTAAACCGAGGGACTTCCTTGTACTGCATTGGCCTCAACAAGTGAAAAACTTCATGTTCCCCAAAGACAATGAAAAGAGAAGTTTCCATCCAACACTTTACTGGTGTGAAATCCCCAATGGTGACAAAGTGGAGAGGCCATGGCTTATGTACTCAAAAACCCAGAATGCTGCATACTGGTTTTGTTGCAAACTCTTCCCGTCTAATGTTCCAGCCACATTGGGTTCTGTAGAAACAAAGGACTGGAAAAATCTGGCTAGAAATCTGGCATGCCATGAGAAGGCAGCAAATCACCAGAGAGCATTCCATAGGTGGAAAGAGCATGAGATGAGACTAAGGTTAAAGGCCACCATAGATGATCAGCATCAAGAGAAGATTGCATCAGAGTCTCTTTACTGGCAAAATGTTGTGAAAAGGCTCATTGCCATTGTGAGAATGCTTGCTACCCAAAACCTAGCACTGCGTGGCACTTCAGATCAGCTGCATGTGCCAAACAATGGAAATTAACCTTAACTGATCTTAAAATTGTGGAGCTGATGGCTGAGTTTGATGCTGTATTCCAGGAGCAGCTAAGAAGTGTCACCACCCAAGAAACATGTACACACCACTACCTTTGAAAAACAATTCAACATGAGATCATACAGTTACTGGCAACAAAAGTCAAACAGAAGATGGTGGCAGATCTGAAGTCAGCAAGATATTACCCTGTTATTCTGGACTGCACACCTGACATCAGCCATACAGAACAAATGACTTTAATGGTGCGTTTTGTAACAACAACAGAACCTAGTGAAAATGTCCCTGCAATGGTGACTGTCAGAGAGCATTTTCTAGAATTTATTGACATTGATGATACCACAGGAGCTGGTATGACAGATGTGCTTCTTAAAAAGCTGGAAGATACGGGAATTGCGATAGCTGACATGAGAGGTCAGGGCTACGATAATGGTGCCAACATGAGAGGAAAGAACAGAGGAGTACAGACACGGATCTGAGAGTTAAACCCTCAAGCTTTTTTTGTCCCATGCAGTTCTTATTCATTGAACTTGGTGGTCAGTGATGCAGCATCAGCTTCTAGTGAGGCTGCTGAATTTTTTAATGTAATTCAAAGCGTCTATGTATTTTTCTCAGCATCAACTCATTGATGGCAAATTTTGAAGCAACATCTGGGAACATCCTCTCTGATACTGAAACCACTGTGTGCCACTGTGACAAAGCGGGACTGTTCGTACTGTTCCCTCTGAATATTGTGGGGGTGCCTCAGTTTCCCCTAGTCAGTTCTTAAGTATCTAGGTGGTGGGATAAGGGCATATGATCGTTGCAGCGCCCTAGAGGGCAGGTATGTGCAGGGGTCTGGACACAGAGAATGGCCAACACCCTGTTTCCTGGCAACTGATGGCCTGGGCCCTTCCCCCCTGCAAGGTGAGAACTAAAGGGTTGGAGAACAAAGGAATCAGGTGACCTCCTGGCCCGGAAAATGGACAAAGCCCAGAAGAGGAGGGGCTGGAGGGAGTTTCAGTTTTGAGGCTGGCTGGGGACATGGAGTGAAGTACAGACGTGGTTGTCTGGCTCACTGCCCCCCAAAATGGACCCAGCTGAGGGGTCCTGCTCTCTGCACCTACAAGCTCTGTGTTAGACCGTGTTCCTGTCGTCTAATAAACCTCTGTTTTACTGGCTGGCTGAGAGTCACGTCTGACTGCGGAGTTGGAGTGCAGGACCCTCTGGCTTCCCCAGGAGCCTGCCTGGGTGGACTCGCTGTGGGAAGCGCACGGAGTGGCAGAGGATGCTGAATGCTCTGAGGTCAGATCCAGGAAGGTGGAAGCTGTGTGAGCTGTGTGTCCTGCAGACAGTCTGCTCCCAGAAAGGAGACTTCCCCAGAGTCCTGACTGGCTTCGTAGGGAGCAGTTCCAGAGCATCACCCAGGGACTCCGTGACAGCCACACAATAGGAAAGTCGAGTGGAGGCGATAAAGCCTATCAAACACCAAATTGGGAAGATAGATAATGCCATAGTTGCTATTATGGAGGATAATGCTATGACAGGAACTGTTTGTGGGAGAACAGTGGCAGAGGGAAATGGAATCACCAGAAACATACATAACTTCAAATTTCTGTGTAGCTTAGTGTTGTGGCATGACATAATGCTTGAAATAAATGTTGTAAGCAAGAGACTCCAAGGTGTTGACCTTGACATATCTGGAGCAATGGAACAACTGGACAAAGCAAAGTCATACCTACAGTTTTACCGCTCAGATGAGGGATTTCAAAATGTTTGAAAAGTGCAGAGAAGTTGTTAGAGGAACTTGACACTGAAGCTATTTTCCCACCCATTCAAGGATACAAGAGTCACCGCAGAAGAAGACATTTTGATGACGAGGCACGGGATAATCCCATCAGAGACCCCAAACAACAATTCAAAGTTGAATTCTTTAACCAGGTGCTAGATTGTGCAATACAGTCAGCTGAAGAACATTTCATGCAGCTCAAGGAACACAGCAGTATGTTTGGGATGTTGTATGATATTCCAAAACTCCTCAGTGTACCTGAAGAAGACCTACTCCAGCAATGCAGGGCACTAGAGACAGTGTTGACACATGATGACATGCGCGATATTGATGCGAGTGATTTAGGTGATGAACTGAAAGCCCTTTCAAGATACATTTCAGCAGGATCAACTCCAAAGGTTGTCCTGGAATATATGTGCACAAAGAAGATGACCCACCTCTTTCCAAATGCTTTTGTTGCTCCGCGCATACTTCTAACACTTCCTGTAGCAGTTTCCAGTGGAGAACGCACCTTCTCCAAGCTGCAGTTAATAAAAACACATCTGTGCTCCACAATGACACAGGAGAGGCTGGTCGGCCTTGCAACCATCTCAACAGAGCATGAGCTGGCCCAGACGGTGGACCTCCAGCAGGAAGCAGTTCAAATCTTTGCAGCCAAGAAGGCACGGAAAGCACCACTTTGATTATTCAAACAGACAAAAATGCCAGTGTTTACCCTGCAGACAAGAAAAGTTACATTTGCTGTTCAGGCATTTAAAAGTTAAATGTTACTTAAAATTTTGGAACAAGGCATTTGAAGTTGTTAGTTCAACGCTATGAACTGCTGCCTGCACAATTTGCGACCTGTAGTTGCTACTGACATCTCTATTCTCCCGTTTACTGCCATGAAACAATTTGCTGCCTTTGCCTTTCCCCATCCTGCCGTCCAGAGGGAGCATTCCCATCGCAACTTGCTACCTGTCACCTTTCTCCTCCTCTACCTTTCCCCATCTCCTGGCCCAGGGGTAACAGAGCGCGATGATGGGGGTTCCCCTATCACAGTAGTGCTACCTCTCCCTTTCCTCATGCTCTGGTCCAGGGGCAGCGCGTTATGACAGACGGGGGCATTCCTGTCACCATTTGCTAGGAGTGTGACATTTGTATTTTAAATTTGGACACAAATAAAGTACCTCTGTGATTGGGAAATGTGTTCTACAGCATTAAACCTCAGGGCGAGTGTTTGTAAACCCCAGAACGAAGGCGGTGTTATTTCTTTATTAGTCTCAGTCCATTACAGATTAGAACACAGAGTTTAATCTGATCAGGGTTTAAATTCTTGTAGTGTATTTCGCGCAGCCCCCCATGCCCTCCTCCAATATGCGATAAAAACTCCATCGGGGTTGAAAATATTTACCAGAGCTCCACTCCGGACAGCTCCAGCTGAATTTAAGCCCTGAATCTGAAAATCAACCCCCTGTTCGCCTGTCTCCCATTCTCATCCTCAGGGTTGGCTGCGGTGGCCCATGACTCCAACTCCTCCGGTAGCCATGTTGCTCGGGGGTGGCACGGCATCACCGCAGAGGACAGCGTGCAGCTCCTTGTCAAAGCAGCATGTCTGTGGAGCCGCATCAGAGCTACTGCTTCCCTCCCTCGCCTCCTGGTACGCCTGGCGCAGCTCCGTGGCTGTCACATGGCAGTGCTGCGGGACCCTCTTCTAGCCCTTCTCCCCCACGCTCCGAGCAATCTGCTCATAGACGTCCACATTTCTACGCTGGATCGGAGCCGGGCCTGCACAGCCTCTTCTCCCCAGAGACCCAGGAGCTCCACCACCCCCTGAGCGGTGCCGGCAGCAGAGCATTGGGAGCCTGGAGCCTGCTCAGCTGGGCAGTTGCTAGGTGAGCTCTCCATGCAGAGCAAAGAGGAAATGGAATTTCAAAAACTCCCAGTCCTTAAACAGGAGGGGCTTGATCCTGTGACCCTGGCTGATGGGCAGCGGAGTTCAAAACAGTGACCAGAGTGGGTCACAATGGGGCATTGTGGGACACCTCCTGGAGGCCACTTAAGCTGATGTAGGCAACGCAGCGTATACACTGCCACTGCGTTGACCTAACTATGTCGATGTAAGCGCTGGACCTCTCTTGGAGGTGGAGCTATTCAGTCGACGTAGCAGGCGAGTTAGGTCGGTGGGAGGTACACTGTAGTCTGGACGCTGACATTATTAGGTCGGCGTTTAAGCTGCCAGACTTCGACCTAACTCTGTAGTGTAGACCAGGCCTTAGTTGCTTAAGTCCCTTTGTGAATCTGAGCCTTTCTTTTAATGTTGCTCATGGGGGGAGGGATAGCTCAGTGGTTTGAGCATTGGCCTGCTAAACCCAGGGTTGTGAGTTCAATCCTTGTGGGGGCCATTTGGGATCTGGGGCAAAAAATGGGGATTGGTCCTGCTTTGAGCAGGGGGTTGGACTAGATGACCTTCTGAGGTTCCTTCCAACCCTGATATTCTATGATTCTATGATAAATCCTTTCTCTTTCCAGTTTCGTAACTTGGAGACTTGTGTAAACAGTAGGGAAAAAATGACACCCAATGAAATCCATTTATTGGCTTTCCGGGGCACAGTTTTAAGGTATGATCTCGGAGGCTGAAGAGAAAAGAAAGGGAAGATTTTCTCAGTGAAAGAATAATTGAACATGAAGATGGGGGTCTTGTTATCAGCATCGTAAAGTGCCACTTGCTCTGATAAACCCTGATCTTTGTGAGTCTTATGCTCAGAGTCACAGAAGTCTGTGGGTAGGTGAGAGCCTGGAATTGGTTCCAGCAGAATCTCAGAGCCCAGATGCCCTCTTCAGGTTTTACACAGAACCATCTCTTTCTCTTCACTGATGTTCTGGCCACATCAATGGTCCAGCTTTCCCTATTCCCCACCTCCACCTCCCAGTGATGTTTCCCTGCCAGGAATCCTTCAGAGCCCAGTGCACACAACAGAATTAAATCTCTCAGAATTGTTGGGCAGGTCCTGTCATGTGTGTTCATGTCTGACACTTTTCTGATCCGCAGACAGGTTAAGGTAAGGGTGAGCAGTTCCTGGATCCCATGCAACCTCTGCTGGGGACGCAAACTCTGTATGCAGTAGACACTGGGCTTTCCCTACACCCTGGAAGAGACTCACATTTGCTGAGCTGGAATCAGGCCATAGTTAAAGTTACAGCCCCTGCAGGCTATGGTAAGAATTGTAACCCAGCATGCCCTAGGAGTGCTGTGAAATTCACAGGGACAAGCTTGACTAAATGCTGGAGCTAATGTTGTCAATCTCTAGTGTCAGCTACAGCTCAGAAAATCCCCATTAGGATGCTAGCATTTTTAAAAGACAAACTCATTAGAAAGCTAGGGGAAAAGAGAGAACAGTTACACCAGTGAGGCCCTAGTGAGCACTGTGTGGGCAGATGCAAAATCATTAGTCCATCCATCTGCAGGGCAGCCTTAGAAAGACTAGGCAATAGTGAACAGCCATGGGGCAGCAAGACATAGCTCTGCAGGCCCAAACAAACATCTTAAGGCCAATCTGTAAACAGGAGTTTCCTGGGCTCATCTTCTTGGCCCCACTGCCCACCTCCCCTCTTTTCCCCTGCTCGACTTACATCTGACCTAGTTCTCTCTGGATTCCCTTCAGAGAGGCACCTGAGAAAGATTCAGCCATCCCCCAACCCCTTGTTCTGGGGAGAAACAAAGTGAGTGACAAAGCCTTGGGGTTGGGACCAAGTAAAGATGCTTCTTTCTGGCTGGTCTGTTTCAGTTTAATAACCCAAATCCTGCCCATGTGGCCAGTGGCTGAAAGTCCATTGGGGAGCTGCTCAGGGGGCTGCATGAAATGCGCTGGGATCTCAGCCTGGTTCTCGGGGTGTAGACGTCTCCATCACACGCCGAGGTAACCAGCAAACTCTCCACTGATCGTGCCCCTCTGTGCGAGGCTCAGCGGAGAGGTCAGGGACTCAATGGACTGTGCAAACAGAGCTCCTCTTTCCCCTTTAGAGAGAGATTCACCCCAGGTCAGGGCATAGGACCAATGGCCCAGGAAAGTGTATGTGAGGGGAACTGGTACTGGGACCCCTGCATTGTACACGTAAGGGGTTACACAGAGTCTCCCAGCTCCCTTGTCTATTCCAGCTGCAGGAGGGGGCATCCTGGGACAGACTGAGGGGGCCTCGGAGAAGCAGCCACCTGGGCCCAGAACATGTAATGTAACCATGGTGGGAAACGGGCAGTGACTGGAGCACCGCTGGGGACCCGTCTGGTTCCAAGGATGGCTCTGCAGAGGGATACAATGTTGCAACAAGATGCAATTTCCCTTCCTCGCTACTCTGAGTGAAGGCCACAGGAAGATCATCCAAAATTCGTCTCGCCAAGCACAACCCTGCAGTGTCCTCCTTTCTGATGCACCCCACCGCGCCCTCCCCTCACTTCCCAACAGGGGGCGATTGTGAACGTGGAACCCCCGCCAGAGCCCTGTACAACACAAACTTATTTCTTGTCCTCCAAGCAAGCCAAACGAGGTTGCCCTGCCCTGGAAGAGCCCAGCTAGCTTACAGATGGGGAAACTGAGGTACAGAGTCTGTGTCATTCACTGAGCCTGCCCATTCTCATCAGCCACCCCAGTCTCAGCTGATTCTGTGTTATCAGCGCTGCATGTCTGCACCATGCACAGAGCGTGGCTGCTCCCACCCCACTTCCAGCACCGCGTGTCTCTGCCATGCACTAGGCATGACTGTTTGCAGCTCCCCCCGCCCCAGTCCGTGCTATGTCCATGTCATGCCCCAACTCTGCACGTTCTCAGCGCTGTGTGTCTGCTATGCCCCAAGTTGGCCGGCTGTCGGCTCTCTCAGCCTGCTCGCACTGCTGTGTGCCTGGGACATGCACAGAGCCGACCTATTCTCAGCTACCTCCCCTGCCCCCAGCCCCCGGGCTGGGTGTCTAGGCCATGCTCCAAGCCTGAATCAACTGCACCCTTGTTTCAGTGTTGTGCAGCTGGGCCATGCACCACTGGCCTGTGGGGCTACTTGAGCTGGTAGGTTCATTTCCAAAGGCCGCGGGGTTCAGTGATTGAGGTGTGGGTCTGCTGTATTTGACGGAGACCTGGCACGAAGGTGTACGTTTCTAATGGTGAGAGTAATTAAGCACTGGAGCAATTTGCCAAGGGGCGTGGCAGAGTCTCTGTCACTAATAAGTTTTAAATCAAATTCAGAAAAAAAAAATCAAAACGATGCTCTAGGAATTATTTGGGGTAAGTGCCGTGGCCTGTGTGACACAGGAGACGAGAAAATTGGTCTAGAAGATCACAGTGGCCCCTTCCGGCCTCGGAATCCATGAAACATCGTCCCAGCTTTGTCTGAGTTCACCTTCTGCAGCCTCTTACCACATCTGCAAAGCACAGGTACCTCCCCCAAGGTGCGATGCCTCAGCCAAGACAAACTGCTGAGAAACCGCCGCAGAAGAGATTGAGTTCTTCTGCCTTCCAGCCCCGGGCCGGCTCCAGGGTGTGCTGGGAGTCTCCCTCACCCAGCCCTGGCCAGGATTCTGCTGGTATTCCAGCCTAGCTCAGTTTTGGAAACAGCTCGTGTTGGGAGGGGCTGCATCTCACGCACCCCTTGACCAAATGACTCCAGATTTGTACCCCTGACCCTTCCCTCTGCCCTCAGGTGGTGGATCAGGTTTCTAGCCCCTCAGACTGCGAATGTGAACTTAAAGAAAAAGGGATAATTTGGTTTGGGAAAGAAACGCTGCTGCAGCACCATGGTGCGGCCAGGTGCCAGCCCATAATATTACTGCAGTTGATAACGTGAGCTGGCTACTTTATTGCCAGTTTCCTTCTGTTCCTCGGCAGCTGGAAGTTGCCAACAGATTTCTTTCACAGCGAGGATGTTGTTGCTTCTTTTCTTGCCTGAGGAAAGCATCGCTTGATGCTTTGATTTTATTTACTCTTTCCTCAAGCTTTGCTTTTAGAGCTTTCGCTTAAAGTTACCCAGCTGCTTTTCTTCAAGCCCCTTCAAGGCATTTGCTGGTGGGTCTGTCTAGCCTTTCAGGGCAGAGCCGTACAGATCTAGTACCCTTGTGACAAAGTCCAAGACCAGAAGATTGAAATAAACTTTATTCTGTGAATTTACTCATCTGAATCTACAGCATCCAAATAACGAAACAGAGCAAAATAGGAGCATTGAGCTGGGGAATTGGAGGGAGAGGGAAACCCCACTATGGTTTTTATATTCAGAAGTAAAGAGCAGAGGACTTTGATGGATGACCTGAAATGAGTCAGAACTTAGGCCAGGTCTACACTATAAACTTCCATGGGTAGAACCATATCGCTCAGGGCTGTGAAAAATCCACACCCCTCAGTGAACGCAGTCGTACCGACTGAACTCCTGGGGTAGACAGCGGTACGTTGATGGGAGAGCTTCTCCCCTGGACATAGCTACTGCCTCTCAGAGGTGGATTAACTACACTGATGGGAGAAGCTCTCCTGTTGGCATAGGAGCGTCTTCACTTAAGCATTACAGCGGCGGAGCAGCACCAGTGCATTTGTTCTGCTGCAGTATTTTAAGTGTAGACCTGCTCTACCAGAGGCAGGCTCTGCTGTGACCCTGAGAGTGGCTCCTGGTTGGCCAGTTTTTGTGTGCCTGGAGGATCACAGAGTTACAGAGACAGGCATGTAAGAGGGTCGGGAAACTCCTGTCACCAGTATAATGCTAAACAAGTAAGTCTTGTCCTCTCTCATCATTTTATTGTGAGTCTCGCAGCACTTGGTGTTTTTCTTAAAGTCCCAGCAGCTGGAGTAGGTAGATTGCAAGGCAACCTCAGATTATACTACAGATACATTTCCTGCCTTCACATTTGTGTAGCAAAGATTGAAAATCGAAAACAAGAACACCCCAAAAGCTGGGAAACCAGAAGGCAAAGAAAATGACACAATATTTAAAAAGATGTTTCCGCCAATCTCATGATTCTGGGGGGCCTGACACACTTTTTGAATGCTTCAGGCTGGCAAGACTGTGATTAGAATGGCAAAGTGTGATAGCTGTAATTTATATATTACCTATGTCTTTGCTCTACTTTAAATATCTCATATTGAGTGATCCCTACTCCTCTGTCACAGGGATTAACAATATGTCGGCCAGTGAACACATAACGGTATGCTTACCAGTGAACTCAAATTCTACACGCCGGCTCCCAAAGAAGGGGATGATCTTCCCAGGGAAAGAGGATGTGAAAGTAAAGATCGTCTCTCTGCCAGAAGATGTAACATCATAAAATGTAACTTCCTCCCCTTCATAATCCAGATAAACCCCAATGTTACTGGGGCTATGAGGTAGGGCCAGAGCAGCCTCAGGGGAGGTGAGGGCCAAGTACTCATTCTCTGTACTCTGCAAAGCCCAGATCCTGTCCTCTGGTGTACGGCTTTTCGCTCCCTCATGTATCACAGACTCTTTGGCAATGCCCAAAACCCCATTACGTTTGTTCCCCACCTCCACTTGCCAGTAACACCTCCCTGAGGTGAAGCCCTTATAGCCCAGCACACAGGCAGCAGGGTAAAACTTGTTCTGTGTCACTAAATATCCCGTGTCTTGGTATTTCTGTATCACACTCTCATCTGTGGACACGACTGAACAGGGAATCCCCAGGTCTGGATCCGGAGTGGCCTGCACTGCACGAGGGGAGAGAGAGGCAGGAGGAGAGTGTTAAGTACCCAAAGCACCTCCCACCCGCCGATCAGCTCCTCCCCCTCCCTCCCAGCGCCTTCCTCCTGCCACGGATCCATTGTTCAGCGGTGGGCAGGAGGTTCTGGGGGGGGGGAGAGGGAGGAGTGGGGGCAGAAAGAGGCAGGGGAAGGGGGCAGAATGGAGCCGGGCAGGAAGAGATGGGGCAGGGGTGGGTGCTTGGCGGAAGGGGTGGAGTGGGGGTGGGGCCCGGGGCAGAGCAAGGGTCAAGCACCCCCTTGGGAACTGGGGAAGTCGGCACCTCTGTGCAGGCTAAACCACTCCAGTGCTGAGAGTGAGAGAGTCTGAGGCCAGAAGGGACCATCAGGTCATCTAATCTGACCCCCGTATATCACAGGCCACCAACTCCACCCAGCACCCACCTAACCCAACAACCAATATTAGCCCAAAGCCTGACAGCCTACAGCCGACCGTGCTATGATGTGCCACAGGCAGAGAAGAGGAGGCCCCGAGGGTCACCAGTGCCCGAGGCCCCCGCAATGCAGGGAAATGATTTGGTGAGATACCCCCAGATAATCCTGGCACATCACCCACAGCCACATGCTGCGGAGGAAGGTGAAAAGCCTCCCCCCGAATGCCACTGCCAGCTTGACCTGAGGGAAAATAGCCCTCCAGTGCCTTCCCCAATTCCCCCGTGAAAGACAGACCGGGTACCCCACGAATCACTGGGAAAGAAACTCAGAATAGCTGGTCAGCCAGGGGATGTGCTCCCAGAGTCCTAGAGCCACAGCAGCACCCGTGAGGACCCAGTAAGTGAGGTCAGGCTCAGCAGCATGGCTCCTTGCACCCAGCCCAGGCTAACTTGGGTGCTGAGCCCCAGGGTTCACTCTGCAGTGCAGACAGACCCTTACGGGCAGAGCTCAGCCCTGGGGGAGGCTAGGACCATTTCTCAGGCTCCCCAGTAGCCATGGGCTGGCTGGGGTGGGCCCTGAGTGTCAGTCCTGGGGAGCTGCCTGTTGGCTGAAGCTGAGCAGGAAATTCCCCATGGTTCCCGCCAGGCATCAAGGAGGTATTGTCAGGAGGGTGTGAGAAACTGGGATTTTTTGCAATTTTTTAATGAAGCCTGTATGTGCCTCAGTTTCCCAATATGCAGCATTGTTACCCAGTGGGTGATATGGGAGTGTTTGCTCTCAGGGCAGGCTAAGCTGCCCATGTCACTGTCTGGGGCCTGAGGTCCTCAGCAGACAATGGCAAATCCAATTGCCCGGACATGGAAACATAACGATCAGCAACCCGGAGAGCTACGGCCTTTCCCGCCTCTGTGGCTGAGCTGCATCGCCCCGGCTTGGGAACAAAGGACTAGAGGTGGGGGAGGGGTGAAGCGGAAGTTACATGCTGGCTGCAGGAAGCAGTAGGGGGGCAAAGAAGCGGACTTCCTGGGGGTGCTTGACCCTCGCTCTGCCCCAGGCCCCACCCTCACTCCACCCCTTCCCCCAAGTCTCCACCCTACCCCACCTCTTCCTGCCCCTGCTCCTCCCCCACCTCTTCCTGCCCCTGCTCCTCCCCCTGCCCGAACAGTTGATCATGGTGGGTAGGAGGCACTGGGAGGGAGGGGAAGGAGCTGATTGGCAGGGCCACCAGCGGGTGGGAGGGGAGGAGGGGGAGGATCTGATCCACGGGGCTGCCGGTGGGTGCTGAGCACCCACTATTTTTTTTCCATGTGTGCTCCAGCCCCGGAGCACCTACAGAATCAGCACCTATGGTGGGGGGCACACCTGGGAGTCTGAGAAAGCAGATCAGATGGACAGGGAGACAGAGCTTGAACCACGGGGTTTGCACTGCAGGGCTGGGCACCGGCTCCCCAGGATGGACTATACTGTAACCTTCATTTCTCTGAGCTAACCAAGGTCTTCCTGTGCTGTGGTGCAGAGCAGGGGACTAATAACCGCAGGGGCTTGACAGTGACGGCGGTGGCTGAGTGTCATTGCAGGTGCTTGCAGAGCTGTGCTGCTCCCTGAGATCACAGAGGGCTCCCGCAGGGGTCGGTCTCAGGTGGACGCACTGAACACAGCTCATGTTGTGAGGCAGGAGAGCTGAAGGCCCAGAGGTCCAGCCTAAGGAGTCGGTGAAGCCACGTGGCTTACCCTGGAGGAAGAGGGGGCTGATGTTGGGGGTCTGGCCCATCGAAGGGGCTCCTCCCAGAGACTGTTCCCAAGCGGGGGCTGCAGCACGAATCCTGTGGATCCGTGGCAGAGGGGATCTCGGTCTCCTCCCCCGATCCCTCGCCCTTGCTGGGGGTGCTCCACATCCAGCAACAGAACAGAGCAGGGGAGGCAGCAGGCAGAGGACGTTAACAGGGACACCAGCTTCAGCTTTTCATGCATTTCCATGCTGCCCTATTCATCCCTCATCTCCTGGTGGAAAGTCCCCAGCCCCAGAGTACAGCACATGGGGTGAGAACCCCTCCACCCACTTGGACCAGGAGAAAGTAGCGAGCAGCCCTGCTAGAGAGACACTGGGCTCTCTGGTGCACTGGGAATTCAACTTCTCGGTGGCACTGAATGTCCACACCCGAGGGATGTGTAACAGTCATCCAATGCACTACACACATTTTGGGGAGGGAGCATTGTGTAGAGGTTAGAAGCCAGGACTTCCGGGCTCTCTTCCTCACTCTGCTACTGACACGCCGTGTGACCTCAGGCATGTCCCTTCCTCTCTCTGCAGTCCAGCTTCCCTTTTTGTCAAATGGGCATAAAAGACGCCAGGTATTCAGATGCTGTTGTGGGGGGCCAGATAGGTAACTGTGAGATCCGAAGAGAGCCCCTTCCCCAGCTTCCAGTGGTGCTCATGGGACAAGGATGGGGACACAACACGGTTGCAAGTGTGGTGTTCAGTAATCGTGCTCGGTGCATGATGTTTGAATGAAGCCTTCTTTATCCAGGGTTCTGTATCACAGAGCTTCTGCTATGCTCCTCCTTCCTGTCTGGGAAGTCAAACCACTTAAAGGGACAGTTCCCAGTACCACAGGGAGCACCAACCTCCAGGGAGAGACAATACTCCTTGAACTGACGGAGAAATTCATGGAAGATAGGATACTAATAGCCACTGATGGACCTGTCTTCTGACAGTGGCCAATGCCAGGTGCTTCAGAGGGAACGAACAGAACAGGCGATCATCTAGTGATCCAGCCCCTGTTGCCCATTCCCAGCTTCTGGCAAACAGAGGCTAGGGACACCATCCCGGCCTATCCTGGCTAACAGCCATTCCTGGACCTATCCTCCATGAATTTATCTTGTTCTTTTTTGAACCCTGTTAGTCTTGGCCTTCACAACATCCTCTGGCAAGGAGTTCCACAGGTTGACTGTGCGTTGCGTGAAGAAATACTTCCTTTTGTTTGTTTTAAACCTATCGCCTCTTAATTTGAAAAATATGAAAAAAGAAAAGGAGTACTTGTGGCACCTTAGAGACTAACAAATTTATTTGAGCATAAGCTACAGCTCAAAGTGAGCTGTAGCTTATGCTCAAATAAATTTGTTAGTCTCTAAGGTGCCACAAGTACTCCTTTTCTTTTTGCGGATACAGACTAACATGGCTGCTACTCTGAAATTTCATTTGGTGACCCCTAGTTTTTATGTTATGAGAAGAAGTAAACAACACTTCTTTATTTACTTTCTCCACACTCGTCATGATTTTATAGACCTCTATCATATCCCTGCTTAGTTGTCCCTTTTCCAAGCTGAAAAGTCCCAATCTCATTAATCTCTCCTCATATGGCAGCTGTTCCATACCCCTAATAGTTTTTGTTGCCCTTTTCTGAACCTTTTCCAATATATCTTTTTTGAGATGGGGCAACCACATCTGCACGCAGTATTCAAGATGTGGGCGTACCAGGGATTTATATACAGGCAATATGATATTTTCTGTCTTATTATCCATCCCTTTCCTAACGATTCCCAACATTCTGTTTGCTTTTTTGACTGCCGCTGCAGTCCTGATTCTCTGCCTGGTTCAGTACTGGCCTTAGCGTGGTCTCCCCGCAAGGGACCTTCCACCAGCTGGAGATGGATAGAGCCCAGCACGAGTCCATGCTCCTGACGCTAGGGTGAGAGGGAAGTATAGCACAGGAACTGGTGGGAGACACTTCCTTAACTCTTTATTTCCCAGTTTTCAGAGGTTGAAATATGGGTTCCTTTCATGTTCTGGGAGAGTACAAGGCACTGATGGTCAACCTGCACTCTGTGTTAATGATGTTTTCCAGTAGTGAAGCTTGTCTTTCCTATAAAAAATAAAAATAGAGCAAATTTCTAGTCCTTATAATTGCCGAGAGAAGCAGAAAAATGTGACCTGAATGTGCCCTAAAGGCTGATTATTGGACCTAAAAAATGTACCCTACTTTCCAATTGTAAATAGTATGTGCACGTTCATACATCACAAAATGGGAATGGGCGATGGGCTGGATGATTCCCTGTTCTGTTCATTCCCTCTGGGGCACCTGGCATTGGCCACTGTCGGAAGACAGGATACTAGGCTAGATGGACCTTTGGTCTGACCCAGTCTGGCCATTATGATATAATGGTTCCTTCTAACCTTGGAATCCATAGCTCTGTATTGGTGGAAACCTCTCTTGTTTGAATTCAGAAGTGTCTTCTAAAAAATTAATCCGGAGATTTTAATTAATAATTGTCGTAGGAAAATATCCTTATGAAAACTTACCCTCTTTCTCTGCCTTGCAGATCAGAAAGTTCAGTTGATAGGGCAGGGTCTCTAGAGCAAGAAAAGATCAGAGGAGAGGTGATTTGCCCCTTTCTTGAAGGAAAATAGCCTCATGAAAACGGGGCTGGATTCACAAAGAAACTTAGGCAAGCTGACGCTTAGCATCACAACACCCAACGCTTAGGCACCTAGAAAGTCACTGTGATTCACAAAGCCAGAGTCAGGCTCCCAGGCAATCTGCACCATGAATGGGGAGAGAGATGCGCCTTGGAATGAGCTTCATAAAAGCCAGCATGCTAGGCGACTCCCTGCTTACGCCAGCCAGTGGGAAATGCCAAGGTGCGGGGGTGTGCTAAGCCCTGGCCCCCTCAGGGAGTTCGGCGACCGAATCTGGGCAGCACCGTAGGCGCCTCCCTCGGCGTGGGATTCTCAGCTGCGAGCCCTCTCTTGATGACCGGCACCTGTGCCATTTTTTTTGGCAAGAAGCCTGGCGGGGGAAGGAAACCCACCTCGCTCGTAACTTTTAGCCCTGTGGTTAGAGCACTCAGCTGGCCTTTGGGAGACCCCTGGTTCAAGTCAAGCCTGTGCCGCAGAGGGAGCAGGGATTTGAAATGGGATCTACCACCTCTCAAGGAGCGCCCTAATCTCTGGGCTGCAGGATTGTCTGATACTGGGTGCCCACATGCTCTCCTGTGGGAGAGGTTCCACTGGGGATAATCAATAATTCATTGGGCCAGAGGCAGAGAGAAATCATGAGAACGTCCCAGGTGGTTAGAGCACGCTCTTGGGAGGGATGCCCAGAAGCCTGTCCTGCTGCTCAATTATTTATACACAGTGGATCAGATTCAAAAGGGGCAACAGAGAGGCCTATATCAGACCCCTGTTGGAATCCCTTCTTCCCCTCAGGGGGACAGAGGATTGGAACTGGGGATCTCCCACATCCCAGGTCAGTACCCTAATCACAGAGCTATACATTATAAGTGAGCTCCTCTTTCCCTAGAGCCTGGTTCTTTTGGGTAAGTTCACATATAGGGCCTGAGTCAGTAAGCATGCTCAGAGCAGGCATTTGAGATTGTGGCCCTGTAGGTGAGTTAGGAGGAGGAACCCCTTTCTTTCCCCAGTTCGTGTAGCTCTCTGGGGCTCAGGTGTCTTGGTAGCTGGACTGGAACTGCAGTGCAAATGCACAGAGGCAGAAACATAGGTGCCTAGGGGACTTTTACCGCAAAAATAGAGGTGATGAGTAATTTTAGGCACCTACAAGGTTTGGTTGCAGCTGAGTGGGGGTCTTTGTGAATCCCAGTGTGGTCTGATTCTGGGACTGAGGCGCCTAAAATGGCAAGTAGACCCCCTCACCCGAAGTCCTTTTGTGAATCTAGCCCATACCCTTTCTCTCTGCATTTGAGCTCAGTTCATAGGGCCGGGTCTCAAGAGAAAGGAAGGATTGGAAGAGAGGTGATTTCATGTTGTCTTGACTCTGGTGACATTTCTACCGTTAATTAATGTAACCGTGATTGAGAGAGACAAGCTTTGGAGCTTACTCAGAGCTCTTCTTCAGGTCCGTGTAGCTCGAAAGCTTGTCTCTGTCACCAACAGGAGTTGGTCCAATAAAAGCTATGTCCTCCCCCACCCTGTCTAATATCCTGGGGCTGACATGGCTGTCGCAGCACGGCATGGAACCGTGCTGTAATTCTGAGAGACAGCCCAAAGGAAAAGACCACAGAACGAGAGGCAGATTGGAATGGGGAGACCTTTCCAGTGAGACCAAACTAAAGTGAAATCATCATCCAAAATATATCGTCCATCTCCTGCCTTACTCCAACGATCTCAAAGCACTCGGTGGCATTCACTAATTAGCACAACAAGGTAGGTTGGCCATTATTTCCTCCTTTTTCAAGATGGAGGAACTTGAGGTACAGAGTCTGGGATTTTCAAAAGGGCTGAGGCCACGTGGTGGCCAACTCCCATTGACAGTCAGAGAGAGATGGGGCCTAAATCCCTTAGGTCCCTTGGAAAATCCCAGCCATGGAGGTGAAATTCAACATTTTCTAAAACATCTGGCGATTGTGTGTCTCTGAAATGCTGAGTGGCCAATTTTGACACCCATGGTTGGGTCTGAGACAATCCAAGTGGAGGCCTGGCAAACTGGCATCAGCCCTGAGCCCTCCCCATCCCACCCACAGACGTCTAGCTGTGACGAGCTGAGAACTAATAGGCCAGAGTCCATCTCCTTCCACAGTCAGAGGCACATCTCGATGTGCCATCGCCATATCATGAGCCCAAATAACTGTTAAGTTACCTCTGAATTTCTTCAGAGCCTCCTGTAGACAAACATTTCTTTGGGAAGAGACGCCAACTCTCTCGCTCACATCCTGTGACACAGCCATTGGTTTCTCGAACTTCACCTTCTCACACCTGGGGGGAGGGGAAGGGGGAAACACTCTAAATCTTTTCTTTCTTGAGAATGAGCTACCTGAGGCTGCTCTCTTGTGGGCTCAATGAGAGCCTCTAACTCCCACTGGTGAGACAATTTATCTCCTCACTGGCGTTTTTAAATGCCTAGCTCCTCCAATGGGAGTTAAAGAGAGTAAGGGGTCCACAGGCTGCCCCTCAGAGAGAAGGGCCTAATCTCATGGGAAAGGATGCTCCAGTGGTTAAGGGGTTGCTGTAGGACTCTGGAAACCTATGTTCCACTCCCTGCTCTGCCACAGCCTCCCTGCATGACCTTGGGCAAGTCACTTAAGGCTTGATTTTTAAAGGTGCCTCCTGGGATTTTCAAAAGCACCTAACCAAGTCAGGCTCCCAACTGCCACTGATCACAATGGAAGGTGCCTAACTCGCTTAGCTGCTTTGGAAAACCCCACCAAGTGCCTAGCTACGTCTCAGGTGACTAAATGCCCTGCAAAATCTGACCCTGGGGGGAAAGTCCCCTTCTAGCACCACGACGCGTGAGGGGGAGTGGGAAGGAGTCACGTACCTGCTCCAGGTGCTTTTGATGTCCTAGAAAAGAGAAAGAGTTCAGTCCCAAGTGCCACAAGATGCGGATCGCTTCTGCTCTGCAGGGGACTTGCTTTGCCATCCCTAGTTGAGCTCGAGATGCAGTTCTCTGCAGTTAGCAACTTCAAAAGTCCATTCACAGATTTCGATGGAATGGGACCCCTAAGCACACACCATGACTGTGGGTTTTCTCCTTCTAAATTCTATGGCATTTGCTCAAACAGACTGATCAGACGCATGAATCCTTGACTGCCACATGCAACTGCTGTGTCCAGAGCGTTTGCCTTTCTCCATGTATGCAATTCTGCTCAGCAGTTCTGGAAGCTGGATTCATTCTCATTTCTTAATAGGCCCTGCAAAGAACTTTGCTTTCCTAATCTCTCACTTCCTAGAAAGTGGAGTTGTGCCTTTTATTGCTTTCATATCGTTAGGGCCCTTCATTTTCAGTTTTTATTTTAATTAATTTTTCCTGGGATTTTATCAGTGTTTATTACCACAATAAAAACAGGTGCAAATCAGTGCAGAAAACTATTAAGTTTTCTGGTTAAATATCGGGGTTTGTTTTGGTGGATGGAAAGACAGGGAGAAAAAGTATTCAGTAGATGAATGCTTTGAATTCTGTTCATCCCTGTGGTTTGCTGCAGAACTAAAACAGAACTCAAAGCACAAGGGCCCCCCTGAGTTTAAGAAAACAATATATCTGAAATCCCCAAATAAAACGTTTCATTTGAACAAACAGGTTACTGGTGTAGAATCATAGAATATCAGGGTTGGAAGGGACTTCAGGAGGTCATCTAGTCCAAGCCCCTGCTCAAAGCAGGGCCACTCCCCAGCTAAATCATCGCAGCCAGGGCTTTGTCAAGCCTGACCCTAAAAGCCTCTAAGGAAGAAGATTCCACCACCTCCCTAGGTAACCCATTCCAGTGCTTCACCACCCTCCTACTGAAAAAGTTTTTCCTAATATCCAACCTAAACTTCCCCCACTGCAACTTCAGACCATTACTCCTTGTTCTGGCATCTGGTTACCACTGAGAACAGTCTAGATCCATCCTCTTTGGAACCCCCTTTCAGGTAATTGAAAGCAGCTATCAAAAAATCCTCCCCCATTCTGCTCTTCTGCAGCCTAAGCAATCCCAGTTCCCTCAGCCTCTTCTCATAAGTCATGTGCTCCAGCCCCCTAATCATTTTTGTTGCCCTCTGCTGGACTCTTTCCAATTTTTCCACATCCTTCTTGTAGCGGGGGGCCCAAAACTGGACACGGTACTCCAAGTGAGGTCTCACCAATGCCGAATAGATGGGAATGATCACGTCCCTCAATCTGCTGGCAATGCCCCTACTTATACAGCCCAAAATGCTGTTGGACTTCTTCACAACAAGGGCAGATTGTTGACTCATATCCAGCTTCTCGTCCACTGTCACCCCTAGGTCCTTTTCTGCAGAGCTGCTGCCTAGCCATTCGGTCCCTAGTTTGTAGCAGTGCATGGGATTCTTCTGTCCTAAGTGCACTTGTCCTTGTTGAACCTCATCAGATTTCTTTTGGCCCAATCCTCCAATTTGTCTAGGTCCCTCTGTATCCTATCCCTACCCTCCAGCATATCTACCCCTCCTCCCAGTTTAGTGTCATCTGCAGGTGCAATTGCTGAGGGTGCAATCCACACCATCCTCCAGATCATAAATGAAGATATTGAACAAAACCGGCCCCAGGACTGACCCTTGGGGCACTCTGCTTGACACTGGCTGCCAACTAGATATGGAGCCATCGATCACTACCTGTTGAGCCCGACAATCTAGTCAGCTTTCTATCCACCTTATAGTCCATTCATCCAGCCCATACTTCTTTAACTTGCTGGCAAGAATGCTGTGGGAGACCATATCAAAAGCTTTGCTTAGAACGATTAGTCTATAAATATTCACCTTCGATAACTGGGCCGCACCATTTGCAGCGCATACGCTCAACTTCATCCTTTTCTCCTGTTGTTGTTTCTTTAACCCTTTTGAATACTTCCTTGTGTTCTGAAATGTATTCTGATGTAGATTTTCATTTTCTTCCCATTTTAGTGCGTCAAATCTTTAACCCATTGTCTACTAACAGTTTGAAATGTGTACTTGGTGGGTGTGTGATTTATCAGTAGGTTCAGACGCACACGCACTTCAGAGCTTGCGTGCGTGCCCGTTGGTTTATTGTGTGCATCTGCTAGAACAATACGCTCTTTCTTCAGCGGGCAGCTTTGCATATACACACAGACTAATGTATTATCGGAATACAGAGATCTCATGCAATGTATTGTATTTTCTTAATAAAACAAGTTTTTTGTATATATTTGAATGATAAAAAAGTAGGATGAAAATCAGAAAAACCTCAATAATACTTTTTTGTAAAACCCAGAAATTTTTTGGTAAAAATTGGTTTAAACTGAAAATGAAGGGGCTTACACAGGATGTCTCAAAAAGGCCTGAACCATCTGCCTTTAAAACAGCAAAACTGTTTCCACATTGGAAATATTAGAAATGTCACATTTTGTTTTCCCTCACTTCGCTAAAGGACACACTGACAGTCTCCATTGTGGAGTAGGACCTCTCCAAGAACTTAATAAACTCCAAAGCTAATCAATCAGAATCTCTCCCTTCCCTGGGCAGGGATCTGGGTGTCTCTAACTGTCTCACCTGCAGGAATTCACTTGTTGGCTGCTGACACTTCTCTTCTATCTCACTGATCAAGTCACCGAGACGGGAAATCTTTTCAGACAGTTTGGTGACATTTTCATCCTGTATCTTCACAATTTCCTTGTCCAGCTCTTCCAGTTGGGCCAGCAGGAGTCGCTCTTGCTCATCCAGGAACTGCCGCAGTTGCTCAAATTCAGACATGATCTTCTGCCTCTCAGCTTCTATCTTTCCCTATAATGAAGGGACACAAACAGGAAAGGACAGATCAAGGACAAGGGTTGCCAGATGTCCAGTTTTCAACTGGGAAGTCCAGTCAAAAGGGAAACCTGGCAGTGTCCGGTCAGCACTGCTGACTGGACATGAGAAGTCCGGTTACCCACAGTAACTGGCTTCCACCACCAGAGGGCGAGAAGAGCAGCAGCTGCTGCTGGAGCCTGGAGGAGCACTCAGGGATGGCTCCATGGGCGGGAGAAAAGTACCGGCATCTCCCCCATCCCGCTCCAATCACCCCTCCATCCCTGGAGCGTGGCTCTCCCCCTCCCACCCTGCCCCAGTCACCTCCACCACACCCCTAGAGCTCTGCTCAGCTGGCAGGGGGAGGGAGGTGGAGAGAGCAGCAAGCGACAGTGGGAGAGGGACAGAGGAGTGGGGGGCGGGGCCTCGAGGGAAAGTGGCGGCAGGGCACAGGGCAGGTTCCAGTGCTTAGCATCCGGTTTTCACCAATGAGAAAGTTGGACATCCCAGACTCTCCCCATGTCCCTGATAGGAACAGTTCTTAGAGCCCTCTTTTCATATCAACCTACTACAAACACATGGTTGAGATTTCAGGAGAATATGCCTGACAGTCTCTCAGCTGGCCTGAATGAACAACATGTTCCGAAGTGCCTTCGGGACGTACGCCTCCAGTTCCCATTTTCAAAAGGTCACTTTGGATGCTAAGGAGCCTAAGTTTCTTTGAAAGTGACTTTTGAAAATAGGACAGCTCTCCCTGCATTTTAAGCCCCTAAATACCTTTGAGAATCTGGCCCTTAACCACTTGCAAAATTGTTAACCCTAGGCTCCGAAATCACTTAGGCACTTCTGAAAATGGCACCCAATCTCTCTAAAATGATGAGTTTTCAGGTCTGAGTGGCTTAGTATATTCTGTTGATCATCTAGAATCTTCCAATAGCAGAAAGGTTGGAAGGGGGGAGGTCTGACTCAGAATCAGAAATACATTGGCAGAGAGTTGTGGAGAAGACTGAAGAAGGAAAGGGTTCTGCTGGTTATCCACATAAAACACCAGTTACAAAACACACCATGCAAAATGCTTCTTCTCCAGCTTTTGCATGTTTCATCTGGCATTCTGTTAATTACACTGTCCCAGAGGAAACCAGTTGTGCCTGGTGGAGATTCAGGAGGAAGATTTCTGAGATACAAAACAGCTACTGGGTGCCTAAGTCCTACTGACAGTCCATGTGAATTAAGCACCTAATCACCATACGTGCCTTTGAAAATCTCCCCTGAAATCAGTGTTTGTAGCTGGATGTGTGGGGAATAAGATCAGTGCTTTGAGTTGAAACTGGAAGCCAGTGGAGGAATCAGCCCAGAGGGATGATAAACAAAGATAAACATGATCACACCCTGCAAGGGTGTCTCAACAAGAGACAAAGTGCTTGAGGTTATCAAGATGATGTTTAAAAAAAAACGTGAACGATACAGAGCAGAACAGTGGTTCTCAAACTTTTTTACTGGCGACCCCTTTCACATAGCAAGCCTCTGAGTGTGACCCCCCCTAATAAATTAAAAACACTTTTGAATATTTTTAACACCATTATAAATGCTAGAGGAAAAGCGGGGTTTGGGGTGGAGGTTGACAGCTCACGACCCCCCATGTAATAACCATGCGACCCCCTGAGGGGTCCCGACCCCCAGTTTGAGAACCCCTGGAGTAGACGTTTCTGGATACCAGGGAATAATGTACGGATTATCAAGGGGAGCGAAGTTCGGTTTCCGATCGAGAGGCGTAAGGAATCCATACTCTGCAATATCCCCGATTGGGGGTAAGAGGTTAAGGGGTCAAAGTACAGACACTGAGACATGAGGGTACGTTGTTCACAGAATAGCTATGTTCAGGTGTGGTGTATAATGGGTGGACACAATCATGAGGATGGATTGACCCTCATTTTGTGAGATTTAACGTTCAGTGAGTTTATGGTTCCAGTTCATATGGTCCAACGGACAAAGTCTCTCGGTCCCCAATACATCACAGCTAACCCTGATCGGAGCTTGACCTTGCTCCCAGTTAGCACATTTTATCTCAGTTTAACTGGACAAGGTGAACCCTACACACCACACTAGGGTCAAATTAAACTAGGTTCAAAATGTTTGCCTGTGAGGGCCTTGCACCAGAACAAAGACATTACATTAAAAAGTGATTTGAGGTACATCTGTACTACACAAATGTTGTGGTGGTGTGTAGAGGACGTACACTATATGCACCCGCTAACATGGGCATAAATAGCAGTGTAAATGGCGAGGCATGGCTTAAGCAAGTAGAGTCGCAATATGCCTGAACCCTCTGGGTATAAACCCTACACACAGGGCTCTATACACCCCCAAGCAGGGCCTCCCCCATCTACACTGAGTGTCCCGCTGTGTCCCCAGTGCCAGAGCCTTTCCCCACCACAGGAAAAGGCTCCAGGGAGTGGAGGAAGGCTCCGGCCGCTCCGCTGCCTCCCCCTGCTGGAGTCTTTTATTCACACATGTAGCTACACATGACAGTGTGGACACAGCCTGTTTCTCACTGTGCTGTGTAGCTACACATACCCTACAGGATGCCCCCAGCGGTGTGCCGTGTAGATGTAGCCATAGCTAAATCAAAGCAGTGCTGCGTGTAGACAAGGGCTGACACTCTCCCCACAGAGAGAAATATCACCCCTGACTGATGTAACTTCTGGACCATAACAATGGGGACCTACCAGATATTCCTGGCTTTGCGTCTCTGCATCCTGTTTCCACTCCAGAAGTTCTCCTCTCTCTTGCTTCAGTGTGTTCAACTGGGTTTGAATTTGTTCCTGAGGCAAGAAAAACAATGTTGGGGGTGGAGGGGAAGGTCAACCTGCTAAGGAGTCTGTCCTCTGTGCAATTTATATACATTGCAGTGCTGATTTCATTATCTGAAGCTGGGATTTTCAAAGAAGTCTCATGAAGTTGGGTTCTCAACTACCATTGATTTTCCATCTCCCTCTCAAGTTGCTCTAGGACGGTGCTCATGGCAATGTCACAATTGACTCTTGAGAGGTGGGAGATTCAAATCTCTTCTCCTCACCAGGCAGAGGGAGAACTTGAACTGGAGTCTCCCACATACAAGGTGAGTGCCCTACCCCCAGGCTAATGGTTATGAAGAAAGTCTTCAACCTAGGGGTGACAGTGGATGAGAAGCTGGATATGAGTCAGCAGTGTGCCCTTGTTGCCAAGAAGGCCAATGGCATTTTGGGATGTATAAGTAGGGGCATAGCGAGCAGATCGAGGGACGTGATCGTTCCCCTCTATTCGACATTGGTGAGGCCTCATCTGGAGTAGTGTGTCCAGTTTTGGGCCCCACACTACAAGAAGGATGTGGATAAATTGGAGAGAGTCCAGCGAAGGGCAACAAAAATGATTAGGGGTCTGGAACACATGACTTATGAGGAGAGGCTGAGGGAACTGGGATTGTTTAGCCTGCAGAAGAGAAGAATGAGGGGGGGATTTGATAGGTGCTTTCAACTACCTGAGAGGTGGTTCCAGAGAGGAAGGTTCTAGACTATTCTCAGTGGTAGAAGAGGATAGGACAAGGAGTAATGGTCTCAATTGCAGTGGGAGAGGTTTAGGTTGGATATTAGGAAAAACTTTTTCACTAGGAGGGTGGTGAAACACTGGAATGCGTTACCTAGGGAGGTGGTAGAATCTCCTTCCTTAGAAGTTTTTAAGGTCAGGCTTGACAAAGCCCTGGATGGGATGATTTAATTGGGGATTGGTCCTGCTTTGAGCAGGGGGTTGGACTAGATGACCTCCTGAGGTCCCTTCCAACCCTGATATTCTAGGATTCTATGATTCTTCCCCGGCCACGTTGTGCGGAGCAACACAGGTGCAGAACTCCATCTTGCATGAAACAGCTTAGGTAGCTAAGCCACTCGACTCCAGGAGAGGGGTTCCCAGGTGTGGATCAGAGACAGGCCCATTCCTAAACCAAACTCTGGGGGAGTTGGGGCTTAGGACACACCCCTCTCATCAGTATCTCCGGAGGGCTAGCATGCTGGCTTTTGTGGATGCCTCTCTCCCCCCAAATGCCTAATTCAGGATTTGTTGTTCCAAACTGTACCAGATGACTGGAGGATAGCTGATGGAAAGCCAGCTTTTTTAAAAAGGCTCCAGAGGAAATCCTGGCAATTACAGGCCGGCAACCGTAAGGGCTTGTCTGATTGTCAGATGCTGGGACTGGGCAACAGGGAATTAATCCTTTGGTAACTGCCGGGTTCTGTTCATTCCCTCTGGGGCACCTGGCATTGGCCACTGTTGGAAGACACGATACTGGGCTACATGGACCACTGGTCTGACTCAGTGCAGCCGTTCTTATGTCCTTAGTGATTTTCTAGGTGTCTAAAAGTTAGGCATTGCAGTGCTGAGCATCACAACACCCAAGTGCATTTGGGGATTCGGGCCTAAATCTCCTTTGCAAATGGGACTTCGGCTCTAAAGTCAGTTGGTGCTCTTGAAAATGTGCTTGAAGGATCTTCTTCTGTAATTCCCGGGGGGTGAGGTGTTGCAGAGCCACAGAGAGGATTTAAAAGCACAGCTCCCGTTCATTTCATGGCAGCTGGGCATCTCAGGCCCCATTCTCAGCCCTGCTTCCTTTCCTTCTATGCTGTATATGTCATGCTGCCAGGGAAGAGAGAGGCCTTTGGGGGCACCAGACCTAATATAGAGACCTAGGGACTCTGTCTAGAACAGCCGTTTGCATCCAGCGAATCCTCCAAGTGCTGCAGGGCAAAGGGTTGAAGTCGTATCCAGTTTGCAGCAGTGTAGGGTAGGGTGCCCTGCTCCCATGCAATGACAGAGAAAACTATATGAAGAAAGCTGGACATCAGAGAGTTAAAGCTGAGCAACTTAAAGGGAAGGGAGTTTTGGTAAGAATGTTTAACACACTTTTAAAAAAAATAGTACATTAAACTCCGGTGCCTAATGAACACTTGGGAGAAAGAGACTCCTGGTTAAAAATCCAACACACTCACAAGGTGCATAAATATTGTACTCGATTGTTCGGCATAGGGGAAAGGGCTTGTTCAACATGGTCCTGGGAATCAGCCATTTTCTTCCTTTAATCTTATTGTGGCACTACTACAGCCCACTTTGTCCTTACAGCTAGCGTGGCGTTCAGCACAGCGGATTCTGCCCCGAGGGGATTGCTCTGTCCAACAGGCTTTTTAAGGTTCCAATCCACTTGGGCTTCATGGGCCCTAGAATGTTGCAAAACTTCAAAGGTTGTAAGGGCAGGACGTGAGCCACTGGTTCAGGGAGGCTAACCCCCAGTCCAGCCCCTTCTGCCAGAGACCCCCCCAGACCAGCCACGGGGGAAGAGCTGCAGATCCCCGTCAGGAAGCAAGAGGGAGTCTGGGGGTGGAGGGGGCCACGCAGGGCTGTGCCTCCCCTGGCCCGTCATACCCGTCGCCCATGATTTCTGCTTCAGGAGCAGCGAAGTGACCATCCCGGGAAAACGGGAATTCATCATCCTGGTTTTTCCTTGAGGAAAAAGTTACGCAGATTAACCTTTGTTTCTTAAACAGAAATCTTTCAGGGCACCTTCTGCGACAGAAAGTAGCAGAGAACAAACTCCTTGAGAACACTGCTGACCATGTGTTATTTTCCTGAGGCTCGCCTGAAAGCAGCGGTCATCAGCTGTGAAATGCTCAAGCTGGGGCGCTACGCCTCCAGTCTGCAGCTGCGCTGAGATGTTGGTAATGTGACGGTAGAGAACTGCATGACAGGAGTGATGAGAGGCAGTGTGGTCTAGTGGCTAGGGTACTAGGATGGGCATGGGGAGGCCAGGGTTTAATTCCTGGCTCTCCTACTGAGCTGCTTTGTGAGCTTGGTTAAGTCACTGCCGCTTCTGTGCCTCTGTTTCCCTCCCACTCCTTTGATTTGTCTCCGAGCATGCCCACCAGATCAGGCCCCGTAGAGGAGAGAAGCAGAATGCCTGGTTTTCCCCAGCTCATGGATTGCTCTGGGTGTGGCCAGGAGACAGGCAGCCAGATGCCATGGGGGGCAGCTGTGCACATGCCCAGAGACAGAAACACAGGCACTGAAAGAAGTTGTACCCTGAATACACAGGCACTGAGTGAGTCTGGGCTCCCCCATAATGACAGGTTTCAGAGTAGCAGCCGTGTTAGTCTGTATTCGCAAAAAGAAAAGGAGTACTTGTGGCACCTTAGAGACGAACCAATTTATTTGAGCATAAGCTTTCGTGAGCTGCAGCTCACTTCATCGGATGCATAAAAGTGGATTATCATACACATTGTAAGGAGAGTGATCACTTTAGATAAGCTATTACCAGCAGGAGAGTGGGGTGGGGAGAGAAAACCTTTTGAAGTGATAAACACCCATTTTTTCATGCTCTGTGTGTATAAAAACATCCTCACTGCATTTTCCACTTTTATGCATCCGATGAAGTGAGCTGTAGCTCACGAAAGCTAATGCTCAAATAAATTGGTTAGTCTCTAAGGTGCCACAAGTACTCCTTTTCTTTTTGGGCTCCTACAGGAATTCTGGGGATTGCAGTGGAGCCGAAAACTGGCATTTAGGTGCCTAAACTCCAGATTTAGCCACTTAAATCTGGGGTATAGACACCTTAAGTACCTTTCAGAATCCCCAGCCTTTGTCTATCTTGACTGTTTACATCAGTGGTCCCCAAACTGGAGCATGGAGGAACATTTGAGGGAGCATGGCAGGGCCAAGACCAGCCCCCACAAGGGGCAGGAAGGGAGTGCCACTCAGATCTGCTATGGCCCCTTTGGCCCTGGCTCCTACCCCAGCTCCACTCCCAGCCCCAGTCTTGACCCTGGCTCTGCTCCCAAACCCAGTTTGAGCCCCCGACTCCCGGCAGCCCCACTTCCAACCCCAAGACACCCCCACAGCTGTGGCCCCAGCCTCTGACTGTGGCCCCACTCACAGCTCCTAACCGCAGCTGCGGGTGGGGAGGCATAGCCAGGGTAAGGGAGAGCCTGAGGGGAAAAATTTGGGGACCACTGGTTTAGACTGTCTGTGTGTTTGTACAGAGCCTCGCACAACAAGGGCCCTGATCTCGGTGCCTTTAGAAGCTATTGTAATAAAAATTGCAAACATGCCCAAACCGAAGTAATTACCCTGCACAGCAGATTCCTACCTTGTAGGCCTGGGCAGCCTCCTCTGTGGGGACCACCCTGTGAGTACGGTGAGCCTGGGAGTCTCTGCAGATCACACAGATGAGCATTTGGTGCTGGTTACAGAAGAGTTTGAAAAGCTCCTGGTGCACCTTGCACCAACTTCTCCTGCTGCTGTTTGGAAACTCAGCTGCTTGGCTATTTCTACAAAGTTCCCCAGTTGTCTGTTCGGCCTGAGGGTCCTCTGGGGAAAGGTCTCTCTGCACTGAGGACAGGAGACAGCTGTATCCGATCCCTCCCAGCACTGGGCGATGCAGGCTTGGCAGAAACTGTGCCCGCAATCTAAAAACACGGGATCCTTATAAAAACTCAGACAGATGGAGCAAGTCGCTTCATCTCGGAAGCTTTTCAGAGGATTCACTGCAGCCATGGCTCCCTGCAGACAGTGTCACAGGGATCTAAGATGTGGCTTAACCCCAACTGGGCGTTTTTCACGTGGCTTCTTTGGGGGCTTTTTTGGCTGCTTTTTTTTTTTTTTTTAAATGTCCTGCCGGAGAACATGATTGGCTCCCTGTTGCCCAATCCCTCTCCCAACACCCAAAGCAAGGAGAGGGGAAGAAACCAGGACTCTGAGACTGACAGTGCCCAGGGCCAATGGGGGAGAGGCCAGTGCGACAGGTCAGCCCGATAGGGCATTACAGATGAAGGAGGGAACCTGGAATCCAGCTCAGTCAGCTGTGGGTTGGGTTCGTCTTCCCTAAATGAGGTCCTCGGGGTGAGAGTGTTGCATGCATGCGTGTGTGTGTGTCCGTGCCCTGCAGTGCCTACTCTCTCCCCACCGCCTGCCTCCTGCCTGGACTGCTCGGGGGGTTGGGTGAGCTGATAACAGTGGGCTGTGGTCAGTGATCTTTCTGTTGGTGCATTTCTGGTGGTGGTGTTGCACCTGCACGGGGGAGGGAGGACGCAGGCAGTGGGTGACAGGGGGTTGCAAAGCTGGGGGGGGCTGCAGCATAGCTTGGGCCAAGTTGGGGCCGGGGAGGACTGGGGAGTGGCCAGGCTGGGTTTGGGGGTTGTGGGGGGAGGGAGTGGCGTGCACAGCACCACCGCTGTTGGCCAGTGATGCTTGGGGCATTTCTGGTGGGGTGGTGCGCTGTTGAGGGGGGTCTTTTGGGGGTCCGGTGGTAATACGGCTGTACTAGCGGTCGGCCACTGGCATGACGGACATGGAGCGGTGCCGACCCAAAGCAGATTGGCTTGTTTTGGGTGATTTGGAGGGGTGGGGAACGTAGGCAGAAATTAAACCTTGTCTGTCTGAGGAGAGAAATGAAACTGATGTGTAAAAAGTTGCTTAAATCCGCTTCCGATTTTGCTTTGGTTTAGTGTCTATAATGGGGCTACTCAGTCTGCTGCCTCAATTTTGTCACTGCAACATAGTGACGCTGATCCAGGCTGGATCAAATCCAGGGCCCAACTACACCAGAATCCTGTCTCCAGCAGCAGTCGGCACCAGGTGTCTCTGAGGAAGATGGAAGAACCACACAATCGACAGATTCTACACACATTGTAAACCCAGGCTCAGATTCAGGTTTAAGGCCAGACCCCTCTCTGGACCTCAGTTTCCACACCTCTAAAATGGGGTCAATGATAGTGACAATGATAGGCTCAGCTCCCAACCCTAGCAGCTTGGCTGTTCCATGCCCTACTGTGTACCGAAACTGACTTGAAAGGACTATCCAAGCCCCTCCCAGGCCTGTTCCCATTGTGGGTCTCTCTCCTGGCCAAGCACAGGCTGTTCTTATATCGTCCAAAAGGCTTGGATCCTAGTTACATGCTGCTCCTTCTCATGTGACCCCTGCACTTATTCCCTTCACCTGGGGATAGGTTCAGTTCAGCTACTACCCCTTTCATGGCCATCTCACCCTGGGACAGCCTGAAACTGGAAACCTGTGCTCGAACAGTAACTGTTTGCTAGGAAAGGTGCTGAAGACACAATGGAAGAGGAAATCCTTTGGACTGGATTGAAATTATTCCAAAGGAAAGTGAATGAGAGAAAATGTCCAGCGTTATCCTCCTAGCGAAAGAAATAATTGAAGGTCAGAAAGGACCATTCTGTCCATCTTCTTTGTAACACAAGCCCTAGAACGTCACCGAGTGCTTCCTCCAGAAAACCTGCTACGTGGGACTGAGCCAGAGCACGACTTCTGGAAAGACATCTCCATGCATTAGAGCCAGCTGGTCAGAAACAATCTTTTTTCTCCAGTGACGTGAAGTTAAAGGACACAGAGAAGCAGAAAACCTCGACTCGGGTTTTTACTGGAGCTGAAGCAGAGAGGCCAGGACAAACACGGCTAGGGCCCAGGACTGACTATCAGCAGATCTGCCGTTTTCTATTCCTGGCTTTTTGACCATGAGCGAATCTCTTTGCTTCTGTGTGCCTCAGTTTCCACGACTATAAAATAAAACTACTCAAGGTTCTGTTTTTTTCTCTCCTGTTTTGCAAGGCGGGACACTTAGATACATTTGGGGCCTGTCTACGCTACCGGTCTAGAGTGTATTTGTAAGCTGATGACCCCCACATCTTGTTCAGAAGCTGTGGATGACACAAGCTCCCTACGTTTGTTCTGTGCTTAGTCCCTAGGGCACAGCTGGGCTGGGCGGCCTTTTCTCGCTGTGCTGTGCGGAGCAGGTTCTGAGCACGAGGGATACGAAGGACTAATTCTTGAAAATAATTCAAGGACTAATTCTTGAAAATAAATATCAAAGAATCATAGAATATCAGGATTGGAAGGGACCTCAGGAGGTCATCTAGTCCAACCCCCTGCTCAAAGCAGGACCAATCCCCAATTTTTGACCCAAATGGCCCCCTCAAGGATTGAACCCACAACCCTGGGTTTAGCAGGCCAATGCTCAAACCACTGAGCTATCCCTCCCCCCAAATAGAACTGCAACCCAAATAAAAAATCACTGCTGCTAACATTGGTGGGTGATAAAATAGTAGCAGAGTGGTAATTAATGATGAGGAGAGGGCAGTGACACAGAGCAATCGGATCCCTTGAGAAGCTGGAGCCATTCAAAGAAAACAAGTTGGAAAAGAACCAAATGAAGGGTCCTATAGCTACGACAAAGCATGCAAGCCACACCTACAGAGTGGGGAAGTGTATCCAGGAAAGCACTGACTGTGAAGAGGATTTAGGGCCATGCTAGGCAAGCCATTCAACATGAGCACCCAGGGGGATGCTGTGGTGAACAGGGCTAAAGCCATCATTAGATGTATGAAAAGAGCAGTGAGGAGCATAGGGAGGTGACACACCATGAGGAAGACGGATCATGGAGTCCTGCATTCAGTTTTGGCGTCCACCTTTGAAAAAAGATTTGGAAATATTGGAGTTGGGGCAGCAAAAAGCAATGAAACGTTTTGTGGGCTGGAGAAAAATGCCTGCTCATGAGCTATTGAAAGAGCTCAGCCTGTTTAGATGATAAAAAAGATCGGGAGGTGACGTCATTGAAGTGTTGAAGTGACTTCACGGAGAGAAAATATCGGGTATGAAAGGGCTCATTAATCTAGCCGAGAAAAGCATAACAGTGGCTGGAAACTCAAAAGAGACCAATTCATATTCGAAAGAGGGCACACATATTCAACCGTGAGGATGAATCACCAAAGGAACAAACTAGAAAGGGAAGTGGTGGGAATTCCCCACCTCTTGATCTCTTCTAATGAAGACGAGATGCCTTTCTGGAATGTGTGTAGTCAAAAACTAGCTACTATGCTCTCCAGAAAGCATGTGATATGCAGGGGGTGAGATGACATGCTCTAATTGTCTCTTCTGTCCATAAAGTCTGCTCATGTATGAAAAACTGAGCGTAGCATGGGGAGAAGCCTCTGATGTTTTACTGTGTTGGGCTTGAGCCCACAATGAACACTCATTGCGTGGGGTGATCCAGGGGAAGCAGCTGAAACATCCAATGTGGCTGGACAGGGGCAGGACATCAGCACTACAAGAGAGGGGTGGGTGTGGCAGTGACATCACAAGGGCCTTTGGCAGGACCTCAGCCTATTGGACAAAGGTGGTGGGGAGGCGATGATCTCACAGAGAGATCTTGACATCAGCCAGGCAGGACAGGGGTGCAGGACAGGGGCAACCTCGGAGATCCCTGTGGCTTTGCTTCAGCACGTCTCCTTCTCAAGGTCTCTCCTGGAGGACTGAGAGAGCATTCACTTGCACGTTCGTGAGCGCAAGGAGGACCCTCTTCGGAGTTTTCTCCTTTTCTTGTAGTGGTTTTGCTCGAAAACAGACGTCCCTATAGAAAAGGTAAGAGCCTCGGAGAGGTTTGGAACCTGTTCAGTCTGATCTATCACGTGCCGGCTGATTTTTAGGAAAGGAAAAGACTCGATTGTGGGGGCAGTATTTTATTTCTGACCCAGGACTTTGTCCCTTAGAATTACTGGGGACGTTGGGGTTTCTCCTTTTTGTTTTCCCTTTTCCTGTCTCTCCCTCTTTTCTCATCTTCTCTTGCATCTTTGTCCCTTTCCCCTGCTTTCCTTTCACCACCAGGACCTGTCTGTGCATGTGGAGTTGGGGATGGAGGGGGGGCGGGGGGGGTTTGCATTCCAACTCTCATTGCGGGAGGCCCTCCCAAAGACATGTGGCTGGAATGGTGCTCTAAGAGTGACTCCCTCCGGTGGTGACCCGGGACATCTGGTGAGAACTCTCAGCTTTCTGCTTCTCAGAGTCTCAATGCTGATTGGGGGAGCTTGGGGCTATTGTGAGGGAGGAGGCTCAGGTCTTTGTTACCCTCTTTTAAGACCAAGGAAATAGGCTGCAACCAAACATGTATTTGATTGCTCTTTCCGCTTTTCTCCATTCATTGTCTTTGAGTAATTCACGATTCTCTCTCTAATGGGCTAGTTCTTCTAAAACACTTACTAAAGAATTAGGTTTTAATAAAGCCAAATGCAACCCCATAGCTCCAGTAACAAAGGAGTCAGGTGGCACCCTACAGAATGGGGGACAATCCGATGGAAAGCATTGACCCTGAAAAGGATTTCGGGGCCATAGTGGACGAGCTACTCAACATGATCTGTCAGCGTGAAACTGTGTTAAAAAAGGTTAAAGCCATTCTTGGCTGGATAGAGTAGTGAGGATGGAAAGGGAAGTGAAAGAGCATTGGTGAGACTGATGTTGGAATGTTGAACCCAGTTCTTGTGTCCACATTTTGCATATTACGTTAAAACAATTGGAGAGGGTACAGAAAAGATTTGTAAGTGAGTGATGGGGATGATGCCTTCTAATGAGACATTGAAAAAGCTCAATCTGTTTAGTATATACAAAAGAAGAAGGAGAGGTGAGTTGCTTGACTTCATGGAGAGAAAAGGTTGAGTGTAAATGGCTCTTTTTATGTAGCAGAGGCATGACAAGACCCCATGGATGGAAGCAGAAATCAGAAAAAGTATAATGACAATAAGACCCAGATTTGTAAGAGGGTGGTTCGTCATTGGCACAAAGAACCAAGAGAAATGATGGCCTCTCCATCTCTTGATCACTTTGAATAAAAACTAGATGCCTTTCTGGAAAACGCTGAGTAAAAGAAAAGCCCAGCTCTTCTGACATACAGGAGGCCTTAGGATACGCAGGGGATCAGATTAAATGCTCTAACGGTTCCTTCTGGCCATAAAGTCAACTAACTTGTGAAAACCTAATTGCGGCCTGGGGAAGAACCTCTGTGTTCGACTGTGTAGTCGGTGTCACCTCACAAGGAAGAGTCATTGAGTGGGATGATCCAGGGGAAGCAGCTCAAACATCCAGTGTGGCTGGACAGGGGCAGGACATCAGCACTGCAAGGGAGGGGTGGGTGTGGCAGTGACATCACAAGGGCCTTTGGCAGGACCTCAGCCTATTGGACAAAGGTGGTGGGGAGGCGATGATCTCACAGAGAGATCTTGACATCAACCAGGCAGGACAGGGGTGCAGGACAGGGGCAACCTTGGAGATCCCTGTGGCTTTGCTTCAGCACATCTCCTTCTCGAGGTCTCTCCTGGAGGACTGAGAGAGCATTCACTTTCACATTCGTGAGAGCAAGGAGGACCCTCTTCGGAGTTTTCTCCTTTTCTTTTAGTGGTTTTCCTCGAAAGCAGACGTCCCTATATAGAAGGTAAGAGCCTCGGAGAGGTTTGGAACCTGTTCAGTCTGATCCATCAGGTGCCGGCTGATTTTTGGGAAAGGAAAACATTAGATTGTGGGGGCAGTATTTTATTTCCGACCTAGGACTTTATCCCTTAGAATCACTGGGGACATTGGGGTTTCTCCTTTTTGTTTTCCCTTTTTCTCTGTCCCTCCTACTTTTCTCTTCTTGCTTCCTTTTTCCTTTTCCTCTGCTCTCCTCCCACCACCAGGAGCTCTGTGTGTGGAGTGGGGGCCGGACGGGGGGGGTGGTGGTTGTGGGAGGCCCACACAGAGAGGTGAGACTGGAATAGTGCTCCGAGAGTGATCCCCTCGGTGGTAACCAGGGCCATTCTTTGGGCTATTTGTTGAGAACCCTTAGCCTCCCACCCCTCAAAGTCTCAACCTTGATTGGCTGAGGAGGGGGCTATTGACAGGAAGGAAACTCTGGTCTTTGTTGTTCTCTTTTATGACCAAGCAAATAAGTCACAACCAGTTAAATGTTTGACCAATGTGGATGCTGCTCTCCATTCATTGTCTCGGAGCAGTTCGTGATCCTCTCCAACATTCCAATTCTTCTCAAATACTTGCTGAATAATTACTATGAACAATTGTTGGTCTGTAGCTCATTTGAGAGCAACTCTGCTACTGACTGGCTGCATCAGCTAAGACAAGTCCCTGCTCCTTTCTCAGCCTTCGTTTCTCCTTCTGTCAAGAACGAATAACAATCCTCTCCCACCTACCTCGCCATGGGTGGATGCTGGGGATCCACTGAAGAGTGTCACTCGGAGCAGTGCAGACTAGGGGTGTCCTATCACACTGAGCCATATCCGATTATGACCTAATATTCCATTGGTTTTGTATTTTATTCTTTTGAAATTGTGAAGAGCAGCAACTACTTAGCTCAGACTGAAGCATCTCATCTAATTTTCTAGATCATAGTTGGTTTCAGAGTAGCAGCCGTGTTAGTCTGTATTCGCAAAAAGAACAGGAGGACTTGTGGCACCTTTGAGACTAACCAATTTATTTGAGCATAAGCTTTCGTGAGCTACAGATGCATCCGATGAAGTGAGCTGGAGCTCACGAAAGCTTATGCTCAAATAAATTCGTTAGTCTCTAAGGTGCCACAAGTACTCCTTTTTCTTTTTGCTCGATCATAGTGTCTCCCCTTTGTGTACGACGAGACAGTTGAATGCACTGTGACAAACAGGAGATGCTCTTGTTTTGCAAACAAATATTTTTGCAAAGAAATTTCATCCTACTTCTTATGATTTCAAGAAACAAAGTGGTTTCGTCTGAATGGATTTTCTGACAGAAAACGGTTTCCATGAAAATGTTCACTCCTGATTTCCTGGGCTTTATCGCTGCCTCCAGGGAGTTGTTGTCTGTTAGTTCGAACAGGAGTCAGGACTGTTGTCTTCTCTTTCTGGCTCTGTCACCGCTTTGCTGTGTGACACCTTGGGTAGGTCCAATGGGAACAGGGTCAATTCTCTAACTCCAGGCAGCAGGGAGCCTGGGTGAGATAAGGGATGTTAAGGCCGTCTGCGAAGGAGAAAGGGATGTTTCCAGGTGATGAATGTCAAGAATTCTAAACTTCGCTAAAATGGCTTGTCTCGAGAAACAAGAACTAGTTGGGGCCAAACTTTAACCATTGTCTTTTTTAAAGCCCATTCAGGGATGTGAGTCCCAGAGAGCCATAGAGAGGGGGAGCAACTTGCCCAAAGTCCCACAGATCAATAGGCAGCAATGGAAGCAGGAGTGACCCTCCCTCTCAAAGGCAGGGGGACCAGCCATTAGGGCCTGGTTGCAATTGCCAGCTGTGGGAGGGAGTGTGCGGCAGTGGTTAGTGAAGGGGTCCATCCATGGCTCTGACACTCAGTGTGACCCTGAGCTAGTAGCTGAGGTCCGTTTGCCATCAGTAGGGTTGGGGTCCCATCGCTACAGCCCAGTGGGTTTGGGAGGCTCCAGGAAGGTGGGTAAAGTGCTGGGATGTCAGGATCCCGGAGGCGCTGTCACCTCCGCCCTCGGGCCGTGTTCTGCACCCCCCTGCTGCTGACTGAGTTTCTCTGTCCCTTGGCAATCAGACAGACTCTTGTTTTCACAGCCAGTTGATCGCCCTCGTGTCATCACCCTGTCTGCTGGCTGGGCAGGGTAACTCCTGAGGTCACCACCCTCTCCAGCCTGCCTTGGGCTTGGAGAGTGAGGAGGAGGGCGAGGGACGTCTGCTGACCCTGAACATCCGCCATCCATTATCCCATCACTGAGAGCAAGTGAGTGGCATTCGGGTTCCTCGGTGGCTTCCCCTCTCTGTCTGGGGAGAGGCAGAAATGGGGAGAGACTATCTCCAAAGGGGGATTTCCTTTGCAAACAGCCCCCAAGAGCCCCTCACTCTTAGGCCAGGCAGGGGCTTCTCCAGAGCCATCTCCAGTGTGTTTCGAAACGTTCCAGCAATGGGGCTCCCAGCCCTTCCCTTGTGGGACACTGTTCCCCAGGCTGAGAGTCGCCCTGTGAGCTGCTGAGCCTGGAAATCAATGGGGAATGAGGAGGGCCCTGGTCTTCCTGTGCCTAGGCTCTTTGTGACTTTGACGTGGGGAATGGTTTCCCAGGAGAAGTCCAGACTCCTGGGTTCTCTTCCTTCTCTAGCCTGGGTGGGAGAGTGGCCTGGGACGACAGGAGGGGGCTGCTTGTCCAGAGGAACCGGTGGTGTTTGGGACTGACCCCACTGCTCGAAAAGGATGAGAGTTCCTGGATATTGCAGCAGCAGGGATTATGAGGGGGAACGTTGGGAGCAGATCATGCAATGAACTCCTGCCCGTGTGTGTAGATGGCACTCCCTGCACTCCTGTGGGGGCAGAGGGGGCTGCTGTGGTTGGAACAGGGGGGAGGAGGGACAGAAAAGGCCCATGAGTGAAAGGCTGCCTTGAGCCCAGACTCACACCTGCTTCCCGCTCGGTTCCAGGATGGCCAGGCTCCTGCGGATGTTGCGGAGGAAGGCTCTGCAGGTGGCCCCAGAGTCTGAGGGAAGCAGCTGCCGTCTTCCCAAGGGGCAGAGCAAGCCCTGCGTCCCTGCTGGCGGGGAAGCAGGTCCCGTCCAGGCCAGACGGCGGAAGTGCCCGGCCTTCTGGAAAAGGAACCCGGCTCCCGGCGCAGGCGCCGAGCTGGGAGAGGCCCCGACCAGGCCCCAGTGGAGCTGGCCCAGGCTGCAGCTTTGCAGACAGGACCCAGCCCAGGAGGGGCGCCGGGCAGGGTGGCTCTGGGGCTTGTTGTGTGGGCAGCAGCGGCCCCAGGAGCCCAGCCCTCGTTCCCATCAGGAGGCCTCGCCCTGCGCGGTCTCTGAGGACCTTCCAGCCCCCGCCGGCCAGGAGGGGGAAGGTCCCTGTCCCAGCACCGGCAGCTCAGCCTGGGACAGCGGCAGCACCTGGGCCTCTGGCAGCAGCCAGGCCGATGGAGGCCACTGCTTTGTTCCAGGTGAGGAGCCAGGCTGGGCTCCAGGAGGGCTGAGGACAGGATGTGAACACCCTGGGCCCAGACACTCTCCCAGTGATATGTGTGGGGGGGTCCCCAGCCCAGGAGTCTGGCCTGAGCCACGCAAACCCCACGGACAGCAGCAGCCGTCACACAGCTGCCCCTTCCGCACAGGGACCTGGGGGTGGGGGTGTGAAGAGCTGCTGCCACTTTGGTCCTTGCCGCTCCGGGGCCGGGGGAATCGGCACCTCCCCTGGAGTCCTGGGCAGTGGAGGGGGGCTCTGCTCTGGGCTTCTGAAGCTGTTGGGGGCTGAAGGCATCCCTGAGAGGGAGGTTTGGGGCCCCATCTTCCCTGGGTGACTGAGGTGGGAAGGGGGGTCTTGAATCCTGCTCTGCCCACCATGCCCCTGTCCTTCCCTCCCTGGTGCAGGGACCCCCCTGGATTCAGAGCAGGAGGAAGGGGTGCACATGGCCAAAGATGAAGCTGCTCTCAAGGTCATCCGAGAGCAGCTCCAGTGCAGAGATAAGGTACAAATGTTCCCCACCTGGGCTGGAACCAAGATTGCCCTGTCCCTTCCCAGCATCCCCAACCCCTGCCGAAGGTCTTGTCCCTCCTGATCCACCACCCCTAATGGGGCCCTTTTACATCCATGATGTGGGACCCCCAAGATGGGGGTGTTTGTCCCCCAACAGCCGAGGTCATCTCCCCCCAGAGGCACTGTCCCAGTTCCTGATCCTGCTTGCGTAGGAGTGGTGGGGGATTTGGACAAAAGGCGGGTCCCCACAATCCCCCATTGAGGCCTGAGCCCTGGAGCTGGTTTGGGTGGGGCAGGAAGGTCCCTAGCTAACAGGTTCTCTCTCACTATACCCCACTCCCGGTGGGTCCAGGACGAGGGGCAGCAGCTCCTGTTCCTTCAGGCCATCTACCCCGCATGTCTGGCTGCACAGGAGAGAGGGGAGGACACGCTGGAGCCGCGCTGCTGCAAGGCAGCTGTGGTGAAGAGGATCGTGGTGAGTGAGACACGCCATACGGCAGCTGGAGGGAGGAGGGAGACATGGGATTGGCAGGGGTACGGCCGGGCTAATGGGTGGGGGCTGGGTGGTGTTGGAGGGGGCAGCAGAGGACAAGGATTGCTGGGGCTGAAGACTTGGGAGAAGAGAAGGGAGAAATTGTGAGATTGGTCAGTAGTGGGCAGGGGGGGAATTGTGGGGCTGGAGGACAGCTGAGAGTTGGGGACAAGGAATCACATGGTTCCAGCTCGGTCGTCGGGATGGGGCTGAATGGGGGCAGTTTTGACAGGGAGGAGGAGAGAAGGGGATTGGGAGTGAGCTGGGCAGGAATCCGGGAAGTGGGACAAGTCTGATGGGCAGGAAGGAATCGGAGGAGCGGGAGGTGGTGGGGGATCCTGCTGGCCATGTGGGGCACTGGCTGTGTCATCTCCTCACTGGGAGGTGTCAGTCGGGCCTGAATCTCACATGCTCCTTTGTCTCTTTCGCATCTCACAGGAGCTCATCGAGGAGCTTCCCGATAACTCGTCACCCAGCGCCGTCCTCGCTCACTCCCTGGCTGCAGTGGGCTACCTCTGGTACCGAGACAGCCCCACCCCCCCACCCCACCAGCTCCCCTCACCCCAGTGCTGCTCAGGCCCAAGGCTGGGAGTCACCGTCACTGTCCCTCCCAGGTCACCTCCCAAGAGTGGCGCCTCTGGCAGAGATGGTGGGGTGGGAAGGTTCACTCTCTCCATGACAGGGACCTTGGGGAGGGTCTCACTCCTGGGCTCAGATACAGGAGGGGCAGCAGGCTCCAGGGAACAGGAGCTATTCCTGTCCTGCCACTGTCTGTCTGGGACGCCTTGGCCTTTTCATTCCCTAGCTAAGTGCCTCAGTTTCCATTCTCGCCAGCCTGTGCCTCTATCCCTGTGGCTTGGTGTCCGTGTTGGCGACAGTCCCACCCCTGTACTGCACAGTCTAATACCAGCTCCTCTCTCTTGCCAGCACCATGAAACCTGCCCTGGAGCCAGCCCTAGAGACCCACCTCTTGCGAGCTGCCCTTCACTCCGTCTTCACCCTGGGCACGGAAAAGGACGCCACCGACATCCAGGTACCTCCTCGTCCTCCATCCTCCTCCTCTTCCAGAGTAGTCCTTGGTCCCTGCTCCCTTGATTCGCTGGAGCTCCAGCTTTAGGGATGGGGTAGCGGAGATGGAACAAGCTGCAGGGTTGGATCCTTCCCTCCAGCAGGGAAGAGATTACCCCTCCCTGGGGGATTTCTTTCTTTCTTTCTTTCTTTCTTTCTTTCTTTCTTTCTTTCTTTCTTTCTTTCTTTCTTTCATAAGCCATGTTTTATCCAGAAGCCCAGCTTCCATCCATAGCAACTTGGCTGTTTCATACTCTTCTGCCTACAAGGCCCTCTGCAGAGACCTGCTAAGCTCATGGATCAAAGGTCCAGAGGTCATCGATTCTTGGAAATTGCCTGCAGTGCGATGTGAAGGAGAGAGGCCAGGAGATGTGTTTGGGAGTCTCCCCAGTGCTTCCCAGAGACCCCTCTTCCCATCCTGTGGCAGGTGTAGGCCCAGGTTCCCTAACTCTGACCCATGCTTTGCAGGCTCTCCACAAAGTCATCCCAGAGGTCCTGGATGCCATGCTGGGGAACCTGCTGGCAGAGTCCCCAGACACAGACAGGCTCCACTTCATCTTGGAGGTGAGCCCCATTTTACTGTAACTCTTTGGGGGACTGGTAAGGAGAGACTGGAAGATGCATTTTCTACTCTGTCTTCCTAGCTGGGTCCCCAGTGGGCCGTCCTTGGTTGGGGAGGTCAGTGCAATGTAGTGTCAGGTCCTTCCTTCTTGAGGGACAGAGGAAGGAGCTGGGACTTCAAGCCAGAGCTCTGCCTGGTTCTGCTGAGCACTAAGCACCGGGCTCCTGGCTGTCTTGGGGAGTGAGAGTCTGAAAACCCACCCTTCCCCCACCCCTCCAACACACAGAGCCCATGAGATTCGGGAGATGGTTCTCAGAGCAGAGGCACATGCTCCTTCCTAGAGAAACAGGAGGAGCCCAGGGAATCAGCCCTTCCCTCTGATCTGCTCTGAAATTCCTGGAGGGATTGTGCTCTCAGTCACTCCCTACATCCCCCCCAAGGATTTGCGTAGCAGGGAAGGGCCGAGGGTTCAGTCTCCTTTCTGGTGAACTGTTCAGGAATCAGGAGTTCTGGGAGGATGGGACCAGCCCTGACCCCGAACATTGTCCCAATCTAGAGAGACGCTGAGAAGTTGTGACCTGAAGGGTACAAGCTGCGTCCTGGGGGAAAGAATCCCCTTCTAAAGCTCTGCCATCAATGACTCAGCTTTTCCCCCCTGCGCAGAATGTCTCAGGCCCCTGGGGCTGGGGGCATGGGGCTCATTTGCAAAGCAGGTGCAGCTGTCACTGAGTCTGACCTGCCTCCTTTCCCCACAGCATGTCAACCTCTGGGTCGTGTCCAGGGTGTCCCAGGAGCGAGCCAGGGCTATCAGGAGCAGCACAGCCCTGCTGAGATACACAGTCACCCTCCCTGAGTTTGACGTAAGTGAGCTCCGAGCCCAGCTTGCTGGCTCCAGGGGGAGGCGGGCTGGCTCCAGTGGGCTGCAGGATCTGCTGCTGCCGCTGCCGCGGCTGTGGCTTAGGAGGGTTCTTCATGGGGAGGCAGAGTCAGAGCAGGACTGAGCTAGGCTTGAGTCAAGTTCTTCTTGTCCTGGTTCAGTGTTGTCCCTGGGCCTTTAAGGGGACCATGCTCCAGCCCCTGCTTGGCATCCCAAAGCAGCTCTGGGCTCCTTTGGCAGCAGAGCAAATGAAGGGTCGATCTCAAGCTCCTCTCCCCCAGCATCTCCTGCAGAGGGGCTAAGAGGAAGGAGCCCTCTGGCCCAGGGGGGACAGGGAGCTGAGAGGAAAATGCTGATGGAGTCCCCTCTGCTCTCCCTTCCATTAGATCTCAGCCGAGTTCCCTCGGATGGGTCACCATGTGGCCCAGCTGGCTCTATTTGTCAGCGAGCCAGACAAGGACATCAGCCGGCAGGCCAGGGAGGGGACTTACCGGCTATACCAGCTGCTGCTCCAACAGAGGGGTAAGGAACCCAGCTGGGACACGGAACCCAATAGGGGACTAAGAGTGACCACAGGTTGATAATGGGAACCCAGACCATTTCTCTCAGACTGACCCCAGCTGGAGGACAAGTCTCTCTCTGCCTCTGTTCTTCTCCACTCCACTGTGCAGCCACCAATGGGATTGGAAGGACACAGAAATTGCAACCAGAATGAGGAGAAAAGTCTCTCTCTCTCTCTCTCTCTCTTCCAGGCCTGACCATACATGAGGCGGAAGATCTCTGGTGCTATGACTGGCACCAGGACAGCAGGCTGTTGGGCTATAAGAATACAGCCAGAGTGGGGGAGGTAAGGGCACTGTGCCAGGGCATGACACAGCTCAGGGAGTGTGGCTGGCTGGGTTCCCTGTAGTGGATGCCTCCTGGAGACAGGAAAAGAGCCCACTCCTCATTTCCAGCTCAGAGTCCTCATCCAGCAACCAGTGGGACAGGCTGGTGCTAAAGGTCCCACATTGGAACCTCGCTAGTTGCCGTGATTTGAGGAGAATCCCCCGTGGGTGAGTTAAGATAGGATTATGGCTTTCGGTGTCTCTCTGCTCCTTGTCCCCCTAGCTGATCCCCAAGTGTCTGAGAGGAGAGCACTGGCTCAGCCAGTCACGATTGCTTGATCAGACCCTTGTTGAATTCCCTGCACCCTGTAGAAGCAGAGAAAGGAGGTGGGGTTTGCCCAATTCCATTGCCGGTCAGGAAGCAGAATGCCCCAACCTGGGAACTGGGTAGGGGACATAGTGAGCTCCAGAGCCAATATGGACCACATGGGCCCCCCTCATGTCTCCAGACCTGGCCAGGGAATGGCAGAATATCTGGACCTCAGCCACTGTTCCAAAGAAGCACATTGTCACTGAGCCAAGTTGCGGCTCCTTGCTGCACAAGTAGAAAATCAAAGACACCCCCCACCCCCGTCTCACAACTGTGGTGAGAATATCCAAACCTTCGAACACACTGTAACACAGTGCCCCCAGACTGGAGTCAAAGGTGAAATGGGTGATTTCCACAACATCACAGAGGAGGCCTTAGAATGGCTCCTGGATGAACAAGAGCATCTACAGAACGCTCCTCCACAGACGCCCCGTGAGAGAGACTGTGTGAGCTTGTCCCGCCTCCCACAAGCTGAATTGCTGCAGCGGAAGAAAAGTCTCCGAGGAGCGTCTGGGACGGGGACTGGGCCATGAGTCTCCTTGTCCTTGTCAGGCTGCAGGTTGGATTCCCCTTGAAGAAACCAGGGAGCTGCAGAGGCCATAGCCAGCAACTAGAGAAATTACTTAGCGGGGGGAAGAGACCTCTGGTCTGTCAGCTCCAACCCCCTCCCCCCCACAACAGCACACACAAACTCCTCTAGCCGCTGAGGTGCAGGAGATCTCTCTGCTGGAAGCAAGACAGGGTCCCCTGTCGTCTCTGTGCCCTGCACAGCAGAGTGGGCCTGCTCACACACATTAGAGATCCATTTCCAGCCCATCCTGGCCCCTGCCAGAAATTGCCTTCCCGAAAGAGCCACTGGAGGCTTTGGTCCCTCAGCATCTGCGACCTTTTAATAAAGGGGCTTCCCTGAGCCCTGGGACCCTGAAAGCCTCCTGGGGAATGAAGTGCCTTGGCCACAGCAGCTCTCTTCCCCACCCTTTGGGGCACTAGACACCATTGTACTGCCAGGACTTGGAGGCTGGCTCTGGGCAATGTGCTTGATCCTCGTGTCCTCTTGGTTTTAGGTCTTTGGAAAATTTTTCTCCGTCAAGCAGAGAAGATCCTTCCTGCGGACAGCAGTGCTGGCCATCCACGACCCCCTGCTGCGTATCAGCCAGGCTGGGCTGGTGCTTGTCTACTCCCTCCTGGGGGAAGCCCAGCAACTGATGGGGGACACAGTAAGCAGTTGTAATTGACTGAGGAGCTTGGGGTGGGGCCCAGGGCCCCATTCCCATCCTATCGGCATTCGCTGGTCTGGTAGCAAGGAGCCTAGTGGGGACTTCTGGACTTCATGGACTTCTGTTCTTAGGATGTGGTGCTCTGCTATCACTCCTAGAAAGGACAGGAGAGTCCCCTAAGTGCCCTCTGTGAACCTTTCCTGCCCCACAGAGCTGCACCCATTTCCCCATGGCCTAGTGTCCATGTCACCCGAGCCACCATCGAGAGTTGCTCCCATCCCTGGGAGCCTGGGAGGCCAAGGACTGACTGGTGATGGTGACTGAGCAGGAAGGGCTGAGGCACATGGGCGTGGGAAGCTGGTCTTGCTGCTGGTAGGGCTGGACCCACTCTCAAGAGATTGGGAGGATTCAGTCAGTAGGGGCTGCTGACCTGCCCCGTTCACCAGGGCTGCCATCAGCTTTTGTCACTGGGTTGACTTGGGGAAAGGTCTCAAGCTCTCCCCATCCCACTTCACTGCTGCCAGAATCCCTCCCGCCCCCCGCCACCCTTCTAGAGCCCCCTCTCTGCCCTACCTGGGTGGGGATGGAGGTGGGGGTGGAGGAGAGGGTACTCCGAATTTGAGCGGTGTCCCCAAGTGGGTTGGAGGTGGAACAGCTGTCAGGGGCACTGGTGGGGAGGTGGCAGGAGCTCACCCGACAAGGAGGGGGGTTGGCACTGGAGGTCACTAGAGAGGACAGCAAGCCGCCATCCTGGGGGTCAGGAGGGTGAATCCACCACTCAGACATGAGCAGCTGCTGGGTGAAAATGATGGCGCTGGTTCCAGGGGCCCTTCATCCTCCCTGATTCCTGGGGAGTGTCTCAGTCTCTGACATGTTCTCGTTCCCCTGCAGCACGAGGATGTCACAGCCAAGGTCATGGGCCAGCTTCACATCATCCGGCACTTGCACCAGATGCCCGAGGCGCTGCAAGGGCTGTGGCTCATCTGATGCTCTTAAAGGTTCCCCTCCCTGTTCAGCAAGTCCCGCTCCCTGCTGCAGGTACTGCTCTGTCTCACTGTAAATGGGGAGCTAGTGGAAGCGGAAATGGAGGCCCCGGCACTCACAGAAACTCTCTCCCCTCTCTGTAGAGCTGGGTCCTTCCCTCGGCCCCCCAGATACCTTCATCTGGGGCAGGAGCTCTTTCCCTCACACCCACATCCCTCCCCTCTTTCCTTGATCTCACCCCCATCCCATTCCCCGTGCTCCCAGGCAGAGATCTTCCTGCCCCATATGGCGCAGAATGACCTTTGTGTCAGGGCGACAGACTGTCTGCCCAACTGAAGCTCAGGAAGCTCCACATTTGAGGAGGTGAGGATGGGACAGAGGCTCTGGGCTAGCTTCATCTCCTGCCCTTTATTCTTCCTTTGGCCCTTCTCTGGGCTCTCAGAGTCTGACATGAAGAGGAGCTTCCTTCCCCCATGTCTTCTAGGCCCCGGGGTGTGTGACAGCCTCCCAGATGGCTGCAGTCAGAAGCTGAGCCACCTCAGGGAGCAGTGGGGACAGGTCCCTTGTCCTAGGAAACCAAGCAGTGGTAGTTCTCAAAGAGGCTGAGAGGGAAGAGCCCGCTCCCTCATGGAGGTAAGAGCCATTGACTTCTTTGGGCCTATGGGTTTCTTGGGGGAGAAATGGGATCCCTGCTGCATAGCCTGGCTGGGAGCTTCCCCCATCCCTGGGACAGAGACATCTCCATCAATGTGCCACCCTTGTTTTTTTCCTAGCAAGAGGCTCCCAGAGAACTCCTCCTCAAACCTGTTCTCCTGGGAGCGTTTCTGGGAGGAGGCTCCCGTCCTTCAGTCTCCAACTCCATCATGCAGTCTCTTTCACCTAACATCTCCGCTCTCCAGCTCCACTTTCTGCAGCAGGACAAACGGACCTTCAGCTCCTAGAGAACAGACTCTGACCTCCTTCTGATCAGCAATGGGGTTTCACCATCCCCTCAGCCAACCTGTCAGCTGGGCTGGACCGGATTTGAAGGAGGAGGGTATCTAACAGGGTGGCTTGGCCTATGGCTGCCTAGCCTGGGGCTAGGCCAAATTGATGACCACAAGTGAGCCCCACCTGAGAGGAAACAAGGGAAAACAGCAGCAAAAGTACAGAAGCAAAGCGAGCTGTTCAGTAGACGGCCTTGGGCCAAACCCTGGAGTCCAGGGTAGGACTGGCTTCTCTCACCGTCCCTAAGGAAGGGGACATAGAAGACCCTAGAAACCCAAGAAGGGCAGGCCGAAGCAAAATCAGGCTGAGGAAGAACTCCCCATGAGGGTGGAAGGCCTTGTTTCTGTTCAAGACATTTTTGGACTTTGTTTGCAAGAAGCACGACCCAGGAAGGAGTGGAGTAAAGGACAGTCACCTGGTTGGAGGGCTGAGTTCCCAGCCAACAAACTGCAAGAGTGAGTATCAGCGGGGTTGCTAGCCCAGCTAGAAAGCAGTGACACAAGGCCTGGCCAGCATCTAGCGGTGAGTGAACTCTTGTACACACCCAAAGTGGCTGTGTCTGGAGCCCTGTGTAGCCTCTTCTGTGGAAAGTTCCCATGGGTCAGTGGGGCCGGAATCTCTCCAGCTTCTTTGGTCTCTTTGTGCTTCACACGAGATGTCTGGTGAACTGCCCTTGAACTCTGGTCCCAGCACCGGTCATAAATTATTTGCTACCTTCAGAGAGACAGGGCACAGCTCAGCCTGTTGGGTAGGCTGGAGACTCACACTTCACTCGAACACACAACACTGAGGTGGTTTGGGAAGCATAGTGACAAAGAAGAGATTTAAGTGACACTAAGCAAGAGAAAGAGACAAATTTCAAACAGACAAACAAAACACAACACACTTTGTAGTGACTAAAACTGAATCTTAACAAGTCACAATCTTTGCCTTAGCAGTTTCCAGATGAACATCTCAGCTTTCCTAACAGACCTTCTTTGATGTCCCTGTAGGGTAGAAAACTTCTCTGTCGAATCCGCGGATTTGATTGCTTCGTCTTCTGGTTTCAGACCCTCTGTTCTCCTTCTGGGCTGCCTGGACCCTGACTGTAACATCTCTCTGGCCCAGCCTCTTACACAGATGTGTGCTGCAGCCAGCCCAGCGCAGGGAGCAGTGGGGACAGATGATCTCCTCCTGTCAGACCAAGCAACATGGGTCCCATTGAGGCTTAGATGGAAGATCCCAGGCATGTCCTGGAGGTAAGAACCGTCCACTCTTCTGGGCACTTGGGGCTGTTGCAAGAAAGAGGGGGCTCCTGTTCCATAGCCTATTTGTCCTCATGACTGTGTTTTTTTATTCTCAGAGGGTGTGTCCGGGACCCTGGAGACTGTTTCGTGCAGGAGGTTTGAGCGGGGAGAGATCACTCACTGTCATGACCCCTGGGTCATTAACCCGGGTCTGCAGGGTTCCTGGGAGCAGCCAGCCTCCAGCACGCCACCTGGAAGCCTACGAAAAACTGCTTACCTCGGACTTACGAAGTCCAGACCCAGTTTGAGGCTCCTATTGGCAGAGTCCCAGAGCAGCTTATCGGCCCCCCGGGACCTCCTTAAACCAGCAGCAGGAACAAGAAGCTGTCTGAACAGCCGCGCTCCTCCCCGGCTCTGGACCGTTTGTTGGTTGTTCCTGCTCCCACTCCCCAGGCTTGATTTCCTGGCATCCGGACTCGGGGTGACTCATCTGACTTGAGGTTCTGAACACAATTTGGTCTTTTGCTTCTGACCACTAGGTCTGGCTGCCCATTACCCAGCCATGACACTGACTTTTCTTCAATTCCTTCAATGCCCTTTTCTGCTCTCCAGCTCTGCTCTCCCAGCAAGACACACCAATCCCTTGGCTCCCAGAGTCCTGCTTGCCTGCTAGTCAAGGGCTCAGGGGGAATGCTTGTCTTGCCTCCTCCCACACCACAGCTTCTTTTCCTCGGGGACTCTCCCTAGCGCAGAGGAGAATCCATCCTGGCAGCAATTCAGGAAGTCACAGAAGGGACGGTCTGCTCAGCTCCCTCTGCAATGCCACTGCCCGAGACCATTAGGAGTGGGTGCCCAGTGACTGCGCCGGCAGCTCCTTGAGAGACTCCTGGGAGCAGGGTAGTCATGTTTCACGGTGACCGCGGGAAGCCAAACAAAGAGTGCGGCATTGAGGAGACTCTTCTGCTGTCCCAAATGGTTTCTGTTCTCCTGCATGGTCAGACCGTGGGGCTGGGTGGAAGAGCTGTTTGGTGATGAGTCGGAGGATTCACCATACAGGTGCAACAGCTGCAGATCCTGGAGTTCCTCTGGTCGGGTTACCATGTGTCCAGATTTTCCCGGACATGTCCGGCTTTTTGGGTTTTCAATCGCCCTCAGGGAGGAATTTGTCAAACTCTACAAAGGTCCAGGATTTCCCTCCCAATGCAGCACTCTGGAGGCCGGGGGCGGGGAGCTGCATGCTCTGCAGGGGAGCGCGGCACTGTGTCTGGCTCCGCACCCCAGACACAGTGCTCTGAGCAGCAGGCTAAGGGGGCCGGAGGGCTGGAGAAGGGGCATGGGGTCCCAAGGGACAGTCAGGGGACAGGGAGCACAAGGGGTTGGATGGGTCAGGAGTTCTAGGGGGAGCCTGTCAGGGGGTGGGCATAGGGAGAGGGTTCGGGGGAGTCAAGGGACAGGGAGCAGGGGGGGTTGGATGAGGCGGAGGTTTGGGGAGGAAGTCAGGGGCAGGGAGCAGGGACGGTTAGATGGGTCAGGGGTTCTGTGGAGGCAGTCAGGAAACAGGGAGTGGTTGGATAGATGTGGGAGACCTGGGGGTCTGTCAGGGGGCGGGGGTGCGGATAGGGGGCGGGGCAGTAAGGGGACAGGTAGGGGGTGGACTTCTGGGGGGGCAGTTAGGGTGGAGGGGTCTAAGGAGGGGGCAGTTGGAGACAGGGAGAAGGAAGGCTTAGATAGAGGGCAGAGTCCTGGGAGGGGGTGATCAGGGGACAAGGAGCAGGGGGGGTTGGATGGGTTGGCAGTTCTGTGGGGGCAGGAAGTGGTAGGGAGGAGATAGGGGGCAGGGCTACCACTCCCCCCCCCCCTCGTTGGAGTGTCCTCTTTTTTGAAAGTTCAAATATGGTAACCCTACCCTATTGGCCGAGCCTCCACTCCTGAGAGTTCAGGCGAACCTCCCCCTGTTCTCAGGGAGTCTTTGGCTTTGGCGGCTGGGCCTGCCTGCCGAGACAGAGGACTCAGTGTTTCCATCCGGCTGCTCAGTTGCAAATGCAGCCGTCCAAAGACGTGAAGAATGGAAGCGAAAGAGCAAAGCTGGACCATCCGCTGAGCTCCTGTAATCAAGTTAGCCCAGCCTGGGAGAGACGAGGGAAAATGGCCAAGGTGGCTGGTGGCTGCAGGGAGCCAGGGGAGGAGAAATAAATAGTTCATGATGAATCCTAAGGGCTTTGTCTTTTGTGGTGAAGGGTTTAAAATGGGTCTAGTTACTGTCACATTCAACTTTACAATCGCTGTGTGTGATTGAAGGGCAGGTCTGGAAAGGTCAGAGGTCCCTCGAGGAGCTTCAATCTCAGATTCTGTCCCTATTGCCTGCTTTGACCAGCCGATCTCACCCCAACACATCCCTCAGTTGGTCGCAGTGGTGAGCTCTTTCCCTCTTTTTCTGGATTAGCCGCCAGCATGGGGACGGGATCCTTGTGGGCAAGGAAATGGAGAGGCATGGGGGTCACTTGCAGAGGCATGCAGAGAACTTGCAGAGTTGCCTGTTAATGCATCTCCTATGGGGGAGCACGGTAGGGTACCGTGCACTCAGGGGCACCATTTCAAATTTTGGTGGTGGCGGGGAGGATAATTTTACCATGATTCAAAGGGCTACTTAGGCTCCTGAAAACTCTAGTGTTTTGGCAGATAACTTAGCAAAGAGCTGACAGGACCACTTGCCAGACTGCTTTCCGGGGAAGACAGCTATAAGAATGGATCCAGGGAATGGTTCTGTATCTCTGAGCTGTTTGGACACTTTTAGGGAACACTCCAGGTGCAAGACAGAGATCCCCAAAGTTATCCTGGGGAACCCTGAGAGACTTATGGAAAACTAGCAGATACCACATCTCTGCTGACACTTTGCACTGACAAACTTGGACTGTCCGAACCTGTTCATGTATTTTACCTGCTTTAACCTCTCAAGAACTTTCATCTATAAAAGAAAGAAAATTAAATAAATGATGTAGTTACACCGATATAGGGCCGTAGCCTAAACCCGACCTCAGAGTTGTCCCATTGAAATGGAATTATCACAGCAGTCATTAAAGTGAAACATGCATGTAAGGGTTTCCAGGGCCGAGATTAAGGCCACAGCACAGGAGAGGGGCAGACGCAAGAAGAGAAGAGCTGTGCAAAAACTGAAATACCACTTGGAACCTGGCCCAAACAATGCATCATGACAAATAAACTCCTCTTGTTTTGCAGTAATAGAGCTGGTTCAAAATGGTTTTACACTCACAATGCAACCTTTTAATTAGAAATGCCACTTTGGATTACATTGATCATTTGGAAAAAGTTCCCTTTTTAAAAAAAACATTTTGGATTTCTCTGCCCACTTGAGAGAGAACGTGGAGTTTTTCCCACCAAAACTAAACAGAAATTTGATCATTAAAAACATTTGCAAATAAGTTAGAAGAATATCGGGGTGGGGCGGGAAGTGGTTTCTTCTTCAATTTTCATGACCGTCTCCACCCCCGCTATTTTTGACCAGTTCTAATTATGAATAAATGTCTGTCTGTCCATGAATGATAAATATGTCTGCTTCTGAAACATTTACAAACAACGGCTCTCATCAGGAGCCCTGAGGTCACATTACGCAGAGAAACACCCAGGCCTGCGGGGTTCACATTCACAAAGCCATAAACCGCCCCAGGATGGGAATGTCACACACAACACAGCGTGAGTGGCCCGGGTTGGTGAGGTGCATGTTTTGCTGTTGCTGGCAAATTGTGCTTTTGTGAGGTGAGGGGCGGGGGGGAGTTATATTTGAAAGGAGTTCTTCATCCTCTCCCACTCTCAGCCAGGGGTGCCGGAACAGGGGAGACCAGGGCCCACCACTTTTTACTGGCCATAAGTGTGAGCGACTGGATGAGGGGGGACAGATGGGAGCCGGGGGGGGGCGGTGTTTTGGGGGCAAGGGGGGGCATGAAGTGGCAGCTCAGAGAGAAAGGCGGCATGAGGGGTGGCCTCGGAAAGGGGCGGTTTGAGGGGGCCGGACCTCGAGGAGAAGGGGTGGCACAGGGGCTGGGCCACAGTTTGGGTGACAGCAGCCCCCCTCCCCCTTTTAGGAAGCTTTTGCCCATCTTGCCCTCATCTCAAATCAATTTGTTACAGTAGGAAAACTTTGAGCAACAAGGAGACTCAAAGACCCACAATATAACCGCTAAAATCCTCACCCACCCCTAGAGCTGGGCAAACAGAATTTTTTGGTCGCTGACAATTCCAAAAAAAAGAGATGGAAAAAAACTGGTTTCAGGTTGAACAAAAGTAACGTTTTTCCAAATTTTTGATGAACGAAAAAGCTTTAAAAAACAAAAACAAAAAGACCCAGGAACATTTCCAGGGTGGTAACTTTTTGAATTTTTTTAAAAAAACTAAAGGACATTTTTAAACAAAAAAATTGTTTCAAACTGAAAAATCAAAATGGTTTGTTTGGAAAGTGTCTAAACGAAATGCTTTGACTTTTTAACAACTGAGGGGAGGGGCTGGATGTGAACAATTCAGCAGAATGCATATGAATTCGCAAACTGCTGAACCTAAAATAGGTTTAGATGAAAGTTTCGCCCAGTTTAGTCCCCACCATTGAGGGGCATCGTAGGAGGGATCAGCTCTTCTAGCTGGTTTCCCAGACCAAGTCTGTCTCCATTTAATGGGTCCCTCCCCCCCACTCCGGTTAAGGGTTGCCAATTTTAATTGGACCTATTCCTGAAGATTTTATCACGACATAATCTTTAATTAAAAATTAATCTTTAATTCCTGCAGACTCCCGGTCATCCTGGAGGATTGGCAATGCTACTCCAGTTTCCTGGACCACACCCGTGTCCCCACCTAATGGATCCCTTCCTCTGGGTTCCTGGGTGAAGCGTCTGTCCGCCATTAGCAGGTCTCCTTCCCCATTCTCCAGGGCTGGGTCTCGATTCCTGTTTCTAATTCCCTGGGCCTAGTCCCCGTCCCTGTCAGACACTGCGGTGAGCTCAGATTCCTGTGAATCCTGCAGACTTCCAGGCTGCTGGGAGGGATGAGTCAGCAGCTTCCTGAAGACGAGTTGCGAGTAGGCAAACACTTTCCCTCTACCTTTCCAAAACCCACATAGGTACATAGACCAGCACCCCTACCACCCCCACCACTCCACGCACCATGAGATGATTCCAGGACGCTGGCTCTGAAAAAAAAGAGAGAGAAAGGCCCCAGGACTAAGGGAGTCCGTTAAATCATCCCACTGCTGCCATGAGGATCCCAGAAGATGAAGACGTTCCTGGGATACAGTAAGAGCTGAGTTGGGTCGTGTGCACATGGTCACCACTCAGAGTAGCGGGAATGAGATCTCCAGGCTCATTATCCCCATCGGCCAACGTGACGGAGGGAGAAAGGTGAGCCCGGCAAAGCAGCCCCTGTTCCAGAGTCTGGGAACTGTGATTTTTAAGATGCTCCAGGATGGGGTCCCTCAGGTCTTAAGGTTAGAGGGGAAGGTTATGATCATGTACTCCATCGTCTCCTGAAGCGTGGGGAAGGGCTAGCCATGGTGGGAAGAGTGGGGTTTGAAGACGAGTACATGAAAATGGTGGGGTGGGGTCGCTAACACATTGCTGGTGGGTGAGGGGCACGATCGGTTTCTTTGCCTTGAGGAGGGGGCTCAGCTTTTAAAAGTTTTGGGAACAATAATTTAGTCTGACCCCTGGCATAACCCAGGCCAGAGAATGTGGCCTACTGATTCCTGCACCCAGTCCAGTGATTTATGGCACTGACTTGGCATTGAGAGGGATTTTATCATACGCTGAAATCCAGCTGCAGAAGGGAAAGGGCATTAGAAGCTGAAAGACCCCAGAAGTGGCTCTGGTTTTCTACTCAAAATAACCACCCAGGGCTGATTTTCCCCAGCCCAGCACCTTGCAGTCATGCACCCAGCGCCTAGTGACTTCGGTGTGCAGGCAGGCTCCCAAATCCAGACAGTGGCACTTCACATCCCCATTGCCCTGGCGTCAGGGACTGCCCTGAGCTCCCATCCTGCAAACACGTACGCACCTGAGCCCTCCCACTGCGATCCAAGGCTACTCCTACGGATGGAGTTAAACACATGGCTAAAGCGTTTGCAGAGGTTCCAAAGAGCTGAGGCTCCGTGTAAAAGGAACATTACTCCAGTTATTCCAATTTTGGGTTGATGAGATGCTCCTGCCCGCCCCTCCTCCCCCCCTTCACAGCTGAGTCTCCCACCCAGTGGAATTCTCCAAGGAACTTCCCATTCCAAGAGACAGAGGTGCCTGAAGTGGCCATTAGCCTCTTAAGTCTCTTTGGGAATCCAGCTCTAACCGTTCATCGGGACAAGACCTCAGCTCCCTGCAGCTGTCCCGTTACCCAGGTTGCACGGTGCAGGTTTCCTCTCACCCATCAGACTTGGTTTTTTAAGGAAAGCTGAGATGCAGGAGATCAAGGTGGCGCTTCCAATGAACAAGTACCAGGTCACCCACCCCATGGGATTCAGCCTCGTATGGTCCTTGCTCCAGACCCCCTAACTCTGTGGTTCTCAAGCAGGGGTACAGGTATCCCTGGGTACACAGAGCTCTTCCGAGGAGTAGGTCAACTCATCTAGATATTGGCCTCGTTTTACAACGGGCTACATAAAAAGCACTAGCGAAGTCAGTGCAAACTAAAATTTCAGACAGACACTGACTTGTTTATACTGTTCTATACGCCACACACGGACATGTAAGTACAATACTTATTTCCAAAGGGTTTATTTTATAATTGTATGGTACAAATGAGAGTCAGCAATTTTTCAGCAATAGTGGCTGTGGCAACATTTGTATTTTTAGGTCTGATTTTCGAAGCAAGTCGTTTTTAAGTCAGGAGAAACTTGGGGTACGCAAGACAAATCAGACTCCTGAAAGGGGTGCAGTGGTCTGGAAAGGTTGAGAGCCACTTCCCTAACTCACCTTACAGCCTGGGACGTCTTCTCGACTGACGCTCCGCAGGAAAGTTAGAGATGAAGGAGAACACCAGAGCCCAGCTTCCCATTAGCGGGAGGGGGAGGAAAGACTCACCCATGGGCCTTTCCTTATTACAGGGACCCACAGTGACACGGACTCTCTCTCACTCTGCAGCTTCTCAGGCTCTGCTGATGGGAACAGCTGCGGGTGGATAAAAGGCAGCCAGGTTCGGTCTGAGACGTGTGCCGCGGAGCTCAGATGGATCTGCCAGAAAGAAGCGGCCGTGATAGAAACAGTGCAACTGAGGATCCACATTTGTGTAGCTGTAATGTGAAGTACCCCCCTGTTCAGTCTCCTGTGTAGGGCCCTACCAAATTCACCCATCCAGTTTGGTAAATTTCATGGTCACGAGATTTTTAAAAGTCTTTCCCGGGCTGGAGGGGAGGGGCCCTCTGTCCCCCCTCTCCCTTCCCCCCCTTTCCTGGGCTGGGGGGGCCCTCTGTCCCCCCTCTCCCTTCCCCCCCTTTCCCAGGCTGGGGGGGGCCCTATGTCAACCCTCTCCCTTCCCCCGCTTTCCCAGGCTGGGGGGGGCCCTATGTCAACCCTCTCCCTTCCCCCGCTTTCTCGGGCTGGGTGGGGGGCCTGTGTCCCCCCTTCTCCCTTCCCCCCTTTAATGGGCTCGGGGGGGACCTGTGCCCCCCTCCCTTCCCCCCTTTCCCAGGCTGTGGAGGGCCCTGTGTCCCCCTTCCCCCCCTTTCCCAGGATGGGGGGGCCTCTGTCCCCCTTCCCCCATTTCCCGGGCTTCGGGGGGTCCCTCTGTCCCTCCTCTCCCTTCCCCCCCTTTCCCAGGCTGGGGGGGGGGGCCCTCTGTCAACCCTCTCCCTTCCCCGGCTTTCCTGGGCTGGGGGGTGGGCCCTCTGTCCCCCCTCTCCCTTCCCCCACTTTCCCGAGCTGGGGAGGGGCCCCGTGACCCCCTCTCCCTTTCCCAGCTTTCTCAGGCTGGGCGGGGGCCCTGTGTTCCCCCTTCTCCCTTCCCCCCCTTTCATGGGCTTGGGGGGGGCCTGAGTCCCCCCTCTCCCTTCCCCCCCTTTCCCAGGCTGTGGAGGGCCCTGTGTGCCCCTTCCCCCCCTTTCCCGGGATGGGGGGGCCCTGTGTCCCCCCCTCCCTTCCCCCCCTTTCCCAGGCTGGGGGGGGCCTCTGTAAACCCTTTCCCTTTCCCCCCTTTCCCGGGCTGGGGGGGGGCCTCTGTCCCCCATCTCCCTTCCCCCCCTTTCCCAGGCTGTGGAGGGCCCTGTGTGCCCCTTCCCACCCTTTCCTGGGATGGGGGGGCCCTCTGTCTCCCCTTTACCTGCCCCCCTTTCCCAGAATGGGGGGGCCCTGTGTCCCCCCTCCCTTCCCCCCCTTTCCCGGGCTGGGGGGGCCTCTGTCCCCCCTTTCCCTCCCCCCCCTTTCCCGGGCATGGGGGGGCCCTCTGTCCCCTTCCCCCATTTACCGGGCTGGGGGGGCCCTGTGTCCCCCCTCTCCATTCCCCCCCTTTCCCTTGCTGGGGCGGTGCCCTCTGTCCCCCCTCTCCCTTCTCCCCTTTTCCCGGGCTGGGGAGGCCCTCTGTCCCCCTTTCCACCCTTTCCCTGGCTGGGGGGAGGCTCTGTGTGCCCCTTCCCCCTCTTTCATGGGCTGGCGGGGCCCTCTGTCTCCCCTTTACCTGCCCCCCTTTCCCGGGCTGGGGGGGCCCTGTGTACCCCTTCCCTCCCTTTCCCGGGCTGGGGGGGACCCTCTGTCCCCCTTCCCCCCTTTTCTGGGCTGGGGGGCCCTCTTTCCCCCTTCCCCCCTTTCCCGGGCTGGGCGGGGCTCTGTGTCCCCCCTCCCTTCCCCCCTTTCCCTGGCTGGGGGGGCCCTCTGTCCCCCTTCCCCCACTTTCCCGGGCTGGGGGGGGCCCTGTGTCCCCCCTCTCCCTTCCTACCCTTTCCCAGGCTGGGGGATTTTCAGGGCTGTACACCGGGGGCCGGACTCAGGCGCCGGGGCACACGCTCCCCTCTGGAGCCCGGTTAAGGAGAGACGCCCTGGCAGTTGTGGGGAGCCGCAGTGGATCCTGAGCAGCCCCCTGCCCAGTGTCCCAGCCCCCGACCCAGGGCAGGTGGAGGGACCCAGGCTCCCCCCAGCTGCCAGCGCTGCTCTCCCTGACCCGGTTCCGGCCCGGCCATGGTAAGAGCCAGGCGGACAGCTGTGTGGAGCTGCGGCAGACCCTCTACCTGCCCTGGGTGTGGGGCCCGAACAGTCGCTGGCCCCTGTCCCGGCCCCCCAGGCACCGCCCAGGGCAGCTCACAGCTGCCCGTCTGCTCTTACCGTCAAAGCCCTGCACGGATACAAAATTTGTATCCGCATCCATGCTCGTATCTGCAGAAATGGTCCATGGATAAAAAGCGGATACCTGCGGATTTGCAGGGCTCTACTCACTTTTTCTCCACTGCACTTTGATCAAGTCCATTCATGTTAAATCAGGCTTCCCTTTAGGGTATTGTAACAGATGTCCCTCTCACCTTGGACAAGCCTGAACCTGACCCCATGTAAACACCATTGGATGGACATTTAGTAATGCGGGCAGTTGTAGCAACCATGCTACAAGCCTGAAGACCCTTGCTGTAGGTATTCCAATGGTTAGAGCCATGTGTCAGCCATGTCCATCGAACACTCAATGGACTGACCCAAAAATGACGCTCACAATCAGGGATCACAAATTTTAAGGCACCTTTATTCCCAATCTGGCTGAGACACAGCAAAAGATACAGGTTAGTTAGGATGCAGGGTACTTCAATTAAAGGGGTTACACTAAACAATATCAAACCGTGAATAACATGAGGGTATAACACAAGTAGTTCTAAGCCCTGTAGCCCCACATGTTCCGACTGATGACAGATATCTCTGGGTAACACCCAGTATAATCCCCAGGAGGGTGAGAAATTAAGTTAATAAAAAGATCTATCTAGAATTTATTTAGCCATCCTGTAGCATTTCATAGCTATTACATTTCTATTAAATTATATTAAATTTCATAGGATGATTCAAACAAACCTGGAGAGAGGTAAAAATTTTCTATTCGATTTTATAGGAGTTCATAATGGGGAAGATGTTGACAAAGAAAAATTAAGGCAGAATATCAGGAAAAACTTGCTGATGGTGGGATACCAGCCTAAAGGATGAGGTGAAAGTCTTGGAACATTTAAAAATAAACCAGCCAAAATGTAAGCAAATGTACAATAGGGAACAATCCTGAAACAACAGTGAGATGGAGTAAATGAGAACTGCTGCATTAAGTCTTTTCCTTCTCGACCTTATCAGTTTATTTAAAGCTTCAGAATACACCCCATTCACAAGTGTGTTTGGGGAGTACATGGACTGCCCTGTATGTATGTCCTCAAGCAACTAAGGAGTACAAGTGAGATGCCTGGCAACTTGGCCAACACACTAGGAATTGAATCAGGAGCCTCTAGAGGTGGTTCTCGGGCTGCCAGCTGCTTGCAGCCCAATCAGCACATGGCTGCAGCCCATGTGACATCCTCAGGGCCATACAGGTAATATATCGTGTGGATGCAGCCCACCTAACACAGAGAGAGCTGCACATGTGGCCCACAATGGAAAATACTTTGAGAACTACCATGAGCTAAAAGCATGAGCAACTACAGCTTGAGCTAACGAGCCAGATTTCTGTTACAGACTTCTCTCTTCTGATTGGGCACACAAGGGCGACTGCGATACAGGACACAGTCACCAGTGGGTTACACGAGTTACATGAGTAAAACAAAACAAACTCAAATTACAATCTGATCATTCATCCTTTTATTACTCTCATACATTTCTCTTAGACCCAGCCAGACAAGAACTGATATGGAACTCTGTCCCCATTAATTCACATTAGGGTGAAGTAAACAAGTATGATAATGTGCATCACAGCAAAGGATGCACATTACGATAAAGCAAGTTCTAAAATTAACAAAGCAGTACAGAGAAACATGGAACACTTTTCCATGGATACACAAAACCTCTCTTTTTTATCAAGAGATTAGCTTACAAAATGTCTGCTTATTGTTAGGGGGCTTATTCCTTCACCCACTTACTTCCCTGGTCCTTCTCGCATGAACAGAGAGCAACAATACCCGAAGTCCAAAGGTGCAAACAATTCGATGTTTATTGGGGTGAACTTCCAGCAAGCATGGTTCCAGTTTCCTTCCTTAGTATCCTCCTTCCCAGCTCTGACACCACAAAGCCTTACACCTGTGTCCCTGTTCCCATTCCTGCCCTTAGCCAAACATGATTCCAACTTCCTTACTCCCATTCCCTGTTCCCATTTCCCCCTTTAGCAAAACATGATTCCAATTTTCTTACCCCCCTTCCCTGTTCCCATCTCACACACCCACATGCCCACCCCCACCCACACCCAGTCACTTCCTCATTGACTACAGATTATATAGTAAAACTTGAGTTCTGCTTAGCTATACCTTAACCAATCATTTTCCTGAAATTTAACTAACCAATCCTAACATATTGTAACATGATTATGTAACCAATTATATCCCACCACCTCAATTAGTTTACACCCAGCAAAATTAATTATACAGCAGACAGGAACAATCACAGAACCAGACAGAGATTATACAGACAAACAACAGCAAAGTGGGAACTATAATGACAAAACAATACAGAAGTGAGGATTTCACATCCCAGCTATTGATAAGTGAGTTCTTGCCAGACAGGATGCTATCAAACTAAGTTTCCTTTTACATTTTCTAGGCACTTCCCTTTCTCTGGAGGTGATAGGAATACAATCCTGTCCTGATAGTGCCTAACAGCCCAATAGCACCTTATTTCAATGTGACTAGTTTGGAATGTGAGGATGTGACCGTTCGCTTCCCAGCTTATGGCTGCCTCTGCTGCTTAGCCAAAGGCCTGAGCCTAAGCACAGGGCCACAAACTGTCACAGTAAGAGAAGGCCCTTACACTGGCAGACAGTGGTTTTGATTCTTTCTTTCTTTTATACCTCTATCACTAGCCAAGTGATAAGAATACACCTAAATTCTTAGAGTATAGGCCTTTACAGACAGGCCTGAATATCTATATCCTAACACTTATCAGCAACAGAGAATGAAACAGCTTCTTTATCTGTGGACTAGGTGATACTGGAAAACAAAACAACAATGGAATTCTTTTTTTAGCACTTTAACTGTCCAATTCATGCCTAACCTAAAACTTGATGACTAGGAGAGTGATTTATCATATTGATTTATTCAATGCTTTTAGGAAAACCGCCAGTCTGAACACCAACCTCACTTCATCTGAGCTTCCCTTAAATTTACAACACATTGTAAGAAAAAGGAAGGTCATGGACTAATGGACAACTTCCTGTCCAAATAAAAGACTATGCTGTGGATCTAGTGCAGGAGGACCTGTGAACTGTTACATCCAGACGGTATTAAAATGTACTAGAAATATATCTTTTAAAAAAGCATAGAAAAACACTAGCTTGATTTTCAAATAGTCTCATTCCCAGTCCAATCAAACAGTTTCATGGAGGTACAGATGCTTTCATACTCTGATGCCATAACTTGGATCCCTCAAATGGATTTTGCTGTCAGCCTGAACAAAATTATGGAATAACTACTTTGTAATGAGCTGGCCATTCATGCATTTAGTGAAAGAAATTCTTCCTCTATGAATTGGCAATGGGGAAATAAGCTAGATGTTCACGCTATTGCTATGGGAGACAGTTGGCCGCTTCCCAAACTACTTTGCTTTCAAACTAGACCACTTTAGCAGTCACAATGCACCAGAGAAATGTGCTTGAATACAGTGTGAGAGACTGTCATGTCACTAACCATACATTACTATTAAAAATGTAATACTTCTCTATGAATTATTTAAAATGTTAAAAAGCAAAACAGACAGTGGGCAGGGTGTACCAGGCCTTTGTGGCTCCCTTCTGGAGGCTCCTCTGCTCTGCTGCACTCAGCCTCCGGAGCAGTTCTCTGAGAGGAAAAGAGCAGCAAGTGTTAAACCTCCAGCCTTGCCTAAAGAGACATCCAGAGAGCAGCCATTTTAGGAACCATTGAGAGCTGGTCCTCCAGCAGCTAGAAAGGCTGGGGACCAGTTACAAACAATCAAGGCTCAGCAGGCCAAAATAAAAGGAGCTGCCTGGGTTTAGCAATATGGTTCCTGGCTGGAGCCAATGGAGCAAGGTGGGATGTTCCCTACGCCACAGCTAAAGGAACTGGGCCGGGCCGGGCCGGGCCGGGCCAAGCCAAGCCAAGCCAAGCCAAGCCAAGCCAAGCCAAGCCAAGCCTGGATCTATTTCTGGTCACCAATGAGAGTAGGAGTGTGGAAGGAACCCTGCTGAGTTAATTCCACAAAGGGAGTTAAGTCGCAGGTGGGTAAGAAGCCCTTTTTGTTATAATTAATCCTGAAGGGCAAGGAACTCTTTCTATTGGAGTTTGTTGTACCCTAGAAGGGGTTGGACAGTGTGAGCCAGCTAGAAGACTGAGGCCACAGAGGCCAACTGATAGCTTATAGGAGACTGAGGGAGCTTAAGAAAACAGCAACACTCAAAAAGACCATCACACAGACATATGTCCATGTCTTTTTAATGGCAGTTTTCAGAAGTATTCTATATATGCTACATCAGTTGAGGTAATTGAGCTGGATTCTCTCCTGAAGCTGGAAGAAGAAGGAGGTACCAAGGAGATGGCTCAAGCTCTCTGAATCTCAAGGCCATCTGTAGCCCAACAAGAGTTGGAGCCACTTCTAGGCAGCTCTTAGTTGCACCACTGATGCACCATCCTTAATGGACCCCATACCAGTGCAGGATTGCTTTGACATGGCCCTTTCTAATGAATCAGCAGGTGCAGGACCTGGATCCAACACATTTTCACTTACAGGCAATTCCCCTCCAACAGAGCCATTTTCCAGCCTCTTTGTAACTCCTGAGTGGTGAAAAGATGCCAGCCCTAAGTAGAGTTTGCAGCCCATTATGTTCAAATTGGATTATTCCAATTTTCTCTGTGTGCAGCTGCACTTGAAGACTGCTGCAAAACTCCAGTTGGTTTTGCTTCTGGAATCATAGACTATCAGGGTTGGAAGGGACCTCAGGAGGTCATCTAGTCCAACCCCCTGCTCGAAGCAGGACCAATCCCCAACTAAATCATCCCAGCCAGGGCTTTGTCAAGCCTGACCTTAAAAACCTCTCAGGAAGGGGATTCCACCACCTCCCTAGGTAACCCATTCCAGTGCTTCACCACGCTCCTAGTGAAAAAGGTTTTCCTAACATCCAACCTAAACCTCCCCCTCTGCAACTTGAGACCATTACTCCTTGTTCTGTCATCTGCTACCACTGAGAACAGTCTAGATCCATCCTCTTTGGAACCCCCTTTCAGGTAGTTGAAAGTACCTGTCAAATCCCCCCTCATTCTTCTCTTCCACAGACTAAATAATCCCAGTTCCCTCAGCCTTGCCTCATAAGTCATGTGCTCCAGCCCCCTAATCATTTTTGTTGTCCTCTGTTGGACTCTTTCCAATTTTTCCACATCCTTTTAGTGTGGGGCCCAAAACTGGACACAATACTCCAGATGAGGCCGCAGCAATGCCAAATAGAGGGGAATGATCACGTCCCTCAATCTGCTGGCAATGCTCCCACTTATACAGACCAAAATGCCGTTCGCCTTCCTGGCAACAAGGGCACACTGTTGACTCTTATCCAGCTTCTCATCCACTGTAACCCCTAGATCCTTTTCTGCAGAACTGCTGCCTAGCCACTTGGTCCCTAGTCTGTAGCAGTGCATGGGATTCTTCCGTCCTAAGTGCAGGATTCTGCACTTGTCCTTGTTGATTCTCATCAGATTTCTTTTGGCCCAATCCTCTAATTTGTCTAGGTCCCTCTGTATCCTATCCCTACCCTCCAGCGTATCTACCACTCCTCCCAGTTTAGTATCATCTGCAAACTTGCTGAGGGTACAACCATGCCATTCTCCAGATCATTAATGAAGTTATTGAACAAAACCAGCCCCAGGATTGACCCTTGGGGCACTCCACTTGATACCGGCTACCAGCTAGACATGGAGCCATTGATCACTACCCATTGAGCCAAATGGTCTAGCCAGCTTTCTATCCACCTTACAGTCCATTCATCCAACCCATACTTCTTTAACTTGCTGGCAAGAATACTGGGAAGACCGTATCAAAAGCTTTGTTAAAGTCAAGGAATAACACGTTCCCTGCTGTCCCCTCATCCACAGAACCAGTTATCTCGTCATAGAAGGCAATTAGATTAGTCAGGCATGACTTGCCCTTGGTGAATCCATGCTGACTGTTCCTGATCACTTTCCTCTCCTCTAAGTGCTTCAGAATTGATTCCTTGAGGACCTGCTCCATGATTTTTCCAGGGACTGAGGTGAGGCTGACTGGCCTGTGATTCCCCAGATCCTCCTTCTTCCCTTTTTTAAAGATGGGCACTACATTAGCCTTTTTCCAGTTATCTGGGACCTCCCACAATCACCATGAGTTTTTAAAGATAATGGCCAATTCTCTGCAATCACATCCGCCAACTCCTTTAGCACCCTCAGATGCAGTGCATCCGGCCCCATGGACTTGTGCTTGTCCAGCTTTTCTAAATAGTCCTGAACCTCTTCTTTCTCCACAGAGGGCTGGTCACCTCCTCTCCATGCTGTGCTGCCCAGTGCAGTAATCTGGCTGCTGACCTTGTTCGTGAAGACAGAGGGAAAAAAGGCATTGAGTACATTAGCTTCTTCCACATCCTCTGTCACTAGGTTGCCTTCCTTATTCAGTAAGGGGCCCACACTTTCCTTGATCTTTTTCTTGTTGCTAACATACCTGAAGAAACCCTTCTTGTTACTCTTAACATCTCTTGCTAGCTGCAACTCCAAGTGTGATTTAGCCTTCCTGATTTCACTCCTGCATGCCCAAGCAATATTTTTATACTCCTCCCTGGTCATTTGTCCAATCTTCCACTTCTTGTAAGCTTCTTTTTTTGTGTTTAAGATCAGCAAGGATTTCACTGTTAAGCCAAGCTGATCACCTGCCGTATTTACTATTCTTTCTACACATCGGGGTGGTTTGTTCTTCAACCTCAATAAGGATCCTTTAAAATACAGCCAGCTCTCCTAGACTCCTTTCCCCTTCATGTTATTCTCCCAGGGGATCCTGCCCATCAGTTCCCTGAGGGAATCAGTCTTCTTTTCTGAAGTCCAGGGTCCGCAGTCTGCTGCTCTCCTTTCTTCCTTGCATCAGGATCCTGAACTCAACCATCTCATGGTCACTGCCTCCCAGGTTCCCATCCACTTGTGCTTCCCCTACTAATTCTTCCTGGTTTGTGAGCACAAGGTCAAGAAGAGCTCTGCCCCTAGTTGGTTCCTCCAGCACTTGCACCAGGAAATTGTCCCCTACACTTTCCAAAAACTTTCTGGATTGTCTGTGCATGAGCCTTAGTGGTATCTCCCATAGCAAGTGCATTTGTAATAATGCTCATGGTTATCTGCTGGAAGCTGTTGGGTTTAACCTATATATCTCTGATGGTTTTAATATTGGTGCATTGAGACTACCTCTCATTCTGTGTGACACAACCATAGGTGAGATCTGCTGAGGCCTTTGAGATAACAACACCACAGGTTTAGCACTGGGGTGCTGATGAAAGAGAATTTTCATTGGCGGGACCATCAGTGAAGGGACTCAATCTATTCCTTAGTCCAACAGAACCTGAATGCATTGAGCTGTGGGGCATGGTGCAAAGCTTATCTCATATCCCAGGCTTCTCATAAATGGGATTATGGGCATAGTGGGGCAGCGGGGGGAGAACTGTTCTGATATGGGAACCAGGCCAGTTGTATTTTTGTACATTGTTTTTATATGCACCCAGAGTTGTAAGCCTAACAGGCGATGTCTCTATGCAGGAGTGAGTGAATTAGAGTACATTTCCTGTTCTTTCTGGCCTCTCAGCATGGTTTTATGTGGCAATGAAGTAGTGGTCCTGGCTATGATTTTTATGTGGGTTTTGCAGGTTCGTGCTTCACCAGCTTATGTATAGAGCAAGCAGTTTTGCAAACAGTTATGTTGCTGGCGTGTGAAATTCAGGCAACCATTAATGATGCTCTAGGATTGAGTCCTGCTCCCACTGAAGTCAACAGCATAATCCCTAGAGGGTCAAATCCTGCCCTTTCCTCCATGGATGCAGAAGGGACACCTGGGAACAGAATCAATCAGCCCTGTTGAATAGGGGATAGGATATGGAGAGCCATGCCACGTGTGTGCAGACCTTAGCTCTGCTCAGCAGTAGCTCCCTATGTGTGCTAAAAGGGAAAAGAAGCAGTGGGCTAAGGGTGTGCCTGAGGATCCTCTTTTATGTGGATCCTTCTGTTCCCCACTGTCACACTCAGAGGGCGAGCTATGCTTTAGATGCCTTTGCAGTATCTCTTGAGTACACCCCTTCAAGTGACAGATCTAGGCCTGTCTTTTTCTCAGGGTAGAATTCTGCAGTTCACTCTGCTATTAGACTGGGTTTCTTACTGCAGTCCCCTTGTTTCCCAACCATGATAATTCCACACATCCAGCTGTATTTTGAACCTTCAATAACTATCCCTTTGGGAGCTTGTCATCAGTGTCTGATTCAAGCTTCTTCCAAACAAACACATTTGTTCATTAATCCAAAGGTACATAGCAATGAGAGAACAGGGTTTAAAAATCACAAAAAGCCTATATGCATTTCGCTTTACCTAACTTAGCCTTTCCTTGACGGTTTAAGTAGGTTCCACTTAACCCCGTCACTGGGCTGGGTGAGATGCGTTCCCCTGTAACTACTGCTCCTTGGACATCCCAGACAGCATCTCTCCCCTCTTAAGTCTCAGGTTGTCTTTTTAACCATTCTAAAGTCTCTTTGCTTCGTGTTTCTGACTAAAGATCTCCTGGGGTTTTGAGCAGGGCACCAAATTCACTTACGCATGTCTCCAGAGGGTACTGGAGGTGCTCTTCACAGAATGGATTGCTGGTATGGGCCCTCTGAACACCAGGAAATTGAATTCTATCTACTAGTGTTGTGTGTGGCTCCTGCAGGATTATCAACAAACTCACAGAGCTAGACAGAGATACAAAACATTCAAAAAATTAGTATATATAATGACCATGTTCTTCACAGCCACCCTCAGAGGAATGAAGTGTTTTTGGACCACTGTGGCTAGTGCGTTTTCAGAGCTGCAATAATAGAAAGGTCCAGCAGCTACTTCATAGCCTGAGTATGGAAAACTCTTTTGCCCCAGTCTCAGGGCCAGCTCCAGGCACCAGTGTTCCAAGCTGGTGCTTGGGGCGGCAGTTAGAAAGGGGCGGCAGAGTTTCCGCCGCGGCGGCTATTCGGCAGCAGCTCCTCAGTCCCGCCATCTGCAGTGGCAATTTGGCGACAGCTTCTTCCCTTTGCCATCTGTGGCAGCAGTTTTTTTCACTGCTTGCGGCGACAAAAACTTTAGAGCCGGCCCTGCCCAGTCTGCCATGGAGATAGCTAGCATCCAGCCCAGCTACTGGGACGAAGGATTTGGGAACAAAGTCAGATGTGCCACTTACTGCTAGACTCTCAGAATCTGACCCCATGAGTTAAGTTCCTTTGAAAACTAAAATGAATATGGGATGTTCCCCTATCTCCTCTGAGGAAACCCTACCAAGCAGAATCACTTGGTTCAAAAACAAACATAAAAAATCTGATGTGCATGTTCACTATCAGAACTGGACACAAACGCTTATACGAGTGCACATATTAAAACAAAAATTAAATTCAAGTACAAGTAATCTCTACTTTAGTTTACTTGAGTTTGTATTTGAAAAGAGAATTTATAAACTCAAATTACTTGCAAATTTTGAGAGAACCCTTGTCAAGGGCATGCGTAATAGAAACATTGGCCTGCCACTGCCCAGGAATGACTGGCATTGAGCCTAACTCATTATTTTATCAAGGATCTGGCAGTCAATCAATAGGAAATTATCTGTTCTGTATTGACGTAAATCATAGGTGGTTTCCCTTGAATGCTATGCCAAATCCTTGACGGAGTGAGTTATTGTGTGTTCTATGCCAGTTTTCTTTCTATATCAGTTCAACTACAAATTCTTCTTTGAATGCAATCAAATAGCAGTAGAATCCAAAACAGAACTATCTCATGGGAACACAGAAATTGCTATATCTAGTGCATCACCCTGCTTCCAGCTGAGGCCAATACCCACTGCATCAGAGGTCTAGGAATTGCAGGGAGAAATGCACCTTTTCAGTTATGCAATGTGATGCATAGGAAGGGGCAGAATTCATTGGACCTCCATATTTCACCCTGAAATAGAAGATTAATTATTATTTTTTACTCCTCTACAATTTGTCTGTAGCACCTGTAACCCCAGCATGTAAGTGCCTATCACCATAATATCTCATTTGGATCCACAAAGCATGATCCATGGGTGGTCTTCATAGTAATTATTACTCTTTGCTTCTCCACAGTTCTAGGGAAGCTCCCCTAGGCAGAGATTGCTTTGATTTAACCCCTTTCTCTCATGCTAGTGTTCACTGCATAGATGTAAAGGTTATTAAAGGTTATGAAATTATACAAGCCTCTTAAATGCTGTTAGTCCCACTCTGCTCTGCTCAGTTGATCAAGCTTCGAAGGAAATGTAGCTCAACACTAAGCCTGCTCTGCTTTGAAGCTCCGCTACACAATCAACGGAGGGATGGAATTTTCTCTGAAGCCAGGCTAATGCCAAGTGATGCCAGCAGATTTTCTTTCAAGCCCTGCTGTCGCTGTGCTGACCAGCACAGGATGGGGCCAGCACCAGCAGCCTGAGTTGCTTGTTCTATGGAGCTCTGACTCTCTTCAGTTGAAAGGAGTGGGGTTGGCACTGGTGGCTATTCTGAAGTTCTGCTCAAGCCACTGCAGGATGAAAGAAGCGAGGAGGGAGAGAAAAATATGAGGGAGGAGACCACCAGAGAGAGGAGGAAGAGATGGGGGATACGGAGAGGAGAGAAATGGGTGGGGAAGTATTTTTTAGAATTGTCATTTACAATTGCCTCACAAACATGAAGTATTTTCACGTGGTCCCTATCTGGTTACAGACAGTGGGCTAGATTCCCTAGATCGCTTGGCTGCTTTGCCTCACTGGAGCTGCTTGTTCAAGCTGAAGCATACCTGGCCCTATATAGTTATCCCTGAAAGTATAAACTAAATTCCTGAGTTACACCAGCTTTACACTGAAGTAACTCCACTGACTTCAATGGAGTCCTGCATAAAACTGAACTAACACAGCAGTGAATCACTCCCTGATTTTTATTTACACACTTTTGGTATGATGATATTTTACATACCATTTGATTGAGATTTTTGGTGGATTAAGAATCCATAAATTCATTATCAACAGTCAGAAATCACTTGTATTCTTTTTGCAATAAAACATGCTATGAATGCAATGGCACATTCTGGAATGTACTTTTGTTCAACCAATATTAGCATACTTTGCATCTGTTGAGGCATGAGGCACACACCTAAAATTATATTATATTTACAAAATTACAAATGCTTACATTATTAACCCACTAACAAACCCACACCCAGGAATAATTCCTTGCCATTCAAGGAGTATACATATTGAGATCCCAGCTGGACAGTTTATTGATTAAAAGCAAGTCAACTAAACCACTTGCAGATGTCTGTACTTTATGCGAAATAATTATTCAGATAGTTTCCCAGATTAAGTGGGGGGAAAACCAGCTCTTTTGCAAAATATCAATTTAGCAAAGAGGTTAAGATTACTACGTTATACACCCCATATTTGTAATATGTTTGTTGAGCTTCACAGATAGCAAAAACACAATGCTGCATAGTCCATTTTATCTTAAATGCTTGCTTCTCCTTGTCCTATTAGCTGGCAGCGTCAGTGCAGACCCACAAAGCATGTGTGATTGGCACAACTTTTACAAACTGGTGAGCCAGGCCTGAGGTTTTTTGAAATCAGTGTTCCTTCTCCTGGGTTCCCTGCCTGCCAGGGCTGACAAACCCCCGCTGCCAGATGGAAGCACAGAGGAGCGAAATGACTTGCCCAAGGTCACCCCAGTGGCAGAGTCGAGAATCTTGAATCCCAGTACTTCACACTCTTCACTGTACCATGCTGCCTTCTCTTGCCCCTCCCTATACACTCACATTTAATCTTAAATATCTTTCCTCGATGTTCATATTTCCCAAAGTTACTCTGGGGTTTAGGAATATGGTGATCACTGCTGCCTATTCTGAGCTCAAATAATGCTTTTAAAATCAGTCAGTTGAACTCTATTTTTCAATTTTTGCAAATTAAAAACAACATTGTTTTTTAACTTTCTAGAAAGCACAAAAAACTCATGCCAGGAAAGTATGCCAGTGTAAAAACGAATCAGCTACATGTTCTCATCAAAGAAGTTACCAAGTGTTCAGACGCAATAACACTAGAGTTTTGAGACTATATTAATCACAATGAAGTGTGATGATAACTACAGACAGTAGAATGAAAAGAACGAGTAAAAGCATGAAAAAGAACAGAAAAGGATTATGAAATACAAGAAAAATGAGATTCCTCACAACAAAATGTGGAACACATTTTCCCTTTCATTCTGCATGAGTAAAACTCCCAGGATAGAAGTTATTTAATTTTGAGAGGCTGGTTTATAATAATGACTGTTTAGGAGATGTAAAAGTTATTGTGAGGAAACCACAGAGCACAAGGAAGGAGTTGGAAGTGGGGTGGAGGGAGGGAGGGAGAAGGAAAGAGAAAAAAATATTAGATATTATAAAATCAGACTAAAGGAAACAGACACAACTCTGGAGGCAGGTTAGTGAGTGACGATCTGTTATGGTGTATATATTCACAAAATAACAGTTACCAGTAATTTGTCTCTTGTCCAGAGCCATCCTGCCAGAACAGATACCCAGTCTTGGGTACTAAAATATTCCAGAGAAGTCTTTGAAACAATAAAAATGCAACACTACAAGAGGTACTGTAAGCAGCAACAGGAGGTAATAGAATGTAAAAACACACCTTCCACATAGTGTCAATATCTCACTTTTATATGGAAAGAGATAATATGATTTTCAATGAGGTTTTAATGTCTTCACTGAAAGAAAGAGAGCCTCAAAAACAATACAAACACAGAGTAAAATAAAGCCATGTCCTATCCCCTATTGAAAATTACAGGAGAGGAAAAGTTGAATTACTCCTATTTCCTGAATCCTGCCACGAATGGATGGTTGTATGCTGACCAATGATTATCTGCTGAGTGTAAGCTGGTTAGAAAATAGATAAAACTTGCATTGGTTATGCAATTGGTTGGCGTTGATATTCAAAAATCAAAGGTCAAGGGGGCAGAAAGAGAGAAGCAACAAGACAGGTACTAACAGGGGATGAAAGATAAAGTAAGCCCTGGCTACCGTCTTTTGCACCCTCCTGCTAAGTGTTAGTTGTTTTTCCTGCCTCCTGCAGGGTGTAAATTATTCATTTTATACAACTCATGAAAGCCAGACCAGTGCAAGTTACATTCATTTATTACTTGCAACTGTTTTCTGACCAATTTACACCTTTATATCCAATGAATGCCACTATTTACACCACTGCATTGACCCCTCTCCTAAGGATGAGCCCAAGAAATGCTTTGTCAAGGTGTGCAGAGAACGCCAAATAGCTGTGTTATGAACCTCCTCGATAGGAACTGATCAGGGATTGGCCACAGAGGCCAACGTTCCTTGGATCACATGAGCCTTGAGATGGCCTTCAGGTTTCACATTTGGCAAGCTGTAGCAATGATAATGACTGTCTGATTTATTTTAGACATGGTTTGCTTAGAAACAGCAAAAACCTAATGTTTTGGGGTCAAACAAAACCAAAAGCTGGGTGGATTTTCTGAAGGAATCAGACTCACTATCCATATTGTGTTCCTGGCTCACACCTGGTAGCTCTGGCAAATATGTGCTGCCAAATCCACACCCGTCCAGTGGTACTCAGACATGCACCAATGCCGAGTGCAGGTGCGGGCAGTGTTGTGCCAAGGCCTGTGCCAGCTAGGATTGCCAACTTCGTAATACTTAAAAACTGGACACTCAAGCAGGAGTGCTGGAACCCCCCCCCTTCCCTGCCTCTTTCCTGCTGAGGCCCCGCCCCTGCCCTGCCCCCTGAGGCCCCTCCCCACCATTTGCTCCTCTTTCCCCCTCCCTCTGTCATTCCCTACGTAGGTTGGGAGGGACTCACCTGCAGAGTGGGGGCTGGGAGCTGCAGCTGCCCGATGCAGGTAGGAGGTGGCCCTGGCTGAGTAGGGGCTGGTGCAGGTGGTGACTTGGCATCTCCCCACCTCTCCCACCTGCAGTGACCGGACTTTGGGTTTCAGATCAGGTCCCCTTTTTGACTGGACTTTCCAGTCAAAAGCCAGGCACCTGACCACCCTAGTGCCAGCAGCTTCAACTCTGATGCATCCATACCCCAGACACCCCTTTCTCCTATCCACACAGAAATCAGTCTGACTTGGGTCAGCAAGCATGCAGGTCCTAGTACTCTGCTAGGGGGTGCGGGTTAAAGCCTGAATCTCACTCGGGTCCAAGCCCTGGCATTTTACGGTATGGATGCCGGTCAAGCCACAGATCCAAATCAGAAGGGCTGCACAGTGCAGAATGGATGCGTTAGCATTGCAGTGAGACCTGGGTCCAGGAATTGTAAACCTGGGTTTGCAGGGCAGTGTGGACACTCAAGCAGGAGCTTGGAAACACTGAGTCCACATGCCCTGGTCCCAAAGACCTAAGCAGAGTGTGCAGTTTAGACATAGTCTCAGAACCAAGCTCCAATCAGTCTAAGACAGCAATTGTGTTTTTTAACTCAGCTAAGCAAAATGGTGGAAGGAGGATAGCTGGATGTACTGTACTTCCAGCTGTTTCTTGGACTTCATATTATGACTGATTGGCACCGATGCATTTGGGGTCTGCACTGCTTACTCCCAGGTAACAAAGGAAGATAAGATGCTGTGTTTAGATTCAAGTGAGTTTTATTAATCCACTTGGAGGGATGATATTGGGGCCTCTGATGAGTTGGCATTAAGCACCCTCTGTTAGCATGTTGAAGCACGGAAGGCATTTTTGATTCATTGTGCTCCGTTCAACTTCTAACACAGCCCGCCAAGGAAAAGCAAGGAAATGCTTAAACATGCCAATCTGCTTATTCCCTACTTGCATTGCACATTCCTTCGTCATTTTCTGCACAACTTCTCAATTCAGAAGTATAAAATAAACCCATCTGCCTGGTGGAATTCTTAACACTTACTGGAAAGAGACAGTGTTACATGGAAAAAATACTTCATTTCAGAGATTGTCCGTATTCAGTAGATGCCCAAAATGTAGTAAGAGCACATAGCAGCTAGCTCCACCTCAGTAATCAGAGCCAGTCGGCATGGCAACACCATCCTAGTTTGTATCTTAGGGTCCTATATAACCCACCCAACACCACACACAGCGGCAATACTGGGATATTCATATGAGCACAACCTATCGATTACTACACAATCCCAAATAGCATTTGCTGAATGGAGCTTAACAAGCTCTCCTGCAGTTCAACACAAAATGCAGTATGGAAAAGGCTTCCTTTTTAAGGCCGCCCACTGCACCATTATATGCAATGTAGATCTCCCTGAAGTTTTTAAACATTGAAAGAAAAGCACAATTTGGCAGGAAATGTGTGGTAAACACTGTCTTCCCATAATAAATGAATAATTAATAGGAAATAGGTTGTAGAAAAGTAATTTAAAAAGGCATTTTTTCAGCACCCGACTATTCTGACTTAAGTAATGAATTATTTTGTTTGTATTACTTTAAATTACAGTGTTTGAGGACTGATGGGTTGAAATCAAATCTACTGAATCAAAATCAGTTTCCTTTGTGTGCATTTTTATGCTGAAATGAAGTATTTGCCAAAACAGGTTATTCCACCTCGTAACCTTCTTTTTATATTTTACTCACTCAAATGTTTCTCATTTTTAATATTATTTGTATGTTTTATCAAACCTCCATTTTAATATGTCATCTTCTTAATGGCAAATGGAAACCTTCATTTTCGCTCAACACAGAAAAAAAAAAGGCCAGTGTAGGAGTTTAAGCAATTAGAAAAAAATAGATTAGACCCTAGACCTCTTATCACCTAAACTAAGCATTTATCCAAACTGTCTTATACTTTCTAGAAACACCAGACTAATTTTGGAAGGTTATATATGGTAAAGAAAATTAAAATAGGATCTAGCCCCTTTTTACTTCACTTCCCCTTTCCCTACTCTTCTTTTATGGGCTCTTCTGTATTGGTATGGTCGCACAACTGCTAACAGAAGTGTAAGGCTGCTTCCAGTGACCTGTGTTGAACTACATCCTATAGAGGCCTACTGCTCAGAGCAACTGGAAGTAAGACAATCTGAGATTTAGTTTCAGCCCTGCCACTGACTTGCTGAGTGACCTTCAGCAAATCATTTATCATCTCTGTACTTCAGTGTCGCCCCTCCATGAAATGGAGACAATAGTTACCTCTCTCAGAGGAAAAGTTGGGAGGGTTAGTTGTTTTGGTGAGGAAACCAAAAATGAAAAAAATCTAATGTCTTTAAAAGTCAGCCTAATCTAATCTGGAACTACAAACACTATTATGTACTGATTATAACTGTATGGTAGTTCCATAGCATCACTATAGGCAGAGAGGCAGAGTTAAGGTTACTGAATGCCTTAACTGTGCATTTTCATACCTTAGATATCTTTTAAGTTTTACCTTAAATCTGAATTGCTAGGTTTCTAAAGCTTGATTTTTGAGATAATTACAATGTTCCTGAAATGTTTTTGTTCTTAAATTACCAAGAAATACTCACCCTTAACTCTGGTTTTAGGTATTTTTCATCTGGGGAATTATTTCGTATAGCATTCAATAGTGCTAGGTGTCTCCCAACACACAAGTCACGGTCCATGCCCCAGGAATCTTACAAACTAACATCACAAATGATATTAACAAGAGAGTGAGGTTGCGGTTGAGGAAGGAAGGCCAAGGGTAACATCATTAAGAGAATATATTTACTCAGCAAGGGCACAACATAGTGGAGTGATTTCTTGGTAAAAGAAATAAGAAGTCTTAGCTGGCTAACTTTCTGTTGGAGTTGCAGCAGAAGCCAGGTTTAGGAGGAACTTGAAAGAGAAGGGGTCATAGGTTTGAGGACCAGCTCAGGAAGGGAGTGCTGAAAACAAAGCGATAGTTGAGGGACAAGTAGACAAATAGGGTAACATCTTTAGCAGAGGTGAGAGAAAGACAAGTGCAGTTAAGGGGCAGAGTTATGCAGGGCCTTGAAGGTGACAAGAAGAAACTGGATGTTGATGCAGTGAAACTGGGGGAGCCAACAGAAGCAGTCAAAGAAATGATTAGATTGATGCAGCAGGAAAATTACTTTAGCAACGATAGCTCACGAAAGCTCATGCTCAAATAAATTGGTTAGTCTCTAAGGTGCCACAAGTACTCCTTTTCTTTTTGCGAATACAGACGAACACGGCTGTTACTCTGAAACCAATTTAGCAACGATGTTGTGTATGGAAGACCAGAGAGGAGGAGGTTATCGTAACTGAGATAGGGGAAGTATTTCAGCTGTCTTGTCAGGAAAGAAAGGTCAGATCTTAGATACCAGGAAGGAAGAAATTATAGGGCTTGGAGGTGGCTGGGATGTGATGGACTAGGGAGAGGAAGGAGCCTCCCTGCTTCCCAGGTTACAGTCATGAATCACCGCCGGAGGGTGGATGGTATCACTGACCAAGAATGGAGAGAGAGGAGGTTCTGGGGAAAGGATCAGCAATTTGGTTTTTGCCATGTTAAATGGCTAATGAGATATCTGAGAGGAGACATCAGAGAGTCAGGCTGAGGTGAATCATGCTCAGAAAGCTCTTTGAGTTCATCACATAAAAGACATTATAGTAGTGCAATGTTGTACTACAATGTGATGTACCCTTACTACCTCCTTCTGCACTATGCTTTTACAAACAGCAGAATACCTCACTTACCACAAAGTGGGAAAAGAATAATTAAATTTACTTAGATTTTTCAAATGTGCCTCTGCAGAGTGGAATGGAATTGTACACAGCCAATAAGAGCTTGGATTTTAACTTTAATTGGATTGGCTTTTCATTGCTTATACTGATGGGCAAGATCATGTTTAAGGCCTGGATATTTAAAAATACACACAATTTGTGCCAACAATTATGACAATTCATGTTACCCATGCTGGGAAGGTAGACATCTAACCAGCTTTCTGCTCCTGTATGTATCATGTATACCCAGGATCACAATAATTATGCACATTATGCATGTGCATATTAAAAAAATTATATATTCTAATATATAAATATAACAAAGATTAATCTTAACATCTGGACCTACAATTTGCTGTATACTTTTTGACATAGGTGACCACAACTTGAATATAGGTAAGACACAACTTAGGTAAGATCAGACCAATGATGTATGAAATGCCATTATAATATTTCTATTCTATTTCATATCACTTCCACATCCTAGTACATTGTTTTTCCATCATCCAGGGAGACACCTTAACAACAAATCCAGAAGACACTGTCCAAAATACCAAACATCCCCCACAACCACAACTTCATTGGTGTGAAGATATATCAATACAACAGATTGGATGAACACTTCATGGCAAGTCTGAACCTGTTTGTGGAGCAAACCAGATACCTCCAAGTGAGCTGGAATCAACAGTACATTAAAAAGACAGACCTCTTCCCAGGATGAGAGTGAATATAAGGATGCCAGAACTGTATACAACAACCTGTATAATCTACAATGCTACATACACATTGATCCCTCAGTTGTTAACAATTGTTTATGTGGAAGCCAGGCCTTTTAAACCTTCTGTACATCCAGATACTTTTTTTCATCTGGATTTTATCTAAGGTCAGGGGAAGTATATCTTTGATTTTCCATAGATGAATACATATCTTCCAGTCTAAACACTTTAAAAAGGCCACTGCACACTTCATCTGGCTTCATACTTGCAAATAGAAACTCTTTACATTCCTCATCTGTACCTGAATTCTATATAACTCCAAAAAAAAATCTAGCATCTCTATTGTAAAAAGCCAGAGAAGAAGGATCGTCTTGCGGTCAAGTGATTAGATGAGCACTCGGGAGACTTGAATTCAATTCCCAGGTCTGTCATAGATTCCATATGTGATTTTGGGCAAATCACTTTGTCTGTGCCTCAGTTCTCCATCTGTATAATTACATTTGATAGCATTTGAAATAACCAAATAGATGGGATAGCGTAGTGCTAAGACATGGTTCTTTGTACTTGCTGATTTCTTTTCATTAAAGACTACAGGCATGACTGAAAAATAGATCAGATTGCTCAAATGAGTCAAATGACTGAGGGGCAGCCAGGTGATTATATTCTGCAGCAATTTCTATTCACAGTATATGCACAGTCCAGAGAGTCTTCCAGAGCTGTAACAATTTCTTACAACCAAATCTGAGCCACTGACTTGGCTACTTTCTCTTGTGAGCATCTTCTGGGTTTACTGTGCAGTGTATACAATACCCATTGAAGGGTTAACTTAAATTTCCTGGAACAAGTGTGTCACGATCAGGGCATGGACAGACATGCCTAATGGAGATAGCAGGAGTCATGCCTGTTGGTCAGAGCTGGAGTCAGCAGCTAAGAAAATGGGTGCTAGTCAGAGCCAAGAGTCAGACCTGGAACCCAAAGTGAAGGGTCAAGGACCAGCCAGGAGAGCAGGTCAGGAACAAGGCAGGAACAGGAGCAATCACAGTGCAGGGATAAGCACTGAGCAGCTGGTGACCTGCTGCTGAGCTTAAATGCAGGCCTGCTGGTTCCCTTCAGGCTATAAAACAATCCTACCACAATCCAGCTAAACTCATTAATCTGCCTGGAGGGTGGACCTGCTAGTCTTCAAACTCAGGTGAAGATGCTCAATCCTGACAGTGTCCTAACATCAGAGTGTGTCTAGCCAATCAATAATTGATACTTTTCTGAAGAACTGAGGTGGGGCTGGTGTTCTGTGGAACCAGATAGAACTGGAATTCTCCCTGTCTCTGGATTGCTTGTGCAGATTCAGTTATTTTCTTCCGTTCAGTTAAACCCACATGTTTAAAAAAGCAATTGTTATCTTTCTAACTTCACTCTGGAGTCTTCCTTACTTTCACTCCAAGCACAACTGTTTAGTGATGGATGGCATTTTAGAAAAGAGAGGAGAACGTAGAAAGTCTGGGGAAAATCAAAAAAGAAAAACAGAAACAAAATGTTAATATTAATCATTATGAGAATGCCTGTGGGCCCCACATGAGAGTGGGGTTCTATTGTGCTCGGACCCATAGAGACCTATAGCAAGAAACAGTCCCAGCATTGAATTGCTTGCAGCCTAACCTGACAAGACAGACAAAGGGTTGGAGAAAGGAAGTATTATCATCCCCATTATCCAGATGGAGAGCTGACAAAAAATGACTTGCCCCAAATCACACATGGAATCTATGACAGAAGTAGGAATTGAATTCAGGATAGAACTGCCCGGAGGGGCTGGGTGGGGAAGAGGGGAAGAGGCAGTTAGCCCCTGGCCTCCCTTTTGAAAGGGCCCTCAAATGGAGAGGTAGTGCAACCTGGCAATAGGGTCACAATGCCGCTCGTTGGAATCTGGCCCAGCAGCTCCTCCATCATGACAGAGAAGCCATCAGCCATACCTGAGTGGTCACAACACCTGAAGTGGGGAGCTGGGCCCAGCCCCATTGGACAGAAGCCCCTGTTGCAGAGTGAGTTCAGGGTGGGCTCGTTCTCCAATTGACCCCTTCAGCCTTGCCTCAGCACTAATTCTTTTGAGCCTGTTTCACATTTTGCTCTGGGCCACAGAAAACCTCCATGTTGCTCTGAAACTAACAAGCAATATCTGCAAGATTAACTCTTTCAGCATTACTTAAAACTATCTATAAATAGTGGTGAAGTGATAACATTTTCCACTCGGTGGCAGATATTGCTTTTTAAAAATAAACATCTAACTTGAGGCTTGAAAGAAGCAGCTTTCATAGATAAAGGGTTCAGTTATTCCTGTTAGGCACAGCCCTGCCTCATGGGCTCAGCCAAGCCACACAGTTCCAGGGAAAGCATCAAGAGGCACAATGCCTCAGGGAGGCACATATTCAGAGGCAGCAGGCCCACAGCTGTACCTCTTCCGTGGAAGCAGGTTACTGCTCCCTCCTGCCTGAGGCCAGCCAGCTCTGTGAGTGGAGGGAGGACAGATACATGGTCTCCCCTCATAATCGCTTTTGCTCGTTCTTTTAACAGTACTATGCACCCTGGAGAAGCCGGAAGCAAGCAGGCCCTGAGTACAGGGATTTCAACTGTGGCTGGTCTTTATGTGGGTAATGGAGGGAGACGGTTCTTTGCACCCTCCCCTTCACCACCAACCCTACATAAATGCCAGGCCCATTCTGGCCCCAAATGGGCATTTCTGATAATGGAACCATCTCCCTGTTGTCTTTTGACATTGTGCCACTGAGGAGGAGCCTTGTGTGATAATGTTTATAATATTTAAGGTAGAATGTATGCTTTCATTTTCTTCTTAGACTCTACCTTGGAAGAAAAGCAATAAATGAGCTGTATCCTAATAACCAGTAATGAAAACCTCAGGATCTCTTGAACCATTACTGGTAGGTAGAACTAGTTATGCATCTGGAAGATTACTGAATAGAAATAGATGTATTGCCTGAACCAGCAGACAGTCAATTAATTTAATACTATGAATGCTCAGTCTTAAGTGCAAAATATTTCGAATAAAAATGTAAATAATTCAGAATCTGCCTCCTTGGTGTCCCCAGAGGGTTTTTTTCTTTCTTTCTTTCTTTTTTTGAAAATTCACAGAAAAATGTTGCAAGTGCCATTTGCCATTCAATCGGACTATAGAAATGTTTTAAGTATTATACAACTGTGGATATTTTTGCAAAAAAACCCATCTGAACTGGAAAAATTCAGTGCAATACTGTCTAGTGTGTGTGTGTGTGTGAGGGGGTGTCCCAGCATTCTGAAAAAAATATTACAATGTTCATTCCCTCAGGGGGGTAGGAGGACTATATGTTCTAGGTATCCTCAATTCTTACATATAACAATGGTTTCCATTTCAGTTTTAATTGTTTTACCTAATACAATTATTTTGAACATGGTTGACAAAAGCTTTGGTGGCACAATAAGATCACCATAGATGGCGATAAACTGACTCTCTGTTCAGATTATGTTAAGGATCTAGTTAGAGATTGCAGATAGAGTTCTACCCTGATCAAAGAGGCTACATCCATTGGGGATTTGTGATGAAGATGTACTAATTAAACATTTTATTGGGATTTCTTAAAACTGTAACAAACAAGACTCCAGTAACGAATCCCCTCTTAGTATGCTATAAGCCCTCCAAAGATCCCTTCTCATCTCTAGATGTAGTGCTTTAGTCTAATTACTCTTATCATTTTACTGTCAGGTGAGCCAGAGGAAGCGGAGGAGCTGGTGGTCACTGCCTTTGCTTCAGTAGTGTGTTGCTTGGTGGTGGCATAACTTGTTGGCACTGCATATTCAGCACTTCCTCCTGGACTTGTGACCACATAAAGTGAGCAGTGCAGAGCCACAGATCTTTCCCGTCTAGCCATGCACTCTTTGTGCCTAGGTTTGGCTCCCCTGCTACTGTCCCATCTTATTGCAACTGAGCCACATCCCACTGCAAATGATTCAGAGCAGTGTATGCGGCATGATAGCTCCCTGTGACCTCTCTTATGTGAGCCATCAGTTGGTGCCACCAGGCTGTCAGGAGCCCAATCCTGCTGCTGGTGCAGCCTTCTTCTGCTACTGTCTCCCAGTGAAAATGATTATGTATTCTTATCTCTGATGCTTTTGCAGCTATCCCCCTTTTTGCTACCACCACCTGTGCTCCAAAGCTTGGCAAAGGTGGACCTTTCTCCTTTGACCATAGGGAGAGGCATTCTGTGAGCCCAGGAAGAATGATGATTCTTTACATGGTCTACCAAAAAGCTGAGGTCCCGAGCCACTTCCTCAAACCAAAACTGACCTGTCTTTCACACTCCAAGCTGCATGCATAATGCTTTCTCTGTACATGTCCAGCTGGGAAATCACTCCACACAGGGGACAACTTTTTTCCCCTCTGGACCATCTTTTCACCATTTTTGACCATGATGCAGCAGCCTCATCTTCACCCCACTCACTGCTTCTCTCCCTGGTCCTCTTCTATGCCTGTCATCTTCCTTACCTGTTTGCCCTCCTGCACCCTATCAGTAATTTTAGTTTTATCTGTGTGTGCATGTGACTGTCCATATTTTCTATTTCTTTGTAATTAACCCCACAATACTGCTTAAATGTGACATTTCACTCAAGTAGTTTTTCCTTTGTCTTTTGTTTTTATGCTTTTGCACGAGAAATGGCCAGGCTACTGAATATTTCAGAGAAAAGCAAAATGTCATAAATGCAAATAACCTACACCAAGCATGTGGAAAATTTCAAATAAGTATAATTTTGTCTTTTTTTTGGGGGGGGGGGGGGAGGGAACGAGTAGCATTATTGCATAATTCTAGTAAATGCCCTTTTCAATCCAGGTGGACTAGCAATACACCATCTGTTTTAATATCTAATTTACTATATGCCATCCACGACCTTCAGTTTTAGCTTCACTTTAGAATCCATCAATCTGGGCACCTGGCACACATCCTTTGTGTGTGCTTGCTAACTGGAATCTTCATTTTAATGGCTCTTGTAGAGAATAGCAACTATCTTCTATGTTCAACAGAACGGCTGGTGTGCTTTTGCATCCCTATCCATGGCACTGTTATTACCAGGAATTTGTCTACATCAGATTGAAATCCATTTATTATTTTGTGAGATTAGGAATTTGAAACCCTCCTTGTTTGTTTTTAGCACTTAACTTTGTGACATTTTTTCATGCAAATGCTTTAGAAAATATAAACAATCTATCTTCCAAAGGGAACAGTTGTAAAAGAAAACTAAGTTGTGGATCTGAGACCAATTTCAGTACAGTAGAACTACCCCATAGAAAATTCCACGTATCCAATCAAGAGGTCATCTAGTCCAGCCCCCCTGTGCTGAGGCAGGACCAAGTAACCCTCGACCATTCCTCACAGGTGTTTGTCCAACCTGTTTTTAAAAACCTCCAGTGAAGGAGATTTCCCCCTCAGTTGTCTTTTCTCAAGACTAAACGTGCCCAGTTTTTTTTTACCTTTCCTCATAGCTCAGGTTTTCTAAACCTTTTATCATTTTTGTTGTTTTCCTCTGACTCTCTTCAGTTTGTCCACATCTTTCTTACAGTGTGAGAACCGGACATATCACTTGCATATGACACTCCTGTTAATACATCCCAGATTATTAACCTTTTTCACAACTGCATCACATTGCTAACTCATATTCAATTTGTGATCCACTATAACTCCCAGACCCTTATTAGCTGTACCACTGCCTTGCCAGATATTCCTCATTTTGTAGTAGTGCATCTGATTTTTCCTTTCTAAGTGAACTACTTTGCACTTGTCTTTATTGAATTTCATCTTGTTCATTTTCAGACCAATTCTCCAAAGTCATTTTGTATTCTAATCCTGTCCTCCTAAATGCTTGCAACACCTTTCAACTTGGTGTAATCTGGAAATTTTATAAGCATACTCTCCACTCCATTATCCAAAGTGATTAATGAAAATATTGAATAGTACCAGACCCAGGACAGACCAAACTATATATGTCCCCACAATTTGACAGCAAACCGTTGGTAACTACTCTTTGAGTACAGTCTTTCAACCAGTTATACAGCCACTTTTTAGTAATTTCATCTAGACCACATTGTCCGAGTTTGTTTATGAGAATGTCATGTGGGACTGTATCAAAAACTTTACTAAAATCAAGATGTATCATGTCTAAAGCTTCCTCCTTTCCTCTAGGCCAGTAACTCTGTCCAAGAAAAAAATTGAGTTGGGTTGGCATGATTTGTTCTTGACAAATCAATGCTAGCTATTCCTTATCACTCTATTATCCTCGAGGTACTTATAAATTGATTTCTTAATAACTTGTTCCACTATCTTTCCAGTAATTGAAATTAGGCTGTGTCAAGGTTCCTCCCCCACTCTGAATGCTAGGGTACAGATGTGGGGACCTGCATGAAAACCTCCTAAGCTTATCTTTACCAGCTTAGGTCAAAACTTCCCCAAGGTACAAAATATTCCACCCTTTGTTCTTGGATTGGCCGCTACCACCACCAAACAAATACTGGTTACTGGGGAAGAGCTGTTTGGAAACGTCTTTCCCCCCAAATACTTCCCAAAACCTTGCACCCCACTTCCTGGACAAGGTTTGGTAAAAAGCCTCACCAATTTGCCTAAGTGACTACAGACCCCGACCCTTGGATCTTAAGAACAATGAACAATCCTCCCAACACTTGCACCCCCCCTTTCCTGGGAAATGTTGGATAAAAAGCCTCACCAATTTGCATAGGTGACCACAGACCCAAACCCTGGGATCTGAGAACAATGAAAAAGCATTCAGTTTTCTTACAAGAAGACTTTTAATAGAAATAGGAGTAAATAGAAGTAAAGAAATCCCCTCTATAAAATCAGGATGGTAGATACCTTACAGGGTAATTAGATTCAAAACATAGAGAATCCAGTGAGAGCTTGGTTAAGGCAAGCTGGCCTTAGTATTTTACTTCTATTTAAGTTTAGGCTGGACAAAGCCATTTTATGTTTGGCTTTTTTTTTTTTTACATGAATCTGAAGGAAGTCTGATTATTGATATATGGGCACCAACTATATCAGTCAGCCATTCCACGCACTTCACCCCAAACATCTTCTGTTTCAATTATTCTGTTTCAATTCAATTATTTCCATGGTTAAAGTTTTATTTTGTTGTTTGCTTATTTGTTGGCAAGAAGAGGACATTTCTGTCCCTTAATATATCTTTGTCTCAGGAGGCAGTGACAGTAATGTTACTTTCTGACCCACATCTTGGCTTCATCAAGAAGAATCAATAAGGAGAGGACGTCCATGGAGGATATCATCCATGCAGCTGCATAGAAACATCATAGCTAAACAGATATGTTAGTAACACAGGCCCAGTTTGTACTGGCTTTTCTCAGGTTGAGTGGTACCTTGTCCTGTGACCAGCCCTACTGATTGTGCTCTCTGAGGCTGTTCAAGGGGAAAATATAATGCAATGTTAATGAGGATGTTGCAACTGGAACCACTCAGTTTTTGTCCCTTTATTTATTTTTAGTTAGAAAGCTAAATTGGGACCAATATTCTATGGATGAGATGCGGATTGCTACATTTGGGGCGGGGGAAGAAGAGAAGAAGCCGATAGATGGGAAACAACATCTCAGCTTTAACTAGAGCATTCACCACCAGCATTCCCTCAACTATGTCCAGACTGAGCTTCATTCAATTCATTCTCAGACAAGTACAAGGAAATCAGAGACACTGTCACTCATGTTTAATGTAAGAAGAGAGAGTTGTGTACCAAACGTTCTGATGGTATTACTATCCAAGCTGTAGTTTCCCCCCAGCAGACAATAAGATGGGGACAGAAGAGGCCCCCTACAGAACTCCACACACGAGTGCCCTTTGGACTGATGAATAATTCCATCTTCTGGGACCTGTCTGAAAGGGAAAAGTGGAACCCCCTTAAAACTGAACCTATCTGCCCCTAATAGGGAATGTAGCTGATTCAACTAAACCTTGAGGTCAAAGGTGGCTGACAGATCTAAAAATTAACATAAAGATTTTACTTTTGTCCCACCATAGGTGTAGAACAACAGTTGTCCTGGAGACACCCATGCTTCCTGTGGTTCAAAGCCCTATAGCTGGGGAAATTACAATTGAATATGTAACATGCTGCTGACATATTCAAATAGACAATTTTTGATTGGAGGGTACAGGCACAAGTGGACTTGCAGGGCGTAGAAATGGACAGCAGGACAGATACCTTAAACAGGATATTGACCTACGCTGAAAAGTGTAGCTGTCTGACAGTGCGAGTGTATGGGCTTGGTTCTCTCCCATGGCTGAGCAATATTTCAGTATGAGAGAGGTGGGTGTCAGGGACCCAGTTCCTGCTTGTCGGGGCTCTGGCTGCAAAGCCACTTAGAGCTGTTTCCAGGCACTGCTAACTTATGCCACTGATACAGGTTCCTTAATGGGCTCATCCGCTCCCAGCTTCTAACAAGCTCCCTAGGCCAGCAGAGGAGGGGATGGAGGCTCAGGGCCTGTCTGTTGTGCCTATGTGCCAGAATGGAGTACCCCTATGCAGAGCATTTTCAGATAGGCCAGGTTTTATAGGTTAGGTTATAGCTCCTTGGCATCAAGCTGGTGGTTCAAGAGGCTGTAATCTAACACCTCTAGGACTAACACAGTTTAATACTCTGTATGCTCATGATGCCTATTTCAAATTATCATAACTTTGATCATTCATTTTTTCCCCAAACCTACCAAAAAGCCACATTAATGCCATGCTTCGGGTTTCAAAGTATTTGGTGTAGTCCATTTTGTGTAAATGAGGATGGTGTATTTGTTTTCCTCCTCACCGAATTTAAAAAGACAATGAAAGGATTTTGCTGAGACTTTCCAGAAAATATAGTGTTTGGACAGAGACCAAGTATGAAAAGTACATTCTGAATAGGTAAATTATTTTAATAACTTACCAGTCTGTGAAAACAGGGGCATATAATTGAAACCATTATGCAGCCTTAGCACTAGCTGCTACCTACGCTCTGACAGGTTTCAGAGTAACAGCCGTGTTAGTCTGTATTCACAAAAAGAAAAGGAGTACTTGTGGCACCTTAGAGACTAACCAATTTATTTGAGCATAAGCTTTCGTGAGCTACAGCTCACTTCATCGGATGCATACTGTGGAAGTGAGCGGTAGCTCACGAAAGCTTATGCTCAAATAAATTGGTTAGTCTCTAAGGTGCCACAAGTCCTCCTTTTCTTTTTACCTACACTCTGTATATATACACACATTATAAATAAATAAACCATACTTAATGCTACTAAAGTAATTAATTATAGCAATAATACACACACAGCCACTTTATACCAATGTTAATCTTGTAGAAGCATGTCATTTGGGAAATACATATTTTTTAAAAACAAGTTTGAAATACCTCTATTTCTGAGCCTCCAATGAATCTTCCTGTCTTAATTTTGTGCTCTGGATAAACTGGTAGAACATTTTTATTTTTGCATTTATGTTCAAAATGTGTCTGTCACTGATCAGCGAGGGAATGCATTAATCTTAATTTTTAATGATCAAAGTAAGACAAAGCAGCTTTTCTTTCAATTGGAATTGTGCTATACTGAAAGCTGCAGCTGCCTGATACCTTACCACTCTGCCCCATCGGAAGCTCAACAGTTTCCACAACAACACACAATGGAGTTTACTTTTGAAGAAAGTCATAGGCAGTTCAAGTATATAATCTGCCTCAGAACAATAGCTGTGCTGTTTATTTTAACTCCTGGGGAGAGCTTTTCAATTGCCATCTTCAGGTGCCTTTCTTTGAACCCTTGAAGAAGAAAAATAAATAGGATTTTGTGTTCCAAAATCACTTAGGTTACATTCTGTGTGTATTTGGTCATAATAATTTCCTATAAAGACGCTTTTATGTCCTACTTTTTTTTCTAAAGGTCTGTTTTATCTCACTCTTAATAATGGTGCCCAACAGGGTAGTTATATTTAAGTGTCCTAGGTTCTTTCAGCATTACTATTAAGAAATGCCTTTTTGAGAGGTTTTTTTTTTTTTTTATAATGCTGCCATTTTTATTCACATCAGGCCAAAAGTTGGCAAGCAGGTTCCCACACTAGAAGTGAATTGGCTGTGCGTAATAAAATTGATTGGACTGTTTCTTAGACTGCAGCCCAAAAAAATGAGGTTCTGTGCTCCATTCCCACCACATGAAGGGAGCCATCTCATAGTTGGAGGATGGCTTACAGTTATTTAAACCTCAGGTTGGAAACACCTGGTGCCATTGGCTTAAATCCCACCTTATGATAAACTCTAGACTTAGAACTTAAGAACGGCCATACTGGGTCATACCAGTGGTCCATCAAACCCAGTATCCTGCCTTCCGACAGTGGCCAATGTCAGATGCTTGAGAGGGAATGAATAGAACAGGGCAATTATCTAGTGATCCTTCCCCTGTTGTCCAGTCCCAGCATCTGGCAATTAGAGGCTTAGGGACATCCAGAGCATGGTGTTGCATCACTGACCATCTTTGCTAATTGCCATTCATGGACCTATCCTCCATGAACTTATTTAACACTTTTTTTTTTAGCCCAATTATACTTTTGGCCTTCACAACATCCCCAGGTAATAACTTCTGCAGGTTCACTGTGTGAAGAAGTACTTCTTTTGTTTGTTTTAAACCTGTAGCCTATTAATTTCATTGGGCGATTCCTAGTTCTTGTATTACGTGAAGGTGTAAATAACATTGCCTTATTCACTTTCTCCACATCGCTGGTGATTAGTTGTTTCTTTTCCAAGCTGAACAATCCCAGTCTTTTTAATCTACCCTTATAGGGAAGCTGTTACATACCCCTCATTAATTTTGTTGCCCTTCATTCTTCCTGCTGAAGGAGATTAACTGAGTTCTATGTGACTTATTCTTGAAGGGGAAATGCATCCCCCTATGCCCCAGTAAAAGTCCAGTCTGCTCTGAGTAGCCATCAAAGGGCCTAATTCTCATTTATACTAGTGTACACTTACACCCACTTTATGTATCTCCTTTACAGTATAAAGAACCTTTAGTGCAAATGATAATCAGACCCCAAAGATTCCATGGTAATTGATAAGAGCCAGTTTTGCTATTGTCTTTGGTCAAAACTCTCCTCTTCCTGCACCACTGTGTTGCCTGTCTCCCTCCTTACGCAGGTGCTGTAGATATTTTGCAAAGTACTTTTAAAATACACACTTATTTCCGTAAGTCATCCTGAAGTGTCACCAGCACCCCTGAGTTGGTTGTCAGGAGCTGGGATCAAACATGGGACCACTGGATCTTAATACATGAATCTCTTCTGCTTGAGCTAAAAGACCCACTTGTGTTGGTCCAGGCTGTAGCAGACTCTTTAATCTCTGGTTGGTTTAGCCTCCCTGCCTGGGGCCAGATCATCCCACTGAGTAGGCATAGTTTATATATATTATTTCTCTAAAACCTCAGACCTCATTTTAAATGCCTCCCACTAAGTTATTTCATGATCAGCCCTCTCCCTGACAGAGTTTGGACTACCCCCTCTTTCAGGGATCAAACAGGAAATGTAGCCCTCGCTTTCCAAACCCCAGAAACACATTAAGTTACCAAAACTTCCAAATGACCATCATTTCCCCCTCCTATAGAGCCCCAGTGGGAACTGGAGTGCGATGAGAGACTCGGAGTGTCCTCAAATGACAGCCTGTTGGAGTGTCAGGTCAGCTGAACACTGGTGCAAGAAGCATAAAACATAGATTTATCAGCCTAGAATGGTTCCATATGAAATCCAGGCTAGATTTCTTGCAGGAAAGTTTCCAACAGGGGCCCTCTTATATAGTGTAAGGAGGTGAGACAGTGATTAGGTGAAACATGGCCATTTGGCTTACTATGTATCCTGTCGTTCAACTCTTTAAATGTCCCTGATATTTCGGTACAGAACAAGGATGAAGTTACAACGAAATGTCACGGTGACCCAGCCAAATATAATCAAAATAAACCAAGAAAATCCCTGTCAAATATTAAGATTGATAGTTCTTTTCATTGTAATAAGCAGATAAACAAGTTTTATAATTTAGGGTGTAATGTGGAATCTTATATTTGGTCACAGAGCATCCATTATTATGTAACAAGTCAGAAGCAAGGGGTGTTGATAAAAGTCTGGTAGTATCTTGGGTATAAAAGAGCATACTGAGACTTGTCTTTGCCTTTGCTGCATATATCCTTGTCTGTAAATACTTGGTCAGCTCACTGGCTGGTCACCCTCAGCTGATCACTGTGGTTTGGGACTTTATGCCTATGCTGAAATAAATCTGTTCTTTGGCTCTGGTTCTGGAGTTAGCCATGGTTTTGCCTGCTACAGCAAGCAGTCTGCTTTGCTAGGTTTGTAAGGTAACCCGTGGTCCTGAAAACATGCTCACATATGGAAACGTAACTGTGCTTGTCTCTGGATAATGGAGTCTAGAATGATTAACTGTATTTAAATAACTTCTCTTGGTTCTGTGCAAAGCATTCCTCTTCCTCCTGAATACATCGGTATCTTGTTCAGGACCGAAAAGTTTTTACATTTGTCCTGCACAATGATTGGCATTGTACAGCCTTCTCCCTCTGAGTGCAAGGCTCTTCTTATGTCCGAGTTCACATCAACAGTCCTTCTCTGCAGGACAGACACGTGCAAGTGCTACCCCACAAATATCTGGGTTAGTGAATTTCCCCATGAAAAATACGGACTCTTTCCATTTTCAATTCCTGGAGAGTTGATCCAGGAATGGGCTTTTTTTTTTTTTTTTGCAGGGGGGTGGGGTGGGGCCACAGGGCGGGTATTGATCATGCTCATTTCAATTTCTTGGAATTTGTCTCAGGTGTCCACTCTGGTTCTTCCTTTTGTAATTCATTCTTTGTATACTTATCCAAAGTTTTTATCACTTCCCTTATACAAATGTTCTCATACTTACAGTCAAAAGTATTTGCCACATCAGGTTGAATTTTTTTACAGATTGACAGAAAATGTCTTTTTTCTTTTAAAAAAATCCATTTTTAGTTAAAAAATTCACTTTTGTAGAAAGCTTTTGGGATTTTCATTAAAAATCCCCAAATCAAAATATTTTCATCAACTAAAAATTTAGTCTTCAGGTTGTCAATGACAACCCAAAAATTCTCAGAACATTTTAAAAAAAACAAACAACCCCAGAAAAGTGTTTTCACTGATTTTTTGTTTTCATTGGGAGGGGTAAGGGGGTATAATTTCCCAGCCACCTGTTTTTGACAAAGTGACACCAGCTATGCAAACATACAGCTTTTGACACTCAATTTGTAAGAATTAGCCCATGAGATTTCACTTATGCCTGTTGGGTCACAATCTCTATTTGCATATCGCTTCTATCTTCTTCTTGCTTATCACTCATGCAATTTGCAATTACAAATACATTAAACCTTTTTTCTATTCTTATCCCATGTTGCAGAATGATTATCTTTTGTTCTTGTGCAAGTTGGAAGTACATGCTAGACTGTTTGAGTGACGCAGATCTTCTCCTTCCCTCCCTAATTAATATAAATCTCACCTGTCAAACCTTAATGATCTTCAACCCAGTAGGCTAGTACCTCTTCTGTTTAAGTGGAGGCCATCTAATCTCGTTGTGAACAACAGAAAACACTCATTCTTATATCATTTAGTCTCAAGTATCAGTCTTCCCCTTGTTTTTGCTTATAAGGTGATACTAGGAAGATCTCAGAAAAGGTTACCAGTGTTAATCTCACCTTCAGCATTTCTCAGAACCCTGAAAACGATTTTCCCCAATTCTTCTTTGTTTCGTCCCACATTAGATGCAATTCACTAGCATTCAGCAAGCAAATGTTGCACAGTGCCACATCAAATGCCTCACAGAACTCAAAATATATATTTCATCAACACCGTTAACTTTATCAGACAGACTTGTAATACCATGAAAAGATAATATCAAGTTGGACAATCTATTTTCCATAAACTTAGTTTGGTTGGTGTTAGTTTCATAATCCTCCTTTTATTTCTTTATTTATCAAGTCCCATATCAGCTGCTCCATTATCTTGCTGAGGATCAACATCAGGCTGATGGGTCTGTAATTACCTGGGTCCTCCTCTTCACCTTTTAAAAATATTGGCACAGCATTTATCTGTCGTCTTTGTTCCAAGACTTACAAAAATCAAAATGTACAGTTCATTGAGCTCCTGGGCCAGCTTTAAAAAAAATAAATAATAATCTTGGATGCAAGTTACCTGGTAGGCTGGGAGCAGAAATAGAAAAATGCACTGGATTTTTCAATATCCTGGCCTATATTTTCTCTCCATACATAGTTTGGTTGGGTAGAGAGGCCATAATCTGTGTGTTCTATTTAATGGGTATCCTTACATATATTCTAAGATGTAAATCAAAACCTTTTTAGCAAAAGGGAGGTGCCCTTCTAAAATATTAGGGTAATTAGGGAGAACTGGTTGGATGTCTTACCTGTTTATTTCAAGACTATTTGACATTTGAATTCATCTTATTAATATGTGGAGTTTTTGCAAAACTTGTCCTGTTGTTAATTATATGGACTCCAGGTTGCAGCTCGCTTTTCAGGTAGGTTACAGAAGTTCTGGAAGGGTGTGGGAAACACCATCATACATGGAGCCCTGAATCAGATTCACACAGTATTGGTCCTGGTTTCCCTTTCCCCTAAAGAGACTCATGTAAACGATGGGCAAGATTCTGCCACCCTTGCTCACTTATTCAAAGAGTCACAGCAATGGGCCTGCTAAGGTGCTATTCACCGTGAGTAGGGCCAGGATCCATTCAGCCTTAACTGTGGAATCAGTCTCACAATGCTATAACCAGCGATCCTAGTTTTTCGTTATTTTAAAAAAAACACAAAATTCTCCAAATAAAAAACCAAAAAAATCCATGTTTTTCAGTGATTCAAATGTAATTCTGAACTTTAATTTCCCTAGCCACTATATATATAATAAAATACTGTTTGATTATACATATGTATAATCAAACACAGTATTTTATTATATATTAGTATATTTATAAAATCAAACACAGTATTTTATTGATATATTTATAATTTTAAGCAAGTTCAAAGCCTACCATAGAATCATAGAATATCAGGGTTGGAAGGGACCTCAGGAGGTCATCTAGTCCAACCCCCTGCTCAAAAGCAGGACCCATCCCCAATTAAATCATCCCAGCCAGGGCTTTGTCAAGCCTGACCTTAAAAACTTCCAAGGAAGGAGATTCCACCACCTCCCTACCAGTGCCATCAATCATAATAAAATTAAATTAATAGTATTTCCCCTTGTTTTTTCCTATTCCCCTCCCCCCCCCCCCGACGTTCTTGTTAAACCCTGGATTTGTGCTGGAAATGGCCCACCTTGATTATCATACACATTGTAAGGAGAGTGATCACTTTAGATAAGCTATTACCAGCAGGAGAGTGGGGTGGGAGGAGGTATTTTTTCATGCTTTGTGTGTATATAAAAAGATCTTCTACACTTTCCACAGTATGCATCCGATGAAGGGAGCTGTAGCTCAGAAAGCTCATGCTCAGATAAATTGGTTAGTCTCTAAGCTGCGACAAGTCCTCCTTATTTTTTAAGATATTCTCATTTTAATTCAATCAATTCTGGTAAATCATTGTTTGATGCCTCTTAAACTAGGAATTAATGCTGACTTCTTTCTGTAACTGATTGCAATTTGTGTGCATTGAAGTTTCGTAAGGAAGAAAGTTATGGCCTCCGGACCTCACTTATATACTGTTCTAGTATCTGTTCCCACTGTACTATTAAAAAAATGTTCAGAGTTGTATTGTTTTTTTAAATCATGAGGCTGACTTCTGCTTTGACTGAAGCACTGAGATGGTTTTGCACACCATGTAGAAATTGAAATATTGCTGAAGCATGTCAGTGAAGTTGTCTTTTTATTTGCTGTTGTTTATCAGTAAAGTTTCAGGCATTCTCTAGTGTCCTGTTAGCCATGTTCACAAATGAAAGCAGCTCCAGACCTACACTTCTAACAATAAATTGTCTTGAACAACTAAGCTTGTATTGCTCTGTATTCAATTAAGTTGTTCTTTTGCTACCTTAATTGTAAGTGACACTGGCAGTTTTATTTTCCCAGTTGAGCAGTGTTCGCAGCCAGATAAAGTGTGTATGTCCGTTATGTATCCAGCTATGTCAAACTGAATGTCTTCTGTGAATTGGCATACCAAATCAATAATTTTTTTTTAAATGCACTCAATAGCTTACAATTATTCCTGCTATCTTAACGCTTTTAACATTTTGCTATTTGTACATAGGACTTTTCTTCCTCTATTTATATCACATTGTTTACTAGATTAAGTAAAGTGAATTACCTTCTATTTTATTCCAGTTTGTGTGCATTTACATTATTCCTTATGCCATTCAGTAAGTACTGAAAGCAGAAGGAAAAAAAACCTCTAGTAGAAATCTATATGCAATAACACCACTAGAATACTTAGGCTTGATATCTTCCAATTTGCAGCATACTAGACAAAGATATATCTTGAGGGCTTTGTATATCAAGGGCCTGATTCCACCATGTTTACTCCTTGCGTAGTACTTTGCTCCATGAATAGTCCGTATAAGTAAAAGTGGCAGAATTTGAGTTCCAAAATTTATACTACAGATTCGAATTGTTCATTTCACCCAAAATAGCACAGAAAGTAGATATGGAAAATTCCAATTCGTTTATCTTGGCCACAACTGCGACAGAATAAGATTTTTCCCTACACTATGTATGCAAGTTTTTTTGTCTCGTTTGATAATGACTGAAATATTGGGGGGCCTTCAACTCCCTGTAGAGACTGTCTAACAGACTAGTAGATCTCACTGTTAGAATGTATTTTCTAGATGCCCAGTTTAATTTTTTCTCTGCTCCACTCATACCATTACCTCTAGCCAATAAACCTTTGTGGGCCACCCAAAACACTGTTTGACTTTCACTTAGATCCAATGTGGCTTTACAAGGCACAGTATAATGTGTTTTGGGAATCGGGAAGTGCTCAAATGCAAAGTGTATTAGAACCAGTGTGGGCCCCTTACTGAATGAGGGAGGCAACCTAGTGACAGGATGTGGAAAAAGCTAATGTACTCAATGCTTTTTTTGCCTCTGTCTTCACTAACAAGGTCAGCTCCCAGACCGCTACACTGGGCAGCACAACACGGGGAGGAGGTGACCAGCCCCCTGTGGAGAAAGAAGTGGTTGGGGACTATTTAGAAAAACTGGACGTGCACAAGTCCATGGGGCCGGATGCGCTGCATCCGAGAGTGCTAAAGGAGTGGCGGATGTGATTGCAGAGAATTGGCCATTATCTTTGAAAACTCGTGGCGATCGGGGGAGGTCCTGGACAACTGGAAAAAGGCTAATGTAGTGCCCGTGTTTAAAAAAGGGAAGAAGAAGGATCCTGGAAACTACAGGCCAGTCAGCCTCATGCCAGTCCCTGGAAAAATCATGGAGCAGGTCCTCAAGGAATCAATTCTGAAGCACTTAGCGGAGAGGAAAGTGATAAGGAACAGTCAGCATGGATTCACCAAGGGAAAGTCATGCCTGCCTAATCTAATTACCTTCTATGACAAGATAGGTTTCAGAGTAACAGCCGTGTTAGTCTGTATTCGCAAAAAGAAAAGGAGTACTTGTGGCACCTTAGAGACTAACCAATTTATTTGAGCATGAGCTTTCGTGAGCTACAGCTCACTTCATCGGATGCATACCGTGGAAACTGCAGCAGACTTCATATACACACAGAGATCATGAAACAATACCTCCTCCCACCCCACTGTCCTGCTGGTAATAGCTTATCTAAAGTGATCATCAAGTTGGGCCATTTCCAGCACAAATCCAGATTTTCTCACCCTCCACACCCCCCCCACACACACACAAACTCACTCTCCTGCTGGTAATAGCCCATCCAAAGTGACAACTCTCTACACAAAGTGCATGATAATCAAGGTGGGCCATTTCCTACACAAATCCAGGTTCTCTCACCCCCTCACCCCCCTCCAAAAACCACACACACAAACTCACTATCCTGCTGGTAATAGATCATCCAAAGTGACCACTCTCCCTACAATGTGCATGATAATCAAGGTGGGCCATTTCCAGCACAAATCCAGGTTTTCTCACCCCCCCACTCCCATACACACAAACTCACTCTCCTGCTGGTAATAGCTCATCCAAAGTGACCACTCTCCCTACAATGTGCATGGTAATCAAGGTGGGCCATGAGTGAGTTTGTGTGTGGGGCGGTGGAGGGTGAGAAAACCTGGATTTGTGCTAGAAATGGCCCAACTTGATGATCACTTTAGATAAGCTATTACCAGCAGGACAGTGGGGTGGGAGGAGGTATTGTTTCATGATCTCTGTGTGTATATAAAGTCTGCTGCAGTTTCCATGGTTTGCATCCGATGAAGTGAGCTGTAGCTCACGAAAGCTCATGCTCAAATAAATTGGTTAGTCTCTAAGGTGCCACAAGTACTCCTTTTCTTATGACAAGATAATTGGCTCTGTGGATGAGGGGAAAGCAGTGGACGTGTTGTTCCTTGACTTTAGCAAAGCTTTTGACACAATCTCCCACAGTATTCTTGCCAGCAAGTTAAAGAAGTATGGGCTGGATGAATGGACTATAAGGTGGATAGAAAGCTGGCTAGATTGTCGGTCTCAACGGGTAGTGATCAATGGCTCCATGTCTAGTTGGCAGCCGGTATCAAGTGGAGTGCCCCAAGGGTCGGTCCTCGGGCTGGTTTTGTTCAATATCTTCATTAATGATCTGGAGGATGGTGTAGATTGCACCCTCAGCAAGTTTGCAGATGACACTCAAGTGGGAGGAGAGGTAGATATGCTGGAGGGTAGGGATAGGATACAGAGGGACCTAGACAACTTAGAGGACTGAGCCAAAAGAAATCTGATGAGGTTCAACAAGGACAAGTGTAGAGTCCTGCACTTAGGATGGAAGAATCCCATACACCGCTACGGACTAGGGACCGAATGGCTAGGCAGCAGTTCTGCAGAAAAGGACCTAGGGGTTACAGTGGATGAGAAGCTGGATATGAGTCAATAGTGTGTCCTTGTTGCCAAGAAGGCCAATGGCATTTTGGGATGTATAAGTAGGGGCATTGCTAGCAGATCAAGGGACGTGATCATTCCCCTCTATTCGACATTGGTGAGGCCTCATCTGGAGTACTGTGTCTAGTTTTGGGTCCCACACTACAAGAAGGATGTGGAAAAATTGGAAAATGTCCAGCAGAGGGCAACAAAAATGATTAGGGGACTGGAACACATGACTTATGAGGAGAGCCTGAGAGAACTGGGATCGTTTAGTCTGCAGAAGAGAAGAATGAGGGGGGATTTGATAGCTGCTTTCAACTACCTGAAAAGGGGTTCCAAAGGCGATGGATCTAGACTTTTCTCAGTGGTAGCAGATGACAGAATGAGGAGTAATGGTCTCAAGTTGCAGTGGGGGAGGTTTAGGTTGGATATTAGGAAAAACTTTTTCACTAGGAGGGTGGTGAAACACTGGAATGCGTTACCTAGGGAGGTGGTGGAATCTCCTTCCTTCCAAGTTTTTAAGGTCAGGCTTGACAAAGCCCTGGCTGGGATGATTTAGTTGGGGATCGGTCCTGCTTTGAGCAGGGGGTTGGACTAGATGACCTCCTGAGGTCCCTTCCAACCCTGATATTCTATGATTCAGGTTCCGCCCTTCACAGGTGTTTAAAGATGGAGAGAGATTATTTGTGCCTTCTCCCTGCATTGCGCAGGGAGGAGATGTAATCTGGATGTTGATGTAGATGCTCTTCAAATTCTAGTGAATATACAACCCTACTAAAAGACAGGTGGATGTAGAGCTCTTGGGTAAATGTGGGGAGGGTTGAATATTGATCTATTCTAGTTAGCTAGCTACACACAGCAAAAATATCGAAGCTCAAAAATCCCCATGTGAGGTGTGCGAAAACCTCTCTCGAAGGCAAATCGTACCTCAGTTTTGTAATTATTGAGCTCAGAGATCTTAGGTGTGTATAGATTCTGTATCCATCACTCTTTCTGGAGGATTGCATGCTCCAGCAGCGCAACAGTTAGAAATTTTTCTCTGGAACACTAGGAAGGAAAAAGAAAAGGAGGACTTGTGGCAAATTTGTTAGTCTCTAAGATGCCACAAGTCCTCCGTTTTCTTTTTGCGGATACAGACTAACACGGCTGCTACTAGGAAGGAAAATTTTCTGATTCCCTCCTGATGACCTTAATGGTAAATAGGAGGGGAGTGCCCAGTCCAACTAAACAATGTTATGTACCTAGAACATAACACTTTCTGTGTAAATTCATAGGAGCCAGATGTCGTTGAAAACTTTACTCTCCTAGCACAAACTATCCCATCATTTTTTATCTTTCAAATGCTTAGCTTTTTTAAAAAAAAGATAATCCTGTAGATGACCTTAGCGAGAAATACCTGTCTTAAATACTGCAGCATTCTAATTTATTGGGGAGGGGGAACATACTGTCTGTCCCATAAAGTGTTATGACAGGCTCTCCATTAAAGGCTTGCATAAAGGGCCTGTCACAACAGTTCCTACACTTACATAAGAGCAAGGAGCACTCCCTTAGTCCATCCCAGGAGCTCATAGTGTCCCACAGAGTGATAAGTAGGTAAGGCTATGGAAGAGTGGGCCAGCCACACCATTAGGAACGAACTGCACAATACTGAAGGATGGTGCAGACCACCTGCTCACTGAAGTGTTTGGGGAGGAATTGTTCCTCCCAGTGGTGATATACAATGCCTTCCCAAGATTCTGCACCCTCTCTCACTTTAGTTCTGTACCCTTTCCTACTTGGGGCAACGGCTAAATGCCACAATTTAACTCTTAATCATATGCATGCTTGCTATAGTTAGCAAAGAGATTCCATATAGCAACACAGTGGCATATGCTTTTAAGTTATTTCTAAATTAGAATGTCCCTGGCTTTTACAAATGATGTGTTAATCAAGATTCTGCTGAATCAATGTCCTCTCTCTTTGCCAGCAGTAAGCGATAATGAAAACTATACAACACTGATGAATATTTGAATTCAGAAAAATTTATTATTGGGTAGTTCAGATACTTCTGCTATACAATCACTAATTTCACCACATCTATATTAACAGATTAGAATTAGAGAAATTGTATAGAGAAGAAGGCCTGGATAAACTATGAAGTACAGACTGAATTTTGTTTGTAGAGTCATAGATATCAGACTAAAATTTATTTTGGACAGAGAAATTTAAAAGATTGTCACTTTCTCATATGGTTGGTAGAGGTTGGTTAGATATTAATAATTCACTAATCCAGCCTTGTAGGAAATTGTAGCAGCTTTGGGAAGGTTGACTCAGGCACCACTATAGGAAATATTTTAAAAAGAATTAAGGTTTGCAAGAATATTTTCAAAATGTTACTTTCATTTTTTTGTAATCAGAGGCTTCTAGTAATTCTTGCATCCTATAATATTATTCAAAAGTGATATAAGGTTTAATTGAGATATATATTACACACCAGGGTGCTTTTCAGAAAAGTTTGCCTATTTAAATGAAAAGCACAATTCTAAGTAATTTTTAAGAGGCTGTGGAATAGAAATTCCCAATACTTTAATCTTCCCATAGTTCATTTAAAATCCAGAGTTATCCAAACAAATTGCATACATTAATTCAATGTGGGAGGAAAATAACTGGATTTGTTGGAAATATATATATGTAACCTGCATATTTCATTTTTTTATATCCTCTGACATTGTTTTCAATCCTGCAATGTTTTCATCCTCTCTGCTTATGTGAAAAGTGCAACTGAGATGACAAATAATGAAGGCAAGAGGGAACAGCCCTGGCTCTAGATGGGGGAGGGAGGGAAATCCCTCTGAAGCAAATCCACTCCAAATATATTAAATCTTGGGTGTTTACACATACCTTTTCTCTAATCAAGGTACGAGACACTAGGCTGCATATTTTCCAAGTATGAACTAAATATTTCCACTCCACCCAATCAAAGGCTTTCTTTGCATATGAGGATGGAGCTACTAATGAGGTTTTCTTTTTCAGATTGAATGGAGAACATTCAGGGCTTTTTTGTTGTCAGTATCATATCTACTTTTCATTGCATATAAAGCCCCTTTAATCCTCACTTACTATTTCCTAAAGTGTTTTTCATCCTGGTTGCTTAGATGCTTGCCATTACTTTTATACGGCCCCAATGCAACAAAGCATATATGAGTAGTTCTATTGAAATCACTGCAACCACTTACATGTTTGAAGTTCAACATGTGCTAAAAAGTTTTGCTGGATCATGACATGAAAACAAAATAGGTCTCTAAATATGATCCTTGTCTTTTCCATCTGTATGTTCTAATGAAATAGATGCTAACATCATAGGAGGTCCTAATGTCTTGCGCCTCATTTCTGCAAAGCACTTATGCACATGTTTAACTTTATGTAAATGTTTAGCTTCAGTACAAAAGTCCATCACTATACTGCAAAGCACTGAGCCTGAGCTTAATTTTAAGCATGTGTTTAAGTTCTTTGCTAAATAGGGATGGATTTACTCCAGTGCTTAAAGTTGAAGATATATGTAAATGCTCTGCTGAATTGAGGCCTTAGACAACATTAAATATATCTGTCAAATACGGTTCCATATTTTTTCCCTAAATTGTATAGTATAACCATGGCATCATGTTGGGTTATCTAGATGCTCTTTTGTAGGATGGCCAAGTTTTTTGTAAATTAGTAATATTTTCTATGTTACCTAAATTGTCTGACAAATAACTTTTCATAGTGTGTATTATATTGTAAAGCTGTGTCTTTAATTTAATTGAGTTAAATTGTGATCTTTGCATCTGTTCCTTGATCTGGTATGCAAAGCATTTGTTTTTCCTTCCTCCATTTTTTGCATAAAATTGTGATTTTTTTTTCATCTACCTTTGTATTTTAATTCATAAGTGCATTTAATTTACATTTTTCATTGTATAATTTTCTACAAGTATAGCATTCTGTTTTTTATTAATTTTTAAAACTCCTTCTGCAGTGATTGGTTTTTTAATGTAAGGTTAATCAAGGCCAATATTATCAAACTTGGGTGCCTAAACTTGGATTTATGCACCTGACTCTAGACACCCATGCTTAAAAATGTTCGTGCATATTTTCTATTTTGAAAGATCTCTAAGGAGGTAAGGTGACCTCTGTTCACAGACTTAGTGCCCCAATAAGATTGTGCGTGAAGCCAGGTATATTATATATAACTTGTAGCTATGGACAAGGACCATATTGGGACAAGCACTGTACAAATACAGAACAAAAAGACGGTCTATTCATGAAGGGTGAATATTCAGACTGTATGTAAGTGATGCTTAGGTAGGCGAATTACGATAACTGTCGCAGCCCCTTAATCGCAGTTGCCTGGGGCACCAGGGCTCACAGGATCTGTATGAACAAGGATTTTTGACATTATATTATCTCTAGACCATCATTCTGCTCACTCTATGCTTGTATTATGTCCCCTAAATCCTTTGTCTGTTTTGTCTCTTTGAATTATTTTAGTCTGTTTGTACAGACTATACTACGGGGGCCTGATTTCAGTTGGGGTCCCCAGACATTTTTCTAATACAAATATTATCTATGTCCCTTTCTAGCCCATCCTCAGCCTGTCCAAAAGTGGCCTTCTGTACTAGCCTTACACAGACCTGCAAGGAGATGGAGTGCATATAAAAACGGTTTTAAAATTGTAAGCTATCACTTTAAATGTCAGGGATTTTCCTGGTCCTGCTTGCAGGCTACGAGGATCTGTAAGGAAGGGTGTGATCTGAGTCAAATTGGCTGTCTGCATACTGACTGCTATCTAAAGTGAGGTGCTCTGTTTAGGGAGCAGCTTGCTTTGCCTCGCTCTGTTTTGGGATTCCTGTGTTATCATTTTGATTTGTAATAAATAAAGTAGTTATGTTGCAACCTTCCAACAAGAGTATTTTGTTATTTTTTTATCTGATTTTCTCCACTTGTATGCTGACAAACATAAAAGGAGACCATTTCCCTGGCAAGTAGGGTGTGCTCAGCCAGTTGCCCCTTTAACACTAATCCCTCCACAGAGGTGTTCAGAGCTCTGGATAGCAAGCAAAGAAAGAACAATTATAAATAAAATATTTGTCTCCAACATTCACCTAACATTTGCCAACATACCAGTCAGAAAACTTATGAATGCAGGCAAATACAACAAAAGATATTCAAACTGGGATATTTTCACAACACTTTCTCAGATGTACGATATACTTCGCAAACTGGTTAGGTGTCAAAGAAATCAACCGATCATTATACTGTCATTGGTGTAAGATTAATATAAGTACCTTGTTTTATAAAGCATATGTCATATCCAATATCAGCTCAGTACTAGGTGTGCATAAGTTAGCAAATATCAAATACTATACAAATTCATCTTCCAGTTAATTCCTGACCTCTGCCTGTTGCAAGAGATAGTCCAAGCCGTCTATAATATCTGCTCAGCTCAAGGAGAATTTCATAAACTAGATTTATTTTGGCTCTGAATATCAACGCAACACACTGATTCATACAACAGAGGTTATCCTGAGTCAGAATCTACACATTTCCAAAAAAAGTCAGTGTTACTAAACTAACTCTGAAGTGCAGGGGTGTTGACTATTTTCTGATGTTACTTGATGCTTAGGGCTTGCTTCTAATCTCATGCCACTGTAAACCAGGAGTGACTCCACTGAAATAATGGAGGTAAAGGAGTTTTACACCAGTACAAGAACTACATCAATCCCTATTATCTGGGGGGAAAATTCTTTCTATTGTACTCTAGATAGCCTACTTATAACTGCATCTACCTGGTTGTTACATTTTTGGCTTTCAAGTAGTCCTTAAGGATTCTGACAGCTATGCTGTTTTATTCCCATTTTGAAATAAGAAGCAGTACTGGAAATCTAACCCCCATCCAAACCACACTGCTCAGTTATTGCTGGCAACTGTAACAGCATCCTCTCAGATTAAAGTACTAGGTTTTCTCACTGTTCTGTACAGTATAGTATAGTATTGAGTAATCGCTTCTGCCCCTTTTTGGGAGCCCATTGACACCACAAGAGTCATCAGTCACCCAAATCTGGAAACAAATCTCCCTATACGTTTTACTATTTTTGCTCTCTTCTCTGTCTTTTAATATTTCCTCAAGACTCTCAAGGGTTTAGTTATGCACCCTTACTTGATAGTTTGGTCTCTCCTTTCCTTTTTTTAAAGAGCATCGCCTCAGCACTGCAGAAGTTCATAGATGCATTCCTCACCACCACAGATTTTCATTGATGTATTCAGGGCAGTTAAACGACCACATGAGAGAGAGGTGAGGGCTCTTGAAGCTCACATGTGTGGGTCATCCCAGGTGTGAACATCTTTAACATGGGAGTGTTTCATACACAATAAATGTTGCTGTAATCTAGTGGTAAACCAGACAGGCATGCTGCCCTACTGCTTCATTTCTGTCCAAGCATACCGCCAGTGACTGAACAAAGTGAATTTTGAAGTGACTGAGAGCAAGGTGATGAATGTTTCATATTATTAGGGACTAGATGCAAGATCATTTGGATTCTAGTAGCTATTGAGGCCCGGGAAAGAGTCAAAGCTAGGGTCAGTAGCTTTCTTCATTCTCCTAGAAGACCGAGAATAAAACTGTAATCATACTGCTTTTTTAAAATGTGGTGGCCCTAGCTAATGGCCCCAGTAAACAAGCAATTTAATAAAAGTATCTGCTGCTACAATTTGTGCATGTGTTAATTTACAGTGCTGGCAACAGTGGACCGGAAAGGCTGGCTGCTAGAAAAAACAGAACCGAGTAGAAAGCAGTCATGTCTTTCTGGCACTGAATCAACTTTCTCCGGGCAACAGGGAGGGTTTCAGACACAGCTGAGCGAAAATGTTTTTGAAGAGTTTGCAAACATTTTATCAAAATAAAAATGGCACTTCCCACAATTATCTGAATCGATCATAGTTTCATCCATTTAATGGCTCAGAAGGAAAACACTCAATTTAACATTATTTTAAGCATGATTCTAAGATATGAAGACCTCTAGTCCACATAAATAAACATCATCCCTCAAAATATGGCCTCATTCTTCCATTAGTTTCCTACTGATATTCATATAAGTGAATGAAATGAAATGGATCAAGTATGCGAATGGACCTTTCACAAATAGCACCATGGAGCGAGTGGTTTGTAAATGAGGATGTAACATAAAATGAGCCCATTGCATATAAATCTATATACATGGCAGGTATATAGGGTTTGGGTTTTTTTTTTTTGTATATAAGAATACACAAGTTCCCAAACCCCTCGTCCAGAGGCGTAGCTAGACAAATATCTGAGCAGAACCATCACATCAAATATGACTGCATGTACTTGCAATTATCTGGAGTGACTGTGACACAAGAAAACTGGATGTAAAATAAGGTAGGCAGCTAATAAATTTGGCTCAGTGATTCTTTCCTTCAGAAAGGTCCCCAGCTATTTTTAAGTATTCAGCATAAATTTTCAAAAGTGCCTAAGTTGCATGAAAAAACAGGAAGAGATTTAAAGTGTCCTGAAATTCTCTAGGCCTGCTAGCTCTTTTCCTAAAGTCTTTTCCACTATCTGTCTATCCCTCTGTTATTTGTATGGGCAACCCTCCTGCTTATAAAAATTTGGCCATCCAATTAGGGAATGGAAGCTAGGCCATATGATTTAGATCACCACTCACATAAACCAACTACTGAATTCCAATTACCCAATACAGGAAGGAATATTCCTTCAAACAGTTAGAGAAGAAAACCACACCAGTTCCAAGGGGCTTGTTAAAAATGTTCAGCAAACAATTTTAAACAATGAACAATTCTAGGAAAATTCTCATTGTTTCACAGATCATTCACAAGCAGGAAAAGAGACCGAAAAGTTTGATCGTAAGAGGGTTCATACAGCTCTGCATTCAGATGGGCACGTTGCTTTTGGATAAAGAGTGAAATTCAAAGGGGATTCTGGAAGGAGAGTTTGTGTGAGGCACAGAGACCATCTTGAGGCATAATGACGGTCTGTTGTGTCCCCCGAGTTTCTGGGAGTCACACAGCAGACTCCGGACAAACTGAGCACAGAGGCAGACTCACTGAGCAAATGAGTTGGAGTAGTGGGTGCCTGTGCCTCACTGGTAACACTTCAGCTGTTACCAGCCTTCCATGCTTTGGGGTTGCATTAAGATATAAAATGACAAGGGGATTTGTAACCCTTCTGCCCATCACAGTTGGCAGCAACAAGGGCCAGGTTCAATATCTAGGGGATTCATTTCAATAACACAATGCAAACCGGCTCGAGCCCCCACCCAGTGACCTGGGACAAATATATACCACCCCCGCTGGGTGCCTCCAAGAGGCAATACTTCCCCTCTCGCAAACACAGAGTCTGAGTGTAGCAAAAAGCCTTTTAATAACAGAGAGAAACAATGTGGCATTATGTTGGGGAAACACCACCAACAGGATTCGTAACACAACCCATGAGCAAAAAACCCACCCCAAGCAAATTGGGGCGTGCCCTTTCCCTTTGGTTCTTGAGTCCAGCAACCCCAAATCACCCAAAGTCCCAAAAGTCCAATGACCCAAAAGTCTCTGTCCCTGGTCAGGGCAGCCCCAGAGTTCGAAAGTTGATCTGCAGAGCTTTACCTCCCAACCTGGGTGGAGATGGGGGGGAGAAGAGAGGTAAGGGGCACCTTACATGATCTGAAGCTGACCGCCCCACAGCTCCATAGGCCTTCACTCTGCTCTGCCAGCCGCCCACAAACTGCTCCGCTCCGCTCCCCACAAGCAACTCCCGCCATCCCACAAACTGCTTCGCTCCGCTCCGCTCCCCACAAGCAACTCCCGCCATCCCACAAACTGCTTCGCTCCGCTCCGCTCCCCACAAGCAACTCCCGCCATCCCACAAACTGCTTCGCTCCGCTCCGCTCCCCACAAGCAACTCCCGCCGTCCCACAAACTGCTCCGCTCCGCTCCGCTCCCCACAAGCAACTCCCGCCGTCCCACAAACTGCTCCGCTCCCCACAAGCAACTCCCGCCATCCCACAAACTGCTCCGCTCCGCTCCGCTCCCCACAAGCAACTCCCGCCGTCCCACAAACTGCTCCACTCCGCTCCCCACAAGCAACTCCCGCCATCCCACAAACTGCTCCGCTCCGCTCCGCTCCCCACAAGCAACTCCCGCCGTCCCACAAACTGCTCCACTCCGCTCCGCTCCCCACAAGCAACTCCCGCCGTCCCACAAACTGCTCCGCTCCGCTCCGCTCCCCACAAGCAACTCCCGCCGTCCCACAAACTGCTTCGCTCCGCTCCGATCCCCACAAGCAACTCCCGCCATCCCACAAACTGCTCCGCTCCGCTCCGCTCCCCACAAGCAACTCCCGCCGTCCCACAAACTGCTCCGCTCCGCTCCCCACAAGCAACTCCCGCCGTCCCACAAACTGCTCCGCTCCGCTCCGCTCCCCACAAGCAACTCCCGCCGTCCCACAAACTGCTTCGCTCCGCTCCGATCCCCACAAGCAACTCCCGCCATCCCACAAACTGCTCCGCTCCGCTCCGCTCCCCACAAGCAACTCCCGCCGTCCCACAAACTGCTCCGCTCCGCTCCGCTCCCCACAAGCAACTCCCGCCGTCCCACAAACTGCTCCGCTCCGCTCCGCTCCCCACAAGCAACTCCCGCCATCCCACAAACTGCTCCGCTCCGCTCCGCTCCCCACAAGCAACTCCCGCCATCCCACAAACTGCTCCGCTCCGCTCCGCTCCCCACAAGCAACTCCCGCCGTCCCACAAACTGCTCCGCTCCCCACAAGCAACTCCCGCCGTCCCACAAACTGCTCCGCTCCGCTCCCCACAAGCAACTCCCGCCATCCCACAAACTGCTCCGCTCCGCTCTGCTCCCCACAAGCAACTCCCGCCTTCCCACAAACTGCTTCGCTCCGCTCCGCTCCCCACAAGCAACTCCCGCCATCCCACAAACTGCTTCGCTCCGCTCCGCTCCCCACAAGCAACTCCCGCCGTCCCACAAACTGCTCCGCTCCGCTCCGCTCCCCACAAGCAACTCCCGCCGTCCCACAAACTGCTCCGCTCCGCTCCGCTCCGCTCCCCACAAGCAACTCCCGCCGTCCCACAAACTGCTCCGCTCCGCTCCGCTCCCCACAAGCAACTCCCGCCGCCCCACAAACTGCTCCGCTCCGCTCCCCACAAGCAACTCCCGCCATCCCACAAACTGCTCCGCTCCGCTCCGCTCCCCACAAGCAACTCCCGCCATCCCACAAACTGCTCCGCTCCGCTCCGCTCCCCACAAGCAACTCCCGCCATCCCACAAACTGCTCCGCTCCCCACAAGCAACTCCCGCCGTCCCACAAACTGCTCCTCTCCTCTCCGCTCCCCACAAGCAACTCCCGCCGTCCCACAAACTGCTCCGCTCCGCTCCGCTCCCCACAAGCAACTCCCGCCGTCCCACAAACTGCTCCGCTCCGCTCCGCTCCCCACAAGCAACTCCCGCCGTCCCACAAACTGCTCCGCTCCGCTCCGCTCCCCACAAGCAACTCCCGCCGTCCCACAAACTGCTCCGCTCCGCTCCGCTCCCCACAAGCAACTCCCGCCGTCCCACAAACTGCTCCGCTCCGCTCCGCTCCGCTCCCCACAAGCAACTCCCGCCGTCCCACAAACTGCTCCGCTCCGCTCCGCTCCCCACAAGCAACTCCCGCCGTCCCACAAACTGCTCCGCTCCGCTCCGCTCCCCACAAGCAACTCCCGCCATCCCACAAACTGCTCCGCTCCGCTCCCCACAAGCAACTCCCGCCATCCCACAAACTGCTCCGCTCCGCTCCGCTCCCCACAAGCAACTCCCGCCATCCCACAAACTGCTTCGCTCCGCTCCGCTCCCCACAAGCAACTCCCGCCGTCCCACAAACTGCTCCGCTCCGCTCCGCTCCCCACAAGCAACTCCCGCCATCCCACAAACTGCTTCGCTCCGCTCCGCTCCCCACAAGCAACTCCCGCCATCCCACAAACTGCTCCGCTCCGCTCCGCTCCCCACAAGCAACTCCCGCCATCCCACAAACTGCTTCGCTCCGCTCCGCTCCCCACAAGCAACTCCCGCCGTCCCACAAACTGCTCCGCTCCGCTCCGCTCCCCACAAGCAACTCCCGCCATCCCACAAACTGCTCCGCTCCGCTCCGCTCCCCACAAGCAACTCCCGCCATCCCACAAACTGCTCCGCTCCGCTCCGCTCCGCTCCCCACAAGCAACTCCCGCCATCCCACAAACTGCTCCGCTCCGCTCCGCTCCGCTCCCCACAAGCAACTCCCGCCGTCCCACAAACTGCTCCGCTCCGCTCCGCTCCCCACAAGCAACTCCCGCCCTCCCACAAACTGCTCCGCTCCGCTCCGCTCCCCACAAGCAACTCCCGCCATCCCACAAACTGCTCCGCTCCGCTCCCCACAAGCAACTCCCGCCCTCCCACAAACTGCTCCACTCCGCTCCGCTCCCCACAAGCAACTCCCGCCATCCCACAAACTGCTTCGCTCCGCTCCGCTCCCCACAAGCAACTCCCGCCATCCCACAAACTGCTCCGCTCCGCTCCGCTCCCCACAAGCAACTCCCGCCGTCCCACAAACTGCTCCGCTCCGCTCCGCTCCCCACAAGCAACTCCCGCCATCCCACAAACTGCTCCGCTCCGCTCCGCTCCCCACAAGCAACTCCCGCCGTCCCACAAACTGCTCCGCTCCGCTCCGCTCCCCACAAGCAACTCCCGCCGTCCCACAAACTGCTCCGCTCCGCTCCGCTCCCCACAAGCAACTCCCGCCGTCCCACAAACTGCTCCGCTCCGCTCCGCTCCCCACAAGCAACTCCCGCCGTCCCACAAACTGCTTCGCTCCGCTCCGCTCCCCACAAGCAACTCCCGCCGTCCCACAAACTGCTCCGCTCCGCTCCGCTCCCCACAAGCAACTCCCGCCGTCCCACAAACTGCTTCGCTCCGCTCCGCTCCCCACAAGCAACTCCCGCCGTCCCACAAACTGCTCCGCTCCGCTCCGCTCCCCACAAGCAACTCCCGCCTTCCCACAAACTGCTTCGCTCCGCTCCGCTCCCCACAAGCAACTCCCGCCGTCCCACAAACTGCTCCGCTCCGCTCCGCTCCCCACAAGCAACTCCCGCCTTCCCACAAACTGCTTCGCTCCGCTCCGCTCCCCACAAGCAACTCCCGCCGTCCCACAAACTGCTCCGCTCCGCTCCGCTCCCCACAAGCAACTCCCGCCGTCCCACAAACTGCTCCGCTCCGCTCCGCTCCCCACAAGCAACTCCCGCCGTCCCACAAACTGCTCCGCTCCGCTCCGCTCCCCACAAGCAACTCCCGCCATCCCACAAACTGCTCCGCTCCGCTCCGCTCCCCACAAGCAACTCCCGCCGTCCCACAAACTGCTCCGCTCCGCTCCGCTCCCCACAAGCAACTCCCGCCATCCCACAAACTGCTCCGCTCCGCTCCGCTCCCCAGAAGCAACTCCCGCCGTCCCACAAACTGCTCCGCTCCGCTCCCCACAAGCAACTCCCGCCATCCCACAAACTGCTCCGCTCCGCTCCGCTCCCCACAAGCAACTCCCGCCATCCCACAAACTGCTCCACCAGCCGGTCCTGTCCTGCTGCGCTATAAAGGCAGACTTGGCCACTGCATTGGCCTCTGCAGGGACCCTGGGCAGCTCTGGAAATGGGCCAATGGCACCAAATTCAACAACCTGTAAGTCCTCTGTGAATTGCCTGGGCTTTGGGTCCCTGGCGTCTGAGATAGCGAGTTCAGGCCGACGCACCGGTCAGTGCTATGTACTCTGTGTATTAGTGATGGGTGGAAGCAAGTGTTGTCTGCTGGGAGACTGGCCAAAGCTTTCAGATCTGTCTGGCTTTAGTGGGGCCATCTGCGTTAAAGATGCCTGATAGTCACAAATGCTGAGTGCCTGGGGCTGCCGTGAGAAGTGGGGTACAGTAGAGATGGCCCAGACGACATCCCAAGAGGGATTTCAGTGGGATGTGGGTGGGATCAAATAACCAAACTGCAGTTGATCCGATAGCAGGGTTTGACCCTGGACCATCAGTGCTGAAAGAACGGCAGAGTAGGTCACGCTGGCGGGGGAGTGGCACTACATGTCCAGGAAAGCATAGAGTAAAGTAGAGTAAAAATCTTAAACAAATGCAACTGTATCCTAGCATCTCTCAGAATAGAAATTCCACACTTGAAGAATAAGAATCTAGCAGCAGGAATATACGACTGACCAGGATGGGGACTGTGAAATTTACAGAGATTAGAGAGGTTACAAAAGCAGAAAACCCAATAATAATGGGGGTTTTCAACTATCCCCATATTGTCTGGGAACATGTCCCCTCTGGATGGGATGCAGAGAAGTGATTTTTAGACACCATCAATGACGGCTTGTTGGAGCAGCTAATCCTGGCACCCACAAGGGAAGGGGCAATTCTTGATTTAGGCCTAAGCGGAGCACAGGGTCCAGTCCAAGTGGGGAATGTAGCTGAACTGCTCGGTAATAGTGACCATAACGTAATTAAATTTAACATTTAACAGCTCACTTCATCGGATACATTCAGTGGAAAATAACAGTGAGTAAATTTATATACACACACAACATGAAAAAATGAGTGTTTAACACGCATACTGTAAGGAGAGTGATCACTTAAGATGAGCTATTACCAGCAGGGAAGTGGGGTGGGGGGAGAGAGAGAAAACCTTTTGAAGTGATAATCAAGGTGGGCCATTTCCAGCACATTTCCAGGAGTTTACAAAAGCATCTGAGGAACAGTGGTGGTGGTGGTGGGGGGCGAGGGGGGAGAAATAGTTTTAAACACCCATTTTTTCATGTTCTGTGTATATATAAATTTACTCACTGTTATTTTCCACTGAATGCATGCGATGAAGTGAGCTGTAGCTCACGAAAGCTTATGCTCAACTAAATTGGTTAGTCTCTAAGGTGCCACAAGTCCTCCTTTTCTCTTTGCGAATACAGACTAACACGGCTGCTACTCTGAAACCTGTCACAATTAAATGAATAGGCAGCAGGTCTGACACAAACAAAAGAAAAAAGAAAAGGAGTACTTGTGGCACCTTAGAGACTAACCAATTTATTTGAGCATGAGCTTTCATGAGCTACAGCTCACTTCATCGGATGCATACCGTGGAAACTGCAGAAGACATTATATACACACAGAGACTATGAAACAATACCTCCTCCCACCCCACTGTCCTGCTGGTAATAGCTTATCTAAAGTGATCATAAAGTTGGGCCATTTCCAGCACAAATCCAGGTTTTCTCACCCTCCGCCCCTCCACACACAAACTCACTCTCCTGCTGGTAATAGCCCATCCAAAGTGACCACTCTCCTCACAATGAGCATGATAATCAAGGTGGGCCATTTCCAGCACAAATCCAGGTTTTCTCACCCCCCCACCCCCATACACACACAAACTCACTCTCCTGCTGGCAATAGCTCATCCAAACTGACCACTCTCCTTACAATGTGCATGATAATCAAGGTGGGTCATTTCCAGCATAAATCCAAATTTAACCAGAACGTCGGGGGGGTGGGGGGGGAAGAAAAAGAAAAGGGGAAATAGGCTACCTTGCATAATGACTTAGCCACTCCCAGTCTCTATTTAAGCCTAAATTAATAGTATCCAATTTGCAAATGAATTCCAATTCAGCAGTTTCTTGCTGGAGTCTGGATTTGAAGTTTTTTTGTTGTAAGATAGCGACCTTCATGCCTGTGATTGCGTGACCAGAGAGATTGAAGTGTTCTCCGACTGGTTTATGAATGTTATAATTCTTGACATCTGATTTGTGTCCATTTATTCTTTTACGTAGAGACTGTCCAGTTTGACCAATGCACATGGCAGAGGGGCATTGCTGGCACATGATGGCATATATCACATTGGTGGATGTACAGGTGAACTAGCCTCTGATAGTGTGGCTGATGTTATTAGTATTTAACTTCTTAACTAATTAGTATTAGTATTTAAGAAGTATTTCTTCACACAACAGACAGTCAACCTGTGGAGCTTGTTGCCAGGGGATGTTGTGAAGGCCAAGAGTATAACTCTGTTCAAACAAGAAGTAGATCAGTTCACAGAGGATAGCTCGACCAGTTCCTATCAGCCAGGATGGTCAGGGATGCAACCCCATGTTCTGAGTGTCCATAAACATCTGACTGCCAGAAGCTGGGTGTGAATGGGATGGATCACTCGATACTGACCCTGTTCTGTTCATTCCCTCAGAAGCACCTACCGCTGGCCAGTATCGGAGGACAGGACACTGGGCTAGATGGGCCATTGGTCTGACCCATGTGGCCAGTCTTAGGTACTTACAGCTGAATGGCATTTTTAAAAGAGCCCTTTGCGGTTGATGGGAAGCTGGAAAATGTGCCCAGAGGAGGCTTAGAAAACAAGTCAGTTGATGACCTGTTTGATCCCAGTCAGATATTTTCACATATTCCAGCAAGGATGCCCTGGTGTCGGCAGCAGTCTGTCTTTGTGATTGCCTCATGAGCCCATCTGTTAGCCGGCCTGCTTGGGGTCTGTCCACACCGCAGCTGGCACCATGCCATTGCAGAGAAACTAAATGAATTCTTTGCAGCAGTCTTCATGGCTGAGCATGTGAGGGAGATTCCCAAACCTGAGCCGTCCTTTTTAGGTGACAAATCTGAGGAACTGTCCCAGATGGAGGTGTCATGAGAGGAGGTTTTGGAACAAATTGAGGAACTAAACAGTAACAAGTCACCAGTCCCAGGAACTCAAATGTGAAATGGCAGGACTACTCACTGTAGTCTGTAACCTATCATTTAAATCCGCTTCTGTACCCGATGACTGGAGAATAGCTAATGTGACGCCAATTTACCGGAACTGGGTAAACAGGCATCTCAGTGGGGCATTAACCCTGAAATCTGCCACCCTGTGGGCGCCCACCCCAGCAGAAGGCTCTGGGTGCATCATTGCCATCTCCTCAGAGCTCGTCTGGGGTGATGCCGGTGGGGGAGCCACCCACAGCCATCTGCTCAGGTGGCTGTGAGCTGGGTTCTCCCTTCTCTGGGACAGATCTCACCCCGAGCCAGAGGCTGGTGGCCTGAGGGCAGGGAGATCCCAGCCTGCCCAAAAATAGTGCTGGGCCTTCTCCTAGCCAAGCACATGTCTACTGTGAGTAGCCAGGATGGGACCATGGGGCAGGATTTGCCTGTGGACCTGGATCCCACCCTGTTCCCAGGTGGGAAGCGCTGGCCTCCAGCTCTGACGGGAAGCTCTGTGTGAGTGGCTGGGGTCACCCCATGGCCGCTGGGTTTGTGCTGCTGGCATTTCACTCCAGCCGCCCCCTGCAATACAGCCTGTCCTGACAGGCCTCTGGCCTGAGAGCTGATGTAAACTGTCCAGGGAGCCCTGGACCCAGCTCTTCTGTGCAGCATTACTCCTGCTCCTCGCCACGCTGAGAGTCACCTGGAACCTGCGCCCAGGGCAGTTTGGGTGGGTTGGGCCTGCAGGGGCCCATCCTGACCCAGCTGGGTGTGTGGCGGGGGAGAGTAGGAACTGGGTTAATACCCACCCGGCATAAATGCTCCATGGAGGTCAGTTGATCTTCGAACCTTTCCTGGCCTTGCTGCCCCACTGCCCCCTTTCTAGCTGGGGCCTGTGGCAGGTGCAGGAAGGGGAATTGTGAGGGGCTGTGAGTGCAGCAGCTCCCTGCACTGTGCGAGAGCGTCTCTCCCTGCCTGTGACTGATGGGAAATGTCCAACTCCTACCTGACACCAGCTCCCTGGCTTCTGTCTTGCAGGTTTCCGATGGGAGGAGGAGGAGACTGCGCGTATCTGAACGATGTGAATGGGGTCAGCAGCTGGCGATGCACCAGTGAGAGACCCTGGATCTGCACCAAACCCGATGCATTTACACAGGCACAGGAGGCTGCTGTGGAAGGGGGCTTGTAAGGAGAGCACTGTGGAATTAGTCCCGGAAAAGCCGGACTGATCTCTTGACAAGATCACATCTGAGCAATTCCGGGATATCGGGCAATGCTCTGCGCATCACTGGGCAGAGCACTGTGGGCTCAGGTGAAAACCAGAGATGCTATTTGCACATCTTGTCCCCCCCCCCCACGCGCCGTCTCTTTTTCCGCCAGTGGAACGGCTCAAATCCAGCCTTTCCAACCTACCTCAGCTGCACCAGGAGCTCTGCCGAACTGAGCCAAGGCACCAGCCTCAGCTTTCGCTGCCCTGACATTCCCCCACAGAAGCTTTTTACTCTAGAAAATTATCTATGGAATCTTTGAAAAATATTCATCATTCCCATTCGGTGGTCTGGCATAGAGCTATGGGGGGATGTTCTACATTCCCGCGCCACTGCCCCCCCACACTACTCCAGATGAGGCCTCACCAATGTCGAATAGAGGGGAACGATCACGTCCCTCAATCTGCTCGCTATGCCCCTACTTATACATCCCAAAATGCCATTGGCCTTCTTGGCAACAAGGGCACACTGCTGACTCATATCCAGCTTCTCGTCCACTGTCACCCCTAGGTCTGTTTCCGCAGAACTGCTGCCTAGCCATTCGGTCCCTAGTCTGTAGCGGTGCATTGGGTTCTTCCGTCCTAAGTGTAGGACCCTGCACTTATCCTTATTGAACCTCATCAGATTTCTTTTGGCCCAATCCTCCAATTTGTCTAGGTCCTTCTGTATCCTATCCCTCCCCTCCAGCATATCTACCACTCCTCCCAGTTTAGTATCATCCGCAAATTTGCTGAGAGTGCAATCCACACCATCCTCCAGATCATTAATGAAGATATTGAACAAAACCGGCCCCAGGACCGACCCTTGGGGCACTCCACTTGATACCGGCTGCCAACTAGACATGGAGCCATTGATCACTACCCGTTGAGCCCGACAATCTAGCCAGCTTTCTACCCACCTTATAGTGCATTCATCCACTTCGTTGTGTATGTTTGTTCACCCTCTTTAGCCTTGTAAATAAATCTTATTTCCTTTTTAATAAATTGTCATAGTATAAGACTGGCTACGTGCGCTGTCTTTGGTGTGATGTCTAAGGTGCAGTTCACCTGGGGTGCCTGGGCCTGTGGGACTGGGAGTAACCTGAATACTGTTGTGATTCTGAGTGTGAGAGACCATCTGTCTCTCAAAGGCAGGCTCACCTGGGTTGCGAGACAGATCGGAGAACCCAAGGGGACTGCATGGCTAGGCTGTTAGGATGCCGGGGGAGGTTACCCTGCATGTTTGGTTGGTGAAATCTAGGTCTAGAATTCTCAGCCAGTTTGGATTTGTGCCCTGGTTCCCAGCAGTCTGCCCTGAGGTTGGCGCCACTCTCTCAAGACACTGCAGACAGCTCTATTGCATGGCCTTGGCTCCAGTTCCCTCCTTGCAGGAGAGAGGAGCTGAGCCTGCCCAGAGATGGAGTTTGGGGGAAAGATGCATGTGACCCAGGGACCCCTTGGTGCCAAGTGGCAGGCAGCACAGAAGGTTTTCCAGGAATCCCCTGGGTCTGATTGTTACATCAGTCGTTTTAAACCTTTCCAGATGACTGTACCTCTTTCAGGAGTCTGATTTGCCACCTCACTTAAAAAGCGAAACTCCAGTTTCACCTCACTTAAAAACTACTCGCTTACAAAATCAGACACAAAAAATACAGAAGCGTCACAGCCACTATTACTGAAAAATGATTCGCAAAAAGAAAAGGAGCACTGGTGGCACCTTAGAGACTAACCAATTTATTTGAGCATGAGCTTGACGTTCTCATTGTTACCGTATAATAAAATAAATCAATGGAAATATAAATCTTGTACTTCCATTTCAGTGTATAGGGATAGAGCAGTGTAAACAAGTCACTATCTGAAATTTTAGTTTGTACTGACTTCGCTAGTGCTTTTTATGTAGCCTGTTGTAAACCTAGGTAAATATCTGGATGAGTTGATGTCTCCCCGGGAAGACCTCTGCATACGGCCAGGAGTACATGTTCCCCTGGTGGAAAACCAGTGGTCTACAGAATAGTTCACCAAAGGGGGCATGTGAGGTCTGTATCAAGGGCCAGTAACCCAATGGTCACCATAATCGGAGCGAGACCTCTGTGCGGATACTATATAAGGAGCAGTGTCTCCAGACGGACAATGGTGCCCTTAAGGTCTTGGAGTCAAGGCAGGTCACGGGAGGTGATGTACCCCAGATGCTCCTTTCAGACAGGAGGCAACTGAGGTTCCCTCCCTGTCTGGCCATCTGTGTATTCTGTGCCTGCCGTAGGATGTCTCTTTGCCACTGAGCCAGGTGTAAAATTAGAGTGCAAAATCCACAAAAAAGGGAAATCTACAGGAAGAAACTAAGAGCAGGGGGCTGTGTGTGTGTCCATCTGTGGTGTTTAAGCATAAAGACAAAGGATCGGCCTGATCTCTCTCGGTGTGCAGAGACCTACTGGATCCTTCCCCTTGGAGACAAACTGACCGTACGCATGTCTCAAGAAAGAAGGGTCCGAGCCTGCCTGGCTGTGAAGTGCTGCAAGGATTTCGGGTGAGCTGTACTTGGTTAGACAGGAGAATAACTTGTTAGTTCGGTCTAGGCTCTAGAACACATGTTTTGACTTTGTTATATGTAACCATTTGTTTCCAACACTTCCACTTGACTCTTGGCTTTGTTGAACTGAGGGGTGATTTCACTATGAGCCTATGGCAGCGCTGTGTGTTAAGTGGAGCAGTGATCTGAGCTGGAGCTGGTAAGCTGGGGCCGAGGATGTTACTGTTCCTTTGGAAACAGTGAATCTGTGAATCCTGCCAGTGCCCAGGGGACCAGGGACTGTTCGCTCCAGACAGATGCTCAGAGGGCTTGAAGGCAGAGTGGGCCTATTGCTACCCTGCAGTGACGGCAGGCCCAGCAGCGAGTGCATGTGGCCAGTGGAGTTGGGGAGCTGACCCCTGGCAGGCACAGACAAGGCTCCCTCAGGCAAAGGGCAGGTGGTGGCGAGGTGCCTCCCAGCCCTGGGTACCCTGGGAAGCATTGCAGGGTATTAACTTACTGCAGGTTTGCGGCAGTTAAAAATTACACCCCAAGGCCCCAGCCCAGTGAGGAGGACCAAGGAGAGGAACTGTGACTGCGCGGGGCACCTGAGTCCCAGCCCCGCCCAGAGTTCTGCTCTGCCTAAAGCCCCAGTCCCGCCCCGTGAGTAGGGCTTTACCAAATACATGACCATGAAAAATGCATCACAGACTGTGAAATCTGGTCTCCCTGTGAAATCTGTCTGGGGGGGCAGGAAATATGTCCCAGTACTGCCCCCCTTATGTCTACGCTGCCTTCAGAGCTGGGCGGCCAAAGAGCAGCAGCTGCTGGGCGGGGGGAAGGGCCAACCTTATGGGTGGGTGACGTGGGCAACTGCCCAGAGCGCGATGGTCAGGAGGGAACCCCGCCACCCGCCAGCTCCAGGCCCTTTTAACCTCTGAGTGCTGGACCCTGGAATGGGGGAGGGGCAGGGCTGGGAGCGTCCCGGGCAGGGGCTCCTACTGTGTGCCAGGCTCTAGCTGCAAGTTCGGGCTGGGCTGGGGAGGAACAGGACCTCGTCCCCTGCATGGGCTGCTCCCAGGGCCAGATCAGAGCCACTGCCAGGAACCTCCCCCAGCAGCAGAAAGCTCCGTGGCTGCCGGCCGGGAGCCCAGCTCTGAAGGTCGCACCACTGCCAGGAGCAGTGCCGATGTAAGGGGAGCAATACCGTGATACCCCTCCCCCAATAGCCTTGAGACACCCCCCCTTGACCCTCTTCTGGGATGGGATCCACACAGTTACAACAGGGTGACATTTCAGATTGAAATAGCTAAAACTGAAATTTAAAAGACTTTAAAAAAATCTCATGACCATGAAATTTACCAAACTGGATGGGTGAATTTGGTAGGGCCCTACCCAGGAGACTAAACAGGGGGTACTTCACATTACAGCTACACAAATGTGGATCTTCAGTTGCACTGTTTATATCAGGGCCGCTTCTTTCTGGCAGATCCATTTGAGATCCGCGGCACACGTCTCAGACAGAACCTGGCTGCCTTTTATCCACCCGCAGCTGTTCCCATCAGCAGAGCCTGAGAAGCTGCAGAGTGAGAGAGAGTCCGTGTCACTGTGGGTCCCTGTAACAAGGAAAGGCCCATGGGTGAGTGTTTCCTCCCCCTCACCCTAATGGGAGGCTTAGCTCTGGTGTTGTCCTTCATCTCTAACTTTCCTGTAAAACGAGGCCAATATCTAGATGAGTTGACCTACTCCTCAGAAGACTTCTGTTTACCCCAGGGATACATGTACCCCTGCTTGAGAACCACAGAGTTAGGGGGTCTGGAGCAAGGACCATACGAGGCTGAATCCCATGGGGTCAGTGACCTGGTACTTGTTCATTGGAAGCGCCACCTTGATCTCCTGCATCTCAGCTTTCCTTTAAAAACAAAGTCTGATGGGTGAGAGGAAACCTGCACTGTGCAACCTGGGTAACGGGACAGCTGCAGGGAGCTGAGGACTTGTCCCGATGAACGGTTAGGGCTGGATTCACAAAGGGACTTAAGAGGCTAATGGCCACTTCAGGCACCTCTGTCTTTTGGAGTGCGAAGTTCCTTGGAGAATTCCACTGGGTGGGAGACTCAGCTGTGAAGGGAGGGGGCCGGCAGCAGCATCTCATCAACCCAAGATAGGAATAACTGAAGTAATGTTCCTTTTACATGGAGCCTCAGCTCTTTGGAACCTCTGCAAACGCTTTAGCCACCTGTTTAACTCCATCAGCAGGAGTAGCCTTGGATCGCAGTGGGAGGGCTCAGGTGCGTACGTGTTTGCAGGATGGGCGCTCAGGGCAGTCCCTGACGCCAGGGCAAAGCGGATGTGAAGTGCCACTGTCTGGATTTGGGAGCCTGCCTGCACACCGAACTCACTAGGCTCTGGGTGCATGACTACAAGGCACTGGGCCAGGGAAAGTCAGCCCTGGGTGGTTATTTTGAGTAGAAAACCAGAGCCACTTCTGGGGTCTTTCAGCTTCTAATGCCCTTTCCATTCTGCAGCTGGATTTCAGCCTATGGTAAAATCCCTCTCAATGCCAAGTCAGTGCCATAAATCACTGGACTGGGGGCAGGAATCAGTAGGCGACGTTCTCTGGCCTGGGTTATGCCAGGGCTCAGACTAAATTATTCTTCCCAAAACTTTTAAAAGCTGAACCCCCTCCTCAAGGCAAAGAAACCAATCGTACCCCTCACCCACCAGCAATGTGTTAGCGACCTCACCCCCCATTTTCTTGTATACATCTTCAAACCCCACCCTTCCCACCATGGCTAGCCCTTCCCCACGCTTCAGGAGATGCTGGAGTAGATGATCATAAACATCCCCTCTAACCTTAAGACCTGAGGGACCCCATCCTGGAGCATCTTAAAAATCACAGTTCCCAGACTCTGGAACAGGGGCTGCTTTGCCGGGCTCACCTTTCTCCCTCCGTCAGGTTAGCCGATGGGGATAATGAGCCTGGAGATCTCATTCCCGCTGCTCTGAGTGGTGACCATGTGCACACGACCCAACTCAGCTCTTACTGTATCCCAGGAACGTCTTCATCTTCTGGGATCCTCATGGCAGCAGTGGGATGATTTAACGGACTCCCTTAGTCATGGAGCCTTTCTCTCTCTCTTTAGTTTCAGAGCCAGCGTCCTGGAATCGTCTCATGGTGCGTGGAGTGGTGGCAGTGGTGGGGGTGCTGGTCTCACTATACGAATGTGGGTTTTGGAAAGGTAGAGGGAAAGCGTTCGCCTACTCGCGACTCGTCTTCAGGAAGCTGCTGACTCATTCCTCCCAGCAGCCTGGAAGTCCGCAGGATTCATAGGAATCTGAGCTCCCCGCAGTGTGTGACAGGGATGGGGCCCAGGCCCAGGGAACCAGAAACAGGAATCGAGACCCAGCCCTGGAGAATGGGGAAGGAGACCTGCTCATGGAGGACAGACGCTTGACCCAGGAACCCAGAGGAAGGGCTCCATTAGGTGGGGACACAGATGTGGCCCAGGAAACTGGAGTAGCATTGCCAATCCTCCAGGATGACCGGGAGTCTGCAGGAATTAAAGATTAATTTAATTCAGTCCTGGGTGTTTTTCTGTGTAATGTGACCTCAGTGCTCCTGATGAGAGCCATTGTTTGTAAATGTTTCAGTAGCAGACATAGTTATCATTCATGGACATACAGACATTTATTCATAATTAGAAGTGGTCAAAAATAGCGGGGGTGGAGAGGGTCATGAAAATTGAAGAAGAAACCACTTCCCCCCATATTCTGGAAACTTATTTGCAAATGTTTTTAATAATCAAATTTCTGTTTAGTTTTGGTGGGAAAAATGCCACATTCTCTCTCAAGTGGGTAGAGAAATCCAAAATGTTTTTTTTTTTAAACGGGAACTTTTTTCAAATGATCAATGTAATCCCAAGTGGCATTTCTAGTTAAAAGGTTGCATTGTCAGTGTAAAACCATTTTGAACCAGCTCTATTACTGTATAACAAGATGAGTTTATTTGTCATGCTGCATTGTTTGGGCCAAGTTCCAAGTGGTATTTCAGCTTTTGCACTGCTCTTCTCTTCTTGCGTCTGCCCCTCTCATAAGCTGTGGCCTTAATCTCGGCCCTGGAAACATTTACGTGCATGTTTAACTTTAATGACTGCTGTGAATAATTCCATTTCAATGGGAAAACTCTGAGGTCGAGTTTACGCTACGGCCCTATATCGGTGTAACTACGTCATATATTTAATTTTCTTTCTTTTATATGTGAAAGTTATTGAGAGGTGAAAGCAGGTAAAATACATGAACAGGTTCGGACAGTCCAAGTTTGTCAGTGCAAAGTGACAGCAGAGATTTGGTATCTGCTAGTTTTCCATAAGTCTCTCAGGGTTTCCCAGGATAACTTTGGGGATCTCTGTCTTGCATTGGAAATGTTCCCTGAAAGTGTCCAAACAGCTCAGAGCTACAGAACCATTCCCTGGATCCATTCTTATAGCTGTCTTCCCCGGAAAGCAGTCTGACAAGTGTTCCTGTCAGCTCATTGCTAGGTTATCTGCCAAAACACTAGAGTTTTCAGGTGCCTAACTAGCCCTTTGAATCATGGTGAAATCACATTCTCCCCGTCACCACCAAAATTTGAAATGGTGCCCCTGAGTGCACAGTACCCTACCGTGCTCACCTGTAGGAGCTGCATTAACAGGCAACTCTGCAAGTTCTCTGCATGCCTCTGCAAGTGACCCCCATGCCTCTCCATTTCCTTGGCCACATGGATCCTGTCCCCATGCTGGCGGCTAATCCAGAAAAAGGGGGAAAGAGCTCACCACTGCAACCACCTGAGGGATGTGTTGGGGTGAGATCAGCTGGTCAAAGCAGGCAATAGGGACAGAATCGGAGACTTGAAGCTCCTCGAGTGACCTCTGACCTTTCCAGACCTGCCCTTCAATCAGACACAGTGATTCTAAAGTTTAATGTGATAGTAACTAGACCCATTTTAAACCCTTCACCACACAAGACAAAGCCCATAGGATTCATCATGAACTATTTATTTCTCCTCCCCTGGATTCCTGCAGCCGCCAGCCACCTTGGAGCTTTCCCTCGTCTCTCCCAGGCTGTGCTCACTTGATGGCAGGAGCTCAGCGGAGGATCCAGCTTTGCTCTTTCACTTCCATTCTTCACATCTTTGGGTGGCTGCATTTGCAACTGAGCAACCTGATGGAAACACTGAGTCCTCTGTCCCGGCAGGCAGGCCCAGCCGCCAAAGCCAAAGACTCCCTGAGAACAGGGGGAGGTTCGCCTGAACTCTCAGGAGTTGAGGCTTGGCCCATAGGGCAGGGTTACCAGATTTGAACTTTCAAAAAAGAGGACACTCCGGGGGGGGGGAGTTGTAGCCCTGCCCCCTATCTACTCTCTCCCACTTCCTGCCCCCTGACTGCCCCCCACAGTACTGCTAACCCCTCCAACCCCTGCTGCTCCTTGTCCCCTGATCGCCACCGCCCCCCCCCCCCGGACTCCGCCCTCTGTCTAAGCCTTCCTTCTCCCTGTCTCCTCCTTAGACCCCCCCACCCTAACTGCCCCCCTAGAACTTCCCCCCATACCTGTTCCCTGACTGCCCCGCCCCCTATCCGCACCCCCACCCCCTGACAGACCCCCAGGTCTCCTACACCTATCCAACCACTCCCTGTCCCCTGACTGCCCCCGCAGAACCCCCGACCCATCTAACCCCCCCTGCTCCCTGTCCCTTGTCTCCCCCGACCCCTCTCCATATGCCCACCCCCTGACAGGCTCCCCACAGAACCCCTGACCCATCCAACCCCTCCTGCTCCCTGTCCCCTGACTGTCCCTTGGGACCCCATGCCCCTTCTCCAGCCCCCCGGCCCCCCTACCCTGCTGCTCAGAGCAGTGTGTCTGGGGTGCAGAGCCAGACACAGTGCCGCGCTCCCCCGCAGAGTGCACAGCTCCCCACCCCCTGCCCCCAGAGTGCTGCATTGGGAGGGAAATCCCGGCCCTCTGGAGAGTTTTACAAATTCCTCCCGGAGGGCGATTTAAAACCCCAAAAGCTGGACATGTCCGGGAAAATCCGGACGCATGGTAACCCGACCACAGGCAACTCCAGGATCTGCAGCTGCTGCCACCTCTATGGTGATTCCTCCAACTCATCACCAACCAGCTCTTCCCCATTCTGCCACCCGGCCCCACGGTCTGATCGTGCAGGAGAACAGAAACCCTTTGGGACAGCAGGAGAGTCTCCTCAATGCCGCACTCTTTGCATGGCTTCCCGCGGTCACCGGGAACCACGACTACCCTGCCCCCAGGAGTCTCTCAAGGAGCTGCCGGCGCAGTCACTGGGCACCCACTCGTAATGGTCTCAGGCAGTGGCATTGCAGAGGGAGCTGAGCAGACGTCCCTTCTGTGACTTCCTGAATTGCTGCCAGGACGGATTCTCCTCTGTTCTAGGGAGAGTCCCCGAGGAAAAGCAGCTGTGGTGGGGGAGGGGGCAAGACAAGCTCTCCCCCTGAGCCCTTGACTAGCAGGCAAGCAGGACTCTGGGAGCCAGGGATCGGGGTGTCTTGCTGGGAGAGCAGAGCTGGAGAGCAGAAAAGGGCACTGGAGGAATTGTAGAAAAGTCAGTGTCATTGCCGAGTCATGGGCAGCCAGATCTAGTGGTCAGAGACAGAGTCCACACTCACGAGACAGGAGTCGAGAGTCAGCTGGGTCAGGACACTGGAAGAGCAGAAGCAAAAGACCAAATTGTGTTCAGCACCTCAAGTCAGATGAGTCACCCCGAGTGTGGATGCCAGGAAATCAAGTCTGGGGAGTGGGAGCAGGAACAGCTAACACACAGTCCAGAGGGGTCGGGTGGGAGCTCGGGTGTTCAGGCAGCTTCTTGTTCCTGCTGCTGGTTTAAGGAGGTCCTGGGGGCCGATTAGCTGCTCTGGGACTCCGCCAACAGAGCCTCAAACTGGGTCTGGACTTCATCAGTCCTAGGTAAGCAGTTTTTCGTAGGCTTCCAGGTGGCGTGCTGGAGGGTGGCTGCTCCCAGGAACCCTGCACACCCGGGTTAATGACCCATGGGTCATGACAGTGAGTGATCTCTCCCCGCTCAAACCTCCTGCACGAAACAGTCTCCAGGGTCCCGGACGCATCCTCTGAGAATAAAAAAACACAGTCATGAGGACAAATAGGCTATGGAACAGGAGCCCCCTCTTTCTTGCAACAGCCCCAAGTGCCCAGAAGAGTGGACGGTTCTTACCTCCAGGACATGCCTGGGATCTTCCATCTAAGCCTCACTGGGACCCCTGTTTCTTGGTCTGACGGGATGAGATCATCTGTCCCCACTGCTCCCTGCGCTGGGCTGGCTGCAGCACACATCTGTGTAAGAGGCTGGGCCAGAGAGATGTTACAGTCAGGGTCCAGGCAGCCCAGAAGGAGAACAGAGGGTCTGAAACCAGAAGACGAAGCAATCAAATCCGCGGATTCGACAGAGAAGTTTTGTACCCTACAGGGACATCAAAGAAGGTCTGTTAGGAAAGCTGAGATGTTAGTCTGGAAACAGCTAAGGCAAAGATTGTGACTTGTTAACGTTCAGTTTAAGCCACTACAAAGTGTGTTGTGTTTTGTTTGTCTGTTTGAAATTTGTCTTTTTCTCTTGCTTAGTTTCACTTAAATCTCTTCTTTGTTACTGTGCTTCCCAAAGCACCTCAGCGTTGTGTGTTCGAGTGAAGTGTGAGTCTCCAGCCTACCCAACAGGCTGAGCTGTGCCCTGTCTCTCTAAAGATAGCGAATAATTTCTGAGCGGTGCTGGGCCCAGAGTCCAAGGGCAGTTCACCAGACATCTCCTGTGAAGCCCAAAGAGACCAAAGGAGCAGGAGAGATTCAGGCCCCACTGATCCACGGGAACTTCCCACAGAAGAGGCTACACAGGGCTCCTGACACAGCCAGCAGGATCCCTCCCACAAGCTGGGCCATGTCCTTCCCCTCCCAGCCCCACAGCTTCCTCCCCACCCATCCTCAGGAACCCCTCCCACCTCCCTGCTCTCCCCACTCATTCTCCAATACCAGGCTGTTTCCAGAATGGAAGCAGGTGCGTACCAGAGTTCACTCACCGCTAGATGCTGGCCAGGCCTCGTCTCACCGCTTTCTAGCTGGGCTAGCAACCCCACTGATACTCACTCTTGCAGTTTGTTGGCTGAGAACTCAGCCCTCCAACCAGGTGACTGGCCTTTACTCCACTCCTTCCTGGGTCGTGCTCCTTCCAAACAAAGTCCAAACATGTCTTGAACAGAAACAAGGCCTTCCACCCTCATGGGGAGTTCTTCCTCCACCTGATTTCGGCTCGGCCTGCCCTTCTTGGGTTTCTATGGTCTTCTGTGTCCCCTTCCTTAGGGACTGTGAGAGAACCCAGTCCTACCCAGGACTCCAGGTTTTGGCCGAAGGCCGTCGACTGAACAGCTCACTCTGCTTCTGTACTTTTGCTGCTGTTTTCCCTTGTTTCCTCTCAGGTGGGGCTCACTTGGTCATCAATTTGGCCTAGCCCCAGGCTAGGCAGCCATAGGCCAAGCCACCCTGTTAGATACCCTCCTCCTTCAAATCCGGTCCAGCCCGGCTGACAGGTTTGCTGAGGGGATGGTCCATTGCTGATCAGAAGGAGGTCAGAGTCTGTTCTCTAGGAGCTGAAGGTCCGTTTGTCCTGCTGCGGGAAGTGGAGCTGGAGAGCGGAAAAGTTAGGTGAAAGAGACTGCATGATGGAGTTGGAGACTGAGGGATGGGAGCCTCCTCCCAGAAACGCTCCCAGGAGAACAGGTTTGAGGAGTTCTCTGGGGAGTCTCTTGCTAGGAAAAAAACAAGGGTGGCACACTGATGGAGATGTCTCTGTCCCAGGGATGGGGGAAGCTCCCAGCCAGGCTATGCAGCAGGGATCCCATTTCTCCCCCAAGAAACCCAGATGCCCAAAGAAGTCAATGGCTCTTACCTCCATGAGGGAACGGGGTCTTCCCTCTCAGCCTCTTTGAGAACTACCACTGCTTGGTTTCCTCGGACAAGGGACCTGCCCCCACTGCTCCCTGAGGTGGTTCAGCTTCTGACTGCAGCCATCTCGGAGGCTGTCACACACCCCAGCGCCTAGAAGACGTGGGGGGAGCAGGCTCCTCTTCATGTCAGACTCTGAGAGCCCAGAGAAGGGCCAAAGGAAGAATAAAGGGCAGGAGATGAAGCTAGTCCTGAGCCTCTGTCCCATCCTCACCTCCTCAAAGGTGGAGCTTCCTGAGCTTCAGTTGGGCAGACAGTCTGTCGCCCTGACACAAAGGTCTTTCTGCGCCATATGGGGCAGGAAGATCTCTGCCTGGGAGCACGGGGAATGGGATGGGGGTGAGATCAAGGAAAGAGGGGAGGGGTATGGGTGGGAGGGAAAGAGCTCCTGCCCCAGATGGAGGAATTTGGGGGGCCAAGGGAAGGACCCAGCTCCACAGAGAGGGCAGAGAATTTCTGTGAGTGCCAGGGGCCTCCATTTCCGCTTCCACTAGCCCCGCATTTACAGTGAGACAGAGCAGTACCTGCAGCAGGGAGCGGGACTTGCTGAACCTTTAAGAGCATCAGACGAGCCACAGCCCTTGCAGCACCTCGGGCATCTGGTGCAAGTGCCTGATGATGTGAAGCTGGCACATGACCTTGGCTGTGACATCCTCGTGCTACAGGGGAACGAGAACATGTCAGAGACGGAGACACTCCTCAGGAATCAGGGAGAATTAAGGGCACCTGGAACCAGTACCATCATTTCACCCATGTCTGAGTGGTGGATTCACCCTCCTGAGGCCCAGGATGGAGGCTTGCTGTCCTCTCTAGTGACCTCCAGTGCCAACCCCCCTCCTTGTCGGGTGAGCTTCTGCCACCTCCCCATCAGTGCCCCTGACAGCTGGTCCACCTCCAACCCACCTGGGGACACCGCTCAAGTTCATAGAACCCTCTCCTCCACCCCTACCTCCATCCCCACCCAGGTAGGGCAGGGAGGGGGCTCTAGCAGGGTGGCGGGGGGCAGAAGGGATTCTGGCAGCAGTGAAGTGGGATGGGGAGAGGTTGAGACCTTTCCCCAAGTCACCCCAGTGACAAAAGCTGAAGCCACAGGATGGCAGCCCTGGTGAACGAGGCAGGTCAGCAGCCCCTGCTGACTGAATCCTCCCAATTTCTCGAGAGTGGGTCTAGCCCTACCAGCAGCAAGACCAGCTTCCCACGCCCATGTGCCTCAGCCCTTCCTGCTCGGTCACCATCACCAGTCAGTCCTTGGCCTCCCAGGCTGCCGGGGAAGGGAGCAACTCTCGATGGTGGCTCAGGTGACATGGACACTAGGCTATGGGGAAATGGGGGCAGCTCTGTGGGGCAGGAAAGGTTCCCAGAGGGCTCTTAGGGGACTCTCCTGTCCTTTCCAGGAGTGATAGCAGAGCACCACATCCTAAGAAGAGAAGTCCATGAAGTCCAGAAGTCCCCACTAGGCTCCTTGCCACCAGGCCAGCGAAAGGCGATAGGATGGGAATGAGGTCCTGGCCCCCACCCCAAGCTCCTGAGTCGATTGCAGCTGCTTACCGTGACCCCCATCAGTTGCTGGGCTTCCCCCAGGAGGGAGTAGACGAGCACCAGCCCAGCCTGGCTGACACGTAGCACGGGGTCGTGGATAGCCAGCACTGCTGTCTGAAGGAAGGATCTTTTCTGACCGATGGAGAAGAATTTTCCAAAGACCTAAAACCAAGAGGACACGGGACTCGAGCAGATTGGCCAGAGCCAGCCTCCAAGTCCTGGCGGTACAATGGCGTCTAGTGCCCCAAAGGGCGGGGAAGAGAGCTGCTGTGGCCAAGGCACTTCATTCCCCAGGAGGCTTTCAGGGTCCCAGGGCTCAGGGAAGCCCCTTTATTAAAAGGTCGCAGATGCTGAGGGACCAAAGCCTCCAGTGGCTCTTTCGGGAGGGCAATTTATGGCAGGGGCCAGGATGGGCTGGAAATGGATCTCTAATGTGTGTGAGCAGGCCCACTCTGCTGTGCAGGGCACCGAGATGACAGGGGACCCTGTGTTGCTTCCAGCAGAGAGATCTCCTGCACCTCAGCGGCTAGAGGAGTGTGTGTGTGTGTTGTGTGGGGCGAGGGGGTTGGAGCTGACAAACCAAAGGTCTCTTCACCCCAGCTTAGTGATTTGTCTCTTTGCTGGGAATGGCCTCTGCATCTCCTTGGTTTCTTCACAGGGAATCCAACCTGCAGCCTGACAAGGACAAGGAGACTCATGGCCCAGTCCCCATCCCAGATGCTCCTCGGAGACGTTTCTTCCGTGGCAGCAATTCAGCTTGTGTGAGGCGGGACAAGCTCACACAGTCTCTCTCACGGGGCGTCTGTGGAGCAGCGTTCTGTCGATGCCCTTGTTGATCCAGGAGCCACTCCAAGGCCTCCTCTGTGATGTTGTGGCAATCACCCATTTCACCTTTGACTCCAGGCTGGGGGCACTGTGTTATGGTGTGTTCAAAGGTTTGGATATTCTCACCACAGTTGTGAGACGGGGCGGGGGGGTGTCTTTCATTTTCTACTTGTGCAGCAAGTAGCCGCAACTTGGCTCAGTGACAATGTGCTTCTTTGGAACAGTGGCTGAGGTCCAGATACTCTGCCATTCCCTGGCCGGGTCTGGAGACATGAGGGGGGCCCATGTGGTCCATATTGGCTCTGGAGCTCACTATGTCCCCTACCCAGTTCCCAGGTTGGGGCATTCTGCTTCCTGACCGGCAATGGAATTGGGCAAAGCCCACCTCCTTTCTCTGCTTCTACAGGGTGCAGGGAATTCAACAAGGGTCTGATCAAGCAATCGTGACTGGCTGAGCCAGTGCTCTCCTCTCAGACACTTGGGGATCAGCCAGGGGGACAAGGAGCAGAGAGACACCCAAAGCCATAATCCTATATTAACTCACCCACCCGGGGATCTTCCTTATGCCACAGAGCAATGCAGCCATGTAAGACACTCAAATCACGGCAACTAGCGAGGTTCCAAAGTGGGACCTTTCGCACCAGCCTGTCCCACTGGTTGCTGGATGAGGAACTCTGAGCTGGAAATGAGGAGTGGGCTCTTTTCCTGTCTCCAGGAGGCATCCACTGCAGGGAACCCAGCCAGCCACACTCCCTGAGCTGTGTCATGCCCTGGCACAGTGCCCTTACCTCCCCCACTCTGGCTGTATTCTTGTAGCCTAAGAGCCTTCTGTCCTGGTGCCAGTCATAGCACCAGAGATCTTCCGCGTCATGTATGGTCAGGCCTGGAAAAGAGAGGGAGGGAGGGAGGGAGGGAGGGAGGGAGGGAGAGAGAGAGAGAGAGAGAGAGAGAGAGAGAGAGAGAGAGAGAGAGAGAGAGAGAGAGAGAGAGAGAGAGAGAGAGAGAGAGAGAGAGAGAGAGAGAGAGAGAGACTTTTCTCCTCATGCTGGTTGCAGTTTCTGTGTCCTTCCAATCCCATTGGTGGCTGCACAGTGGAGTGGAGAAGAACAGAGGCAGAGAGAGACTTGTCCTCCAGCTGGGGTCAGTCTGAGAGAAATGGTCTGGGGTCCCATTATCCACCTGTGGTCACTCTCAGTCCCCTATTGAGTTCCGTCTCCCAGCTGGGTTCCTTACCCCTCTGTTGGAGCAGCAGTTGGTAGAGCCGGTAAGTCCCCTCCCTGGCCTGCCGGCTGATGTCCTTGTCTGGATCGCTGACAAATAGAGCCAGCTGGGCCACATGGTGACCTATCCTAGGGAACTCAGCTGAGATCTAATGGAAGGGAGAGGAGAGGGGACTCCATCAGCATTTTCCTGTCAGCTCCCCTGGGCCAGAGGGCTCCTTCCCCTTAGCTCCTCTGCAGGAGATGCTGGGGGAGAGGAGCTTGAGATCGACCCTTCATTTGCTCTGCTGCCAAGTGAGCACGGAGCTGCTTTGGGATGCCAAGCAGGGGTGGAGCATGGGCTACTTAAAGGCCCAGGGACAACACTGAACCAGGACAAGTAGAACTTGACTCAAGCCTAGCTCACTCCCTGCTCTGACTCTGCCTCCCCATGAAGAACCCTCCTAAGCCACAGCCCCGGCAGCAGTAGATCCTGCAGCCCACTGGAGCCAGCCCGCCTCCAGCTGGAGAAAGCAAGCTGGGGTCGGAGGTCACTTACGTCAAACTCAGGGAGGGAGACTGTGTATCTCAGCAGGGCTGTGCTGCTCCTGATGGCCCTGGCTCGCTCCTGCAACACCCTGGACACGACCCACAAGTTGATATTCTGCGGGGAAAGGAGGCAGGTCAGAATCAGTGGCCAGATGCACCTGCTTTGCAAATGAGCCCCTCACGCCCCCAGCCCCAGGGGCCTGAGACATTCTGCACAGGGGGGAATAGCTGAGGCCTTGATGGCAGACCTTTAGAAGGGGATTCTTTCCCCCAGGACACAGCTTGTACCCTGCAGGTCACAACTTGTCAGCGTCTCTCTAGATTGGGACAATGTTCGGGGTCGGGGCTGGTCCCATCCTCCCAGAACTCCTGATTCCTGAACAGTTCACCAGAAAGGAGACTGAACCCTCGGCCTTTCCCTGCTACGAAAATCCTTGGGGGGATGTAGGGAGTGACTGAGAACACAATCCCCCCAGGAATTTCAGAGCAGATCAGAGAGAAGGGCTGATTCCCTGGGCTCCTCCTCTTTCTCTAGGAAGGAGCGTGTGCCTCTTCTCTGAGAACCATCTCCCAAATCTCATGGAGTGTGTGTGTGTTGGAGGGGTGGGGGAAGGGTGGGTTTTCAGACACTCACTCCCCAAGACAGCCAGGAGCCCTGTGGTTAGTGCTCAGCAGAACCAGGCAGAGCTCAGGCTTGAAATCCCAGCTCTTTCCTCTGTCCCTCAAGAAGGAAGGACCTGACACTGCATTGCACTGACCTCCCCAACCAAGGACGGCCCACTGGGGACCGAGCTAGGAGGACACAGTAGAAAATTGATCTTCCAGTCTCTCCTTACCAGTCCCCCAAAGAGTTCAGGTGACATGGGGCTCACCTCCAAGATGAAGTGGAGCCTGTCTGTGTCTGGGGACTCTGCCAGCAGGTTCCCCAGCATGGCATCCAGGACCTCTGGGATGACTTTGTGCAGAGCCTGCAAAGCATGGGTCAGAGTTAGGGAACCTGGGCCTACACGTGCCACAGGATGGGAAGAGGGGTCTCTGGGAAGCACTGGGGAGACTCCAAACACATCTCCTGGCCTCTCTCCTTCACATCGCACTGCAGGCAATTCGCAAGAATTGATGACCCCTGGACCTTTGATCCATGAGCTTAGCAGGTCTCTGCAGAGGGCCTTGAAGGCAGAAGAGTATGAAACAGCCAAGTTGCTATGGATGGAAGCTGGGCTTCTGGATAAAACACGGCTTATGAAAGAAAGAAAGAAAGAAAGAAAGAAAGAAAGAAAGAAAGAAAGAAAGAAAGAAAGAAAGAAAGAAAGAAATCCCCCAGGGAGGGGTAATCTCTTCCCTGCTGGAGGGAAGAATCCAACCCTGCAGCTTGTTCCAACTCTGTTACCCCCACCCCCTAAATCTGGAGCTCCAGCGAATCAAGGGAGCAGGGACCAAGGAAAAGTAAGAGGATGGAGGAGGAGGAGGTACCTGGATGTCGGTGGTGTCCTTCTCCGTGCCCAGGGTGAAGACGGAGTGAAGGGCAGCTCGCAAGAGGTGGGTCTCTAGGGCTGGCTCCAGGGCAGGTTTCATGGTGCTGGCAAGAGAGAGGAGCTGGTATTAGACTGTGCAGTACGGGGTGGGACTGTCGCCAACACGGACACCAACCCACAGGGATAGAGGCACAGGCTGGCGAGAATGGAAACTGAGGCACTTAGCTAGGGAATGACAAGGCCAAGGCATCACAGACAGACAGTGGTAGGGCAGGAATAGCTCCTGTTCCCTGGAGCCTGCTGCCCCTCCTGTATCTGAGCCCGGGAGTGAGCCTCTCCCCAAGGCCCCTGTCATGTTATGGAAGTGAAAAGAAGAGCCCTGCCAGGAGAGAGTGACCCTTCCCACCCCACCATCTCTGCCAGAGGCGCCACTCTTGGGAGGTGACCTGGGAGGGACAGTGACGGTGACTCCCAGCCTTGGGCCTGAGCAGCACTGGGGTGAGGGGAGCCGGCGGGGTGTGGGGGTGGGGCTGTCTCGGTACCAGAGGTTGCCCACTGCAGCCAGGGAGTGGGCGAGGACGGCGCTCGGTGACGAGTCATCGGGAAGCTCCTCGATGAGCTCCTGTGAGACGCAAAGGAGACAAAGGAGCGTGTGAGATTCAGGCCCGACTGACACCTCCTAGTGAGGAGATGACACAGCCAGTGCCCCACATGGCCAGCAGGATCCCCCACAACCTCCCGCTCCTCCGATTCCTTCCTGCCCATCCGACTTATCCCCCTTCCCGGATTCCTGTCCAGCTCACTTCCAATCCCCTTCTCTCCTCCTCCCTGTCGAAACTTCCCCCATTTAGCCCCATCCCGATGAACGAGCTGGGACCATGTGATTCCTTGTCCCCCACTCTCAGCTGCCCTCCAGCCCCACAATTCCCCCCCTGCCCACAACCCACCAATCTCAGAATTTTTCCGTTCTCTTCTCCCAAGTCTTCAGCGACAGCAATCCCTGCCCTCTGCTGCCCCCTCCAACAGTACCCAGCCCCCACCCAATAGCCTGGCCATACCCTTGCCAATCCCATGTCTCTCTTCTCTCGCCAGCTGCCGTATGGCGTGTCTCACTCACCACGATCCTCTTCACCACAGCCGCCTTGCAGCAGCGCGGCTCCAGCGTGTCCTCCCCTCTCTCCCGTGCAGCCAGACATGCGGGGTAGATGGCCTGAAGGAACAGGAGCTGCTGCCCCTCATCCTGGACCCACCAGACGTGGGGTATAGCGAGAGAGAACCTGTTAGCGAGGGACCTTCCTGCCCCACCCAAACCAGCTCCAGGGCTCAGGCCTCAATGGGGGATTGTGGGGACCCGCCTATTGTCCAAATCCCCCACCACTCCTACGCAAGCAGGATCAGGAACTGGACAGTGCCTGTGGGGGGAGACGACCTCGGCTGTTGGGGGACAAACACCCCCATCTTGGGGGTCCCACATCATGGATGTAAAAGGGCCCCATTAGGGGTGGTGGATCAGGAGGGACAAGACCCTCGGCAGGGGGTGGGGATGCTGGGAAGGGACAGGGCAATCTTGGTTCCAGCCCAGGTGGGGAACATTTGTACCTTATCTCTGCACTGGAGCTGCTCTCGGATGACCTTGAGAGCAGCTTCATCTTTGGCCATGTCCACCCCTTCCTCCTGCTCCAAATCCAGGGGGGTCCCTGCACCAGGGAGGGAAGGACAGGGGCATGGTGGGCAGAGTAGGATTCAAGACCCCCCTTCCCGCTTCAGGCACCCAGGGCAGATCGGGCCCCAAACCTCCCTCTCAGGGATGCCTTCAGCCCCCAACAGCTGCCAAAGCCCAGAGCAGAGCCCCCCTCCACTGCCCAGGACTGCAGGGGAGGTGCCTGTTCCCCCCGCCCGGAGCAGCAAGGACCAACTGGCAGCAGCTCTTCACACCCCCACCCCCAGGTCCCCGTGCGGAAGGGGCAGCTGTGTGACGGCTGCTGCTGTCCGTGGGGTTCGCGGGGGCTCAGGCCAGACACCTGGGCTGGGGACCTCCCCCCCCGTATCCCTGGGAGAGCGTCTGGGCCCAGGGTGTTCACATCCCGTCCTCAGCCCTCCCTCAGCCCAGCCTGGCTCCTCACCTGGAACAAAGCAGTGGCCTCCATCGGCCTGGCTGCTGCCAGAGGCCCAGGTGCTGCCGCTGTCCCCTGCTGAGCTGCCGGTGCTGGGACAGGGACCTTCCCCCTCCTGGCCTGCGGGGGCTGGAAGGTCCTCAGAGACCGGGCAGGGCGATGCCTCCTGATGGGAACGAGGGCTGGGCTCCTGGGGCCGCTGCTGCCCACACAACAAGCCCCAGAGCCACCCTGCCCGGCGCCCCTCCTGGGCTGGGTCCTGTCTGCCAAACCGCAGCCTGGGCCAGCTCCACTGGGGCCTGGTCGGGGCCTCTCCCAGCTCGGCGCCTGCGCCGGGAGCCGGGGTCCTTTTCCAGAAGGCCGGGCACTTCCGCCGTCTGGCCTGGACGGGACCTGCTTCCCCGCCAGCAGGGATGCAGGGCTTGCTCTGCCCCTTGGGAAGACGGCAGCTGCTTCCCTCAGGCTCTGGGGCCACCTGCAGAGCCTTCCTCCGCAACATCCGCAGGAGCCTGGCCATCCTGGAACCGAGTGGGGAGCAGGGGTGAGTCTGGGCTCAAGGCAGCCTTTCACTCATGGGCCTTTTCTGTCCCTCCTCCTCCCTGCTCCAACCACAGCAGCCCCCTCTGCCCCCACAGGAGTGAAGGGAGTGCCATCTACACACACGGGCAGGAGTTCATTGCATGATCTGCTCCCAACGTTCCCCCTCGTAATCCCTGCTGCTGCAATATCCAGGAAGTCTCATCCTTTTCCAGCAAGGGGGTCAGTCCCAAAGACCATCGGTTACTCTGGACATGCAGCCCCCCTCCTTCCGTCCCAGGCCACTCTCCCACCCAGGCTAGAGAAGGAACAGAACCCAGGCGCCCTGACTTCTCCCGCAAAACCATTCTCCACGTCAAAGTCACAAATACCCTAAGCACAGGAAGACCAGGGCCCTCCTTGTTCCCCATTGATTTCCAGGCTCAGCACCTCACAGGGTCTGGCCCAGCTCAGAGACTCCCAGCCTGGGGAACAGTGTCCCACAAGGGAAGGGCTGGGAGCCCCATTGCTGGAACCTTTCCAAACACACTGGAGACGGCTCTGGAGAAGCCCCTGCCCAGTCTAAGAGTGAGGGGCTCTTGGGGGCTGTTTGCAAATGAAATCCCCCTTTGGAGATCGTCTCTCCCCCTGTTTCTCCTCTCCCCAGACAGACAGGGGAAGCCACCGAGGAACCCGAATGCCGCTCACTTGCTCTCAGTGATAGGATGATGGATGGCGGATGTTCAGGGTCAGCAGACGTCCCTCGCCCTCCTCCTCACTCTCCAAGCCCAAGGCAGGCTGGAGAGGGTGGTGACCTCAGGAGTTACCCTGCCCAGCCAGCAGGCAGGGTGATGACATGAGGACGATCGACTGGCTATGAAAACAAGCGTCTGTCTTATTGCCAAGGGACGGAGAAACTCAGAGCCAGAAAGAGAAGACAACAGTCCTGACTCCTGTTCTAACAGACAACAACCCCCCACCCCCCAGAGGCAGGGATAAAGCCCAGGAAATCAGGTGTGAACATTTGCATGGAAACCGTTTTCTGTCAGAAAATCCATTCAGACGAAACCACTTTGTTTCTTGAAATCGTAACAAGTAGGATGAAAATTCTTTGCAAAAATATTAGTTTGCAAAACAAGAGCATCTCCTGTCCGTCACAGCGCATTAAACTGTCTCATCGTACACAAAGGGGAGACACTATGCTCTAGAAAATTAGATGAGATGCTTCAGTCTGAGCTAAGTAGTTGCTGCTCTTCACAATTTCAAAACAATAAAATACAAATCAAATCGAATATTAGGTCATAATCTGCTATGGCTCAGTGTGATAGGACACCCCCTAGTCGGCACTATTCCGAGTGACACTCTTCAGTGGATCCCTAGCATCCACCCATGGCGAGGTAGGTGGGAGAGGATTGTTATTCGTACTTGACAGAAGGAGAAACGAAGGCTGAGAAAGGAGCGGGGACTTGTCTTAGCTGATGCAGCCAGTCAGTAGCAGAGTTGCTCTCAAATGAGCTACAGACCAACAATTGTTCATAGTAATTATTCAGCAATTATTTCAGAAGAATTGGAATGTTCGAGAGGATCATGAACTGCTCCGAGACAATGAATGGAGAGCAGCGTCAACATTGGTCACACATATAACTGGTTGTGACTTATTTGCTTCGTCATAAAAGAGAACAACAAAGACCAGAGTTTCCTTCCTGTCAATAGCCCCCTCCTCAGCCAATCAAGGTTGGGACTTTGAGGGGTGGGAGGCTAAGGGCTCTCATCAAATAGCCCAAAGAATGGCCCTGGTCACCACCGAGGGGATCACTCTCGGAGCACTAGTCCAGTCTCACCTCTGTGTGAGGGCCTCCCACAGCCCGCCCCCCCCCCCCCCGGCCCCAGCTCCACACACAGAGCTCCTGGTGGTGGGAGGAGAGCAGAGGAAAAGGACAAAGGAAGCAAGAAGAGAAAGGTAGGAGGGACAGAGGAAAAGGGAAAACAAAAAGGAGAAACCCCAATGTCCCCAGTAATTCTAAGGGACAAAGTCCTAGGTCGAAAATAAAATACTGCCCCCACAATCTAATGTTTTCCTTTCCTAAAAGTCAGCCAGCACCTGATGGATCAGACTGAACAGGTTCCAAACCTCTCTGAGGCTCTTACCTTCTATACAGGGACGTCTGTTTTCAAGCAAAACCACGAAAAGAAAAGGAGAAAACTCCGAAGAGGGTCCTCCTTGCGCTCACGAACGTGCAAGTGAATGCTCTCTCAGTCCTCCAGGAGAGACCTCGAGAAGGAGACGTGCTGAAGCAAAGCCACAGGGATCTCCAAGGTTGCCCCTGTCCTGCACCCCTGTCCTGCCTGGCTGATGTCAAAATCTCTCTGTGAGGTCATCGCCTCCCCACCACCTTTGTCCAATAGGCTGAGGTCCTGCCAAAGGCCCTTGTGATGTCACTGCCACACCCACCCCTCCCCTGCAGTGCTGATGTCCTGCCCCGTCCAGCTACATTGGATGTTTGAGCTTTGTTGCTAGCTATAGGACCCTTCCTTTGGTTCTTTTCAAACTTGTTTTCTTTGAATGGGTCCAGCTTCTCAAGGGATCCGATTGCTCTGTGTCACTGCCCTGTCCTCATCATTCATTACCACTCTGCTACTATTTTATCACCCACCAATGTTAGCAGCAGTGATTTTTTATTTGGGTTGCAGTTCATTGATATTTATTTTCAAGAATTAGTCCCCGAGAACCTCTTCATATCCCTCGTGCCCAGAACCTGCTCCACACAGCACAGCGAGAAAAGGCCGCCCAGCCCAGCTGTGCCATAGGGGCTAAGCACAAAACAACCTTAGGAGCTTGTGTCATCCATAGCTTCTGAACAACATGTGGGGGTCATCAGCTTACAAATACACTCTAGATTGGTAGCTTAGACAGGCCCCAAACGTATCTAAGTGTCCCGCCTTGAAAAACAGGAGAGAAAAAAACAGAACCTTGATTAGCTTTATTTTATAGTCGTGGAAACTGAGGCACAGGGAAGCAAAGAGATTCGCTCATGGTCAAAAAGCCAGGAATAGAAAACGGCAGATCTGCTGATAGTCAGTCCTGGGCCCTAGCTGTGTTTGTCCTGGCCTCTCTGCTTCAGCTCCAGCAACAACCCGAGTCGAGGTTTTCTTCTTCTCCATGTCCTTTAACTTCACGTCACTGGAGAAGAAAGATTGTTTCTGACCAGCTGGCTCGAATGCATGGAGATGTCTTTCCAGAAGACGTGCTCTGGCTCAGTCCCATGTCATAGGTTTTCTGGAGGAAGTGCTCGGTGACGTTCTAGGGCCTGTGTTACACAGAAGATGGACAGAATGGTCCTTTCTGACCTTAATTCTTTTCTTTCGCTAGGAGGATAATGCTGGACATTTTCTCTCATTCACTTTCCTTTGGAATAATTTCAATCCAGTCCAAAGGATTTCCTCTTCCATTGTGTCTTCAGCTCCTTTCCTAGCAAACAGTTACTGTTCGAGCACAGGTTTCCAGTTTCAGGCTGTCCCAGGGTGAGATGGCCATGAAAGGGGTAGTAGCTCAACTGAACCTGTCCCCAGGTGAAGGGAATAAGTGCAGGGGCAGAAGGAGAGGCCCCGAGATAGGACAGATTCTTTTTGCTGGGCTAAGAGTATAGTTGGATGCGCTTCACTTCACTTCATCGGATGCATTCAGTGGAAAATACAGTGAGGAGATTTATATACACACAGAACGTGAAAAAATGGGTGTTCTCATACACACTCACTTCAGATGAGCTATTACCAGCAAGGGGCGGGGGGGGGGGGGGGGGGAAGAAAACCTTTTGTAGTGAGAATCGAGGTGGGCCATTTCCAGCAGTTAACAAGAACGTCTGAGGAACAGTGGGGGGTGGGGGTGGGGGAATAAACATGGGGAAATAGTTTTACTTTGTGTAATGACTCATCCATTCCCAGTCTTTATTCAAGCCTAAATTAATTGTATGCAGTTTGCAAATTAGCTCCAATTCAGCAGTCTCTCATTGGAGTCTGTTTTTGAAGTCTTTTTCTTGTAATATAGCAACTTTTAGGTCAGAGATCGAGTGACCAGAGAGATTGAAGTGTTCTCCGACTGGTTTATGAACGTTATAATTCTTGACATCTGATTTGTGTCCATTTATTCTTTTACGTAGAGACTGTCCGGTTTGGCCAATGTACATGGCAGGGGGCATTGCTGGCACATGATGGCATAGATCACATTGGTAGATGTTCAGGTGAACGAGCCTCTCATAGTGTGGCTGATGTGATTAGGTCCTATGATGGTGTCCCCTGAATAGATATGTGGACACAGTTGGCAACAGGCTTTGTTGCAAGGATAGGTTCCTGGGTTAGTGGTTCTGTTGTGTGGTGTGTGGTTGCTGGTGAGTATTTGCTTCAGGTTGGGGGGCTGTCTGTAGATTTGTGAGAGTGAAATGGCCGACCTTGATTATCACTACAAACGGTTTTCTTTCCCCCCTTCCACTCTCCTGCTGGTAATAGCTCATCTGAAGTGAGTGTGTATGATAACACCCATTTTTTCACGTTCTGTGTGTATATAAATCTCCTCACTGTATTTTCCACTGAATGCATCCAATGAAGTGAGCTGTAGCTCACGAAAACTTATGCTCAACTAAATTGGTTAGTCTCTAAGGTGCCACAAGTCCTCCTTTTCTTTTTGCTTAGATGAATGGGTCTGTAGTTGCCTGGATCACTTTTTTCCCTCTTGCTTTACTGTCATCGGACACTAGATGAGGAGGAAGAGCCTCACCAGCTCTATAAAACCAGCTGGGGGAAGGCTGGGAGCAACAGGTATCAGAATAAGCTAGACCCGGGCTTCTCAAACTTTTGGTTTTGCTGGCCCCACTTTGAAAGTATTTCAGGCTATGACAACCCCCGACCCCCAAACAGTCATAGCAAGTTACTGTACGGACTCATAGAAACATACGCATGGTATTGCCACCCTTACTTCTGGGCTGCTACGGGCGGGGCACTGCCCTCAGAGCTGGGTAGCTGGAGAGGGGCAGCTGTTGTAGCCCTCTTCCCCTCCTGCCCCCCTCCCCTGAGAATATTTTTTGTGATCTCTTGACCCCCCCCTCCCCCCTCCAAAGCCTTGCAACCCCCTTTTGGGTCAGGACTCCCAGTTGGACAAATGCCGAGCTAGACAATCTGAAACCATGAACTAGTTCCCAGGCGTCTCTGGGCCGATTCTCAGAGGAGGCAGCTCCCAGAATCAGGCCCCCGATGGCTCTCCCAGTGCAACAGGCCCTGGGTGCAGCGATCCGTTTGAAACAGGAACCCCTGCAAGATGCTCTCTACCTTCGGTTCCTGACCCCTCCAGGGGCCGAGTGCATCTCCCCCAGCCTCAGGCAGAGCTCAGAGCAGAGTCAGCAGCAGCAGCCCCTCCCCGGCGAGAGCTCCAAGCGAAGGCAGGGGCCTGGCAGAGAGAGGAGAGGGGCACAGGCAGGTCAGCAGAGGGGTGGAAGGTGGATCCCACCTCAGGAGATTTAACAGAGAGAGGAAAGCAGGGCTGTGAGCGCGCAGAACAGAGACACCCCCCAGGAAATCCCCCCACCCCAGACACCGAGATCCCGGCCTGGCACAGGGGTTCGCTCCCCAACACTTACTCAAGACAGCTGCAGCAAGGGGTCCCTGTGGGGCGGGAGGAGCTTCCACCCCGCTCCGGCTGGCTGGATCTGGAAAGAGAGAGAGAGAACAGGGAGAGGAGAGTGTGGTGAGGAGTTGGTGCCCAGGGGTCCCCCTGCCCCCGCTCCTAGCTCTGGACCCCCATTGCAGGGGTATCTGTGGGTGTGTTCAGGGAAGGGCCGGGGGCTCTGCTCCACCAGGGCTGAGAGTGTCAGAGCAAAGTAACTGTAACACTGCGGAGTATTTTCAATGTTGCCTCACCCTGAATGTCACTGATCCCCCAGTTTAGAATGCGTCTCCCCAGCCGCTTCTCTTACTAATTTGAACCTCAGGGAACACATCAAATCTCTCTCCTGTCCCCCACAGCTGCTGGGTTTGGGCCACTGCCAGGGCCCTCTACACTGGGGTTAACATCTGGATCCTGGCCAAGCTGGTTCTAGCCCATGTGGCCAACCCCCAGTGACCAAAAATCACAAGTCAGAGCCCCCCAAAACCATCAGATTGGCTTAAACAAGATGAGATTTTGAAAACAACTGTGGGTTCTGTTCTTGATCTCCTGGTGGTGGAGCCTTTCGGGGTCACCTTTTCAAGCTTTTCTCCCCATCCAGAAGGGCTAGAACAAGAAAAACTTCTGACAAAAATGGCCAACCCCGCCAAAATCTTCTACCAGAATCAGAAAAAATTAGTCCAGAATGATTGAAAACAGAACAATTTTTGTTTTTTTCCAAGAAGACAGTGAATGTTTTTTATTAAAGCCGACACTTTCCACAAAAGGTTGCCTTGAATCAAACACCCAATTTTTCTGAAAAAAAAAAATGAATTGAACCATTTCAGTGGTTCTCAAACTTTTGTCCTGGTGACCCCTTCCACACAGCAAGCCTCTGAATGCAACCCCCCGTTATAAATTAAAAACCACTTTAATATATTTAACACTGTTATAATGGCTGGGGATGAAGCAGGGTTTGGGGGTGAAGGTTGACAGCTCATGACCCCCACATAATAACCTCACGACCCCCAGTTTGAGGACCCCGGGACTACACTGAGCATGCACAGACAGAGCCAGAGGGATGAAAGGCTGCTGGGATGGACAAGACTTGTGGGGCTCTGAAAGACTGTCCCCCGCCCGCCACCCCGCAGCAGTGTGAATTCAGCTCCAGCCAGGGGCAGGAATCTGAAATCAGTTAAACAGCAGAGACTTCATGCAGGCAGAGGTCCGGCTTGCTGGGCAGGGACAGCTCCTTCCCTTCCAGAACGTGGGCATCAGCAAAACTCAAGCATCAGAAACCTGGGAATTAGAGGCGAGGGACAGAGGGCCCCCCCGCCCCCCCAGCCTGGAGAGGGGGAAGGGACGGGGGCCCCCCCCAGCCCGGAGAGGGGGAAGGGGAGGGGAGAGGGGAGACAGAGGCCCCCCCCCAGCTCGAAGAGGGGGAGGGGGCCCCTTAGGGGGAGCGGTCGCCAAACGGCGATGCCCAGCCCACGAGTCGGGGTTCCGGCGGGGGGGGCTCTGGAGGGGGGGGTTCCAGCCCCTGTCCCCCAGTGTCCCGGAGCTCCCCCAGCGAGCCCGGCGTGGGTTGCACGTTTCTCACCGGCTCAAGACCCTGAGGGGAAAAGGACCCTGCCAGATTTACTTGGGGGTGGGTCTTTTGCTCATGGGTTGTGTTATGAATCCCGTGGGTGGTGTTTCCTCAGCATAATGCCGCATTGTTTCCCTCCTTTATTAAAAGGCTTTTGCTACATTCAGACTCTGTGCTTGCGAGAGGGGAAGTATTGCCTCTTGGAGGCACCCGGGGGTGGTTTGTAATTCTCCCAGGTCTCTGGGTGGGGGCTCGAGCTGGTTTTGTATTGCGTTATTGAAACCCCTAGATACTCAACCTGGCCCTTGTTGCTGCTAACTCTGACATGCAGAAGGGTTACAGTTACATAGGAATTAGATTCTGTCAGCTAATTTCCAAGTTATCTGCAAAAAAAACCCTAGATTTTTCAGATGCCTAAGTAGTACCTGTTAAAGTTGCCCTCCCATCTGAAATGGCACCCCAGCACCCCCCCAGCATGTACTGAGAGTTGGTCAGTCCCTGTCCCAACACATAACACCCCCCCATGTATCTCTACTTTTCTCCAGCTCCCTCCATCCTACCCCATTTTCCCTGCACCCCTGGGTCTCTCCCTGCCCCCAGATGTCTATGGGGTTGTCTCTCCGAGGCCCCATTCTGGAGAGAGGCGTGTGGCAGAGTTGAGAATGAATGGCAAGTGATAGTTACATTCCACAATTTTCCAGGGAAACTTTGTTCCCTTGGGTTTGTGGCTGGCTGCTTCTTGGCTCTGTTCCCAGCACTGACGTGCTCCCTGGGCTGCTTTTCTGGCCCCCCTGGCTGGCATGACCCTGTTCCCCAGCTCAGTTTGGACCCTGCTTTCTCCTTAGCTCGGCCCCTCTCTCTCTGACCCAGGCAGTTCTGGCTCACACAGAGGATGGGACCCCCCTGGCCTCCTGACTCCCTGAGTAACCTGCCCGCCCTGTCAATCAGGCTGACCTGGCGCATTGGCCTCTCCCCATTGTTCCTGGGGACTGGCAGTCTCAAGGTCCTGATTTCCCATTGACCCTTCCCCTTCCTTTTGGTACTGGGAGCTAGCTAACCCAAACACCCCCACTGAGTTTTAGGAAGTGGACAACAGTCGCCTTACATCAGGGAGACTTGTACCCCCAAAGGGAGCAATGTACCCCCAACTTCCTTAAACTGACGTGGCTCTCAGCCACTGTTGTAAAAGCAGGAGGGTTTATTAGCTGTCTGGAACACAGCGTAGAGAGTCCTTGGTTAGAACTGAGAGTTCCGGCATGGTCCATCCGCGTCAACCGAGAGCCCTTTGACCCCTTTGTTGTCCCAGTTCAGGAGAGCGTCCCCGATTCCAGCGGCCCCACACTGAACAACCCCCAACGTGGCTCCTCTTCAGCCCTTTCTTTTTGTTCCTGGGCAAACCTTGTCCCCTGGCCTTCCTCCTCAGCCCTTTGTTCTCCAGCTGGTCCCATCCCACTGGCTTTCTGCAGAGGGTGGGCCATCCATGGTCATTAGTTGCTGGGTGCCAAATGTCTGGGCAATTGGAGTGGCCATTGTCTTCTGGGCGTCTCCATGGGCATGGGGCCCCAGGGTCCAGGAATCTAGGCGTCGGCCACGTCTGTATCTCTGGGTCTCTACAAAGGATAAACAACCTTTTCCCACCACCTACTTAACCATGCAGCACATAGGGGAAACTGAGGCACATAGTATTCATACAAAATAGTACAAAAAATTCCCACTCTGTCACAGTTCCAACCCTCCCCCAGTCTGTCCCCGGGCAGAGAGGCCCTGCTTTGCCCCTTCTCCCCCCGTCCCACCAGTCTCTGCCCCTGCTCGCCCAAGGATTGCAGTGGCTCTCAACTTTTCCATACTACTGTACCCCTTTCAGGAGTCTGATTTACAGACCCCAAGTTACACCTCACTTAAAAACCATTCGCTTACAAAGCCGGACATAAAAATACAAAAGTGTCACACAGCCACTATTATGGAAAAATTGCTGACTCTCTCCTTGTTACCATATAATTATAAAAGAAATCAGCTGGAAATGTACATGTCGGTGTACACTCCATAGAGCAAGATGAAGACGTCACTGTCTGGAATGTTGGTTTGCACTGAGGTCACCAGTGCTTTTAGGCAGCCCCTGGTAAAACTAGGCCAATAGCGAGACGAGTAGAGGCGGACGAGGGTTTCCTGGGTCCCTGGGCCAGAGCAAGTGGTCCCTCTTCCCCCTGCGGCGCTCCTGCCCCTTGTCCAATCAGAAGCAATATGCTAATAAGGCGTATGATCTCCCCCGTGCTGTGTAGTTTCATTCTCCTGGCGGCTGGCTTTTTCGGGCGCTTTCCCTTGCACGAGCCATGGGGGAAGACATGATGTGTGTGAAGGGGGGAGTTGGGGTTCCCCCCTTCAGCTAATGCACATGTAAGCAGAGACAGGGTGGGATCCACCCTGACATCTGGTGGTGAGGTGTGGCAAGTTGTGGAAAAGAACTTCAGGGGCTGCATCCATACGAGCGCCCAAGGCGCTGATGGTGAATCCTCAAGAGGAACTTACCCAACGAGTTCAGGTTCTGACACAGAAAGTGGCTGAACTAGAGAATACTATCGATTCAGCAAAGACTTCAGCGTACAAGGAACCCCCTGTTACCACGGTCCAGAAGACTACATTTAGAACCTCTGCCCCACCCCGGCGACACGGGAAAGGGCAATCCTTCTTCTGCTACCGGTGTGGCCAGGATGGGCACATTGCTGCCAGGTGTCAGAATGCAGAGAATCCCCCGCTAGTATACCAAAAGCTGAGGACCACCTGGGGAAAGTCGGGAAACGGCCCCAGGGCCTGGGAAGGGAGCCGCCTAGGCCTGCAGGGTTTGGAGGCTCCTCTGCGAAGAACCATGCCACCCGAATCCCACCAGGATTGATAGGACCTCGAGCTGAGGTCACTGTAAAGGTTGAAGGGACAGAATGTAGAGCAGTGCTTGACACGGGATCCCAAGTGACTATCATATTCCAGTCTTTCTACCAGCAGATGCTTATGCATCTGCCTATACAGCCCTTGACAGGGCTTGGCCTGTGTGGTCTCAGCATGGATGAATACCCGTATCAGGGGTATGTCATTGTACACCTGGAATTCCCAGAAGAGATCGCTGGGGTAAGACAGGAGGTGGACACTGCAGCTTTAATATGCCCTGACCCTAAAGGTGTCTCTGATGTGTCCGTGCTGATAGGGACCAACTCCAGCCTCTTTAAGGTACTTGCAGATTACTGCAGACAGCGAGCAGGGGACCAATACCTGAATACCTTAGTGATACACACACATTGTGCCGCAGCCTACAGAAAAATTGAGGACGCAAAAAGAGTGATGCCTGATTTGCCGGTGGGAGCACTGAGGTACGCAGGCCCGGTCCCCTTAGTGGTGCCTGCAATGACAGAAAAGGAGGTGATTGTCATGAGTACCTGCCTGAAAGGCAATAAGAGAACATTAGCAGTGGTAGAGCAGCCGACTGAGGGAGGGCTCCCTGAAGGAGTGCTGGTTCTTAGTGGAGTCATAACCCTACCTGCTGAAGCCCAGGAAGAGGTGACTATACTGATTGCTAATGGAACAAGTCGTGATATTTTTGTGAGGCGAGGACAAAAAATAGCAGACCTCTTTGAGCCCGAGTCAATTGTAACCCCCCAGTGTGAAACGCAAGTTCCAACGATAGACCCAGCAAAGTTTGACTTTGGAGATTCACCTGTGTCCGAGGAGTGGAAAGATCGCCTGAGGAAGAAACTTTGTGAAAGATCCAAGGTGTTCTCACTGCATGAGTGGGATGTGGGATGTGCAAAAGGAGTAGAACACAATATCAGACTACATGACTCTCGACCTTTTAGGGAGAGATCTAGGAAGATTGCTCTCTCTGAGATGGAAGACGTGCGACATCATCTTCAGGAGCTGGCTGCGAATGGCATCATTACAGAGTCCCGCAGCCCATACGCCTCGCCCATTGTGGTAGTCCGTAAAAAGAATGGGAAAATCCGGATGTGTATTGACTACCGCACCCTAAACAGCCGTACTGTGGTCGACCAGTACACTATGCCTCGAGTGCAAGATGCCTTAGACTGTTTGCTGGGAAGCCAGTGGTTCTCTGTGTTGGATCTTCGAAGTGGGTACTACCAGATCCCTCTGGGAGAAGAAGATAAGGAGAAGACCGCCTTCATCTGCCCATTAGGGTTTTATCAGTTCGAACGCATGCCCCAAGGGATTTCTGGAGCACCTGCCACCTTTCAACGTCTCATGGAGAGAGTTGTGGGAGACATGAATTTACTGCAAGTGTTAGTTTATTTGGATGACCTTATTGTGTTTGGAAGAACCTTAGAGGAGCATGAAGAAAGACTTCTTAAAGTGCTTGATAGGTTGGAGGATTATGGTCTGAAGCTTTCAATTGACAAATGCCAGTTCTGCAGAACCTCAGTGAAGTATGTGGGTCACATCGTATCCCAAGAGGGTGTGAGTACTGGTCCTGATAAAATAGAAGCACTCACTACATGGCCACGTCCAAGTAACTACAGAGAACTCAAGACCTTTCTTGGATTTAGTGGCTACTACCGCAGGTTTGTGAAAAACTATGCTACGATTGTAAAGCCTCTGAATGATCTTACCAGGGGACATCAGTCCAGCAAGAACAAATCTAAGACCAGGAATAAGGGGAGGTTCCCAAAGCCTCCTGTGCAGAGAAACTATGGCCCCTTTGCACCATTTGGGCCACGGTGGGATGAGAGATGTGAAAGGGCTTTTCGAGAAATCATTACTTGCCTAACTCATGCTCCAGTCCTAGTTTTTGCTGACCCAAGCAAACCATTTATCCTGCATACTGATGCCAGTTTGGAGGGTCTGGGAGCAGTCCTGTACCAGGAAGTGGAAGGCAAACATAAACCTGTAGCCTTTGCCAGCCGAGGATTGTCTGATAGTGAAACTCGCTATCCCACCCACAAGCTGGAATTCTTGGCCTTGAAATGGGCCATCACTGAGAAATTTGGAGACTACTTGTATGGTGCTCAGTTCCAGGTGTGGACAGACAACAATCCACTGACTTATGTGTTAACAAGTGCTAAGCTGGATGCTACAGGGCAGAGATGGGTGGCCGCCTTGGCTAGCTATGAGTTTAGCATTCAGTACCGATCCGGGAGAAGCAATGTAGATGCAGATGCATTGTCCAGGCGTCCGCAGGCTCCAGAAGTTGCTGTGATACCCACAGATGGAGTGAGAGCTATTTGCAGTGTGAGTCGTCGAGAGCCAGAGGCCTGTGAGAGCCTTCAGGGATGTATTGCAGAAGCTTTGGGCCTGCCCCCTGAATGCATGCCTTCTGCCTCAGTGAACTATATTGCATTGGACCAATCTCCTTTGCCCATGCTCAATGCGGCTGACTGGCAAGAAGCCCAGCGGCAAGATATTGACATTCGTGATACACTACTTGCCAAAAGGGAGGGGCGAAGCCCAGCTGCGGTTGTCCCACCTAACCCGGAGGGTAAACTACTATTGAGAGAATGGACCAAATTAAAACTGATTCAGGGAGTGCTACACCGAATGACCACCGACTCTTTACAAAAGCAACGAGCACAACTAGTACTGCCAAAAAAGTACAGAGCCCTGGCCATGAGGGCCCTGCATGATGACTTTGGGCATTTAGGGATGGAGAGGACCCTGGAACTTATTCGTAGTAGGTTCTATTGGCCCCGAATGGCTGAAGATGTTCGCAGGAAATGTGAGACTTGTGCTCGATGTGTTCAAAGGAAAACTCTGCCCACGAGGGCTGCATATCTCAAGAACATCACCAGCAACAAACCTTTGGAATTGGTATGCATTGATTTCTTGTCTGTAGAGGTAGACAAGAGGAATGTTGGGAACATTCTAGTAGTGACTGACCATTTTACACGGTATGCACAGGCATATCCCACACGTGATCAGAGGGCCACCACCGTCGCTCGAGTATTGTGGGACAAATATTTCTCAGTCTATGGATTCCCGGCTCGGATACACTCTGATCAGGGGCGGGATTTTGAGAGTCACCTTCTGAAGGAGGTGCTGAAGATAGCAGGAATTAAAAAGTCTAGGACAACGCCTTATCACCCCCAAGGTGATCCCCAGCCAGAGAGGTTCAACCGAACCCTATTAGATATGTTGGGAACTTTGCGACCAGAGCAGAAGGCAACCTGGAGCCAGCATGTCGCATTTCTGGTGCATGCCTACAATGCCACAAAGAACGATGCTACGGGAGTCACCCCATATCTCTTGATGTTTGGGCGAGAACCAAGATTACCCATAGACTTGTGCTTTGGTGTATCAGAGGATGGAGATAGCTATGAAACTCATCAGCAATACGTATCCCGACTAAGAGAAAGGCTGCGGGATGCTTATCGCTTAGCTACCGCTGCGGCTCGGAAGAACGCAGACCGCAACAAACATCGATATGATGCTAGAGTGCGATCGCAGGAGCTCCAGCCGGGGGACAGAGTCCTGCTGCGAAATTTGGGTATTGCTGGCAAACACAAGATAGCTGACAGATGGAAGGCAATACCATACCTGGTGATGGAAAAGCTGGGAGATCTGCCGGTCTACAAGATCAAACCTGAAGACAGTCCAGGGCAAATAAAGACGGTGCATAGAAACCTTTTGCTCCCTGTGGGGGAATTGGTAAGCACCCCTTATGAGATGGGCCATGACAGGGCAGCCGGGCAGAACAGAAGTGCTAGACCAAAGCTGCCATCCAACACAGACAGTGAGCCCCCTGCAGCTAACTTACCCCTATTCTGCACATCTGAGAGTGAGTCTGAGGAGGAAGACACAACCCTGGTGTATCCTGGGATGGAGACAAGATTTCAGTCTCGACCAGCTGAACCAAATGAGAGTTCTCCCTTTTCCACCCTAAACCCTATGGCGGAATTATTTAGGCCCCTTTCTGACACCCCTGTGCCGCTGATGAGACCCCCATGTGGAGACACACAGGTAGAGGATGTCCTGGGCACCTTGGACCCTCCCGCGTTAGAACTAGGAGTGCAGGGGCCTACGCCAGTAGCCAAGAGACCCTCAAAGGAAGCCTCTCCATCCGTCAATCAAGAGGATGTTCCCCTTGCCTCGGCAACAGAGATTCTCAATAGACGAGACAGGGTGATAAGACCAGTAAAACGGTTAACTTATGATGCACCTGGGGTGACTAGTGAGGAGCCAATACATTTAGCACACAGGATTGTGGAAGCCAAAGTGGGCTTTCTGAGGCCCTTTGGAGGAAACCAATGAGTTGGTATAAAGGGAGTATGATTTGTCGGGACGCCAAATTCTCGGCTGGGGGGAGGATGTAAGCAGAGACAGGGTGGGATCCACCCTGACATCTGGTGGTGAGGTGTGGCAAGTTGTGGAAAAGAACTTCAGGGGCTGATCTCATTTGCATAGGCACATCCACCCCGCCTAGCAATAGGCCATAACTGCCCAAATGGTCACTTTGGCTGCTGTGGGATCCCCAGTGTCTCTGTTATTGGGGCGGGAAGAATAAATTGTTATTACCCTGATTATGGGAACTGTGCTTGGAACTGTACTTGGCCTTTTTGTTATGATGGAGGACTCACCATCAACTGAGTAGCACTCACTAGGCAAGGGACTTGGGTTCCAAAACTCTGTGAATTGAGAGAGACTTGAGACAGGTATTAGTGCCTGGTGGTGTAGGCCCCTTTGTGAGGGCCTGAAGCACCTATTGCACCTCTGTCTCTCTCCACTGTGGAATGTCAGAGCTAATTTTGGGTCTATTAAGAGTTTTGTTACAGGTACTGTGCTGAATTCACTTCAGCCTTATGGTGCACCAGCACTAAGGCTCCCACTCCTATGAGCTGAAATCACTGAGAGCTGAAATCACTGAGCACTGTGTCAAGTAGTGGGGAGCCGGACGATCTGGTGTGCAGCGGAGCTATTTGTGAGACGGTGGGGTGAGCGGAGCCGGGCGTGAGACGGCGGCGTGTTCGTGAGACGGCGAGCTGAGCGGAGCCGGGCGTGAGACGGCGGCGTGTTCGTGAGACGGCGAGCTGAGCGGAGCCGGGCGTGAGACGGCGGCGTGTTCGTGAGACGGCGAGCTGAGCGGAGCCGGGCGTGAGACGGCGGCGTGTTCGTGAGACGGCGAGCTGAGCGGAGCCGGGCGTGAGACGGCGGCGTGTTCGTGAGACGGCGAGCTGAGCGGAGCCGGGCGTGAGACGGCGGCGTGTTCGTGAGACGGCGAGCTGAGCGGAGCCGGGCGTGAGACGGCGGCGTGTTCGTGAGACGGCGAGCTGAGCGGAGCCGGGCGTGAGACGGCGGCGTGTTCGTGAGACGGCGAGCTGAGCGGAGCCGGGCGTGAGACGGCGGCGTGTTCGTGAGACGGCGAGCTGAGCGGAGCCGGGCGTGAGACGGCGGCGTGTTCGTGAGACGGCGAGCTGAGCGGAGCCGGGCGTGAGACGGCGGCGTGTTCGTGAGACGGCGAGCTGAGCGGAGCCGGGCGTGAGACGGCGGCGTGTTCGTGAGACGGCGAGCTGAGCGGAGCCGGGCGTGAGACGGCGGCGTGTTCGTGAGACGGCGAGCTGAGCGGAGCCGGGCGTGAGACGGCGGCGTGTTCGTGAGACGGCGAGCTGAGCGGAGCCGGGCGTGAGACGGCGGCGTGTTCGTGAGACGGCGAGCTGAGCGGAGCCGGGCGTGAGACGGCGGCGTGTTCGTGAGACGGCGAGCTGAGCGGAGCCGGGCGTGAGACGGCGGCGTGTTCGTGAGACGGCGAGCTGAGCGGAGCCGGGCGTGAGACGGCGGCGTGTTCGTGAGACGGCGAGCTGAGCGGAGCCGGGCGTGAGACGGCGGCGTGTTCGTGAGACGGCGAGCTGAGCGGAGCCGGGCGTGAGACGGCGGCTTGTTCGTGAGACGGCGAGCTGAGCGGAGCCGGGCGTGAGACGGCGGCGTGTTCGTGAGACGGCGAGCTGAGCGGAGCCGGGCGTGAGACGGCGGCTTGTTCGTGAGACGGCGAGCTGAGCGGAGCCGGCCGTGAGACGGCGGCGTGTTCGTGAGACGGCGAGCTGAGCGGAGCCGGGCGTGAGACGGCGGCGTGTTCGTGAGACGGCGAGCTGAGCGGAGCCGGGCGTGAGACGGCGGCGTGTTCGTGAGACGGCGAGCTGAGCGGAGCCGGGCGTGAGACGGCGGCGTGTTCGTGAGACGGCGAGCTGAGCGGAGCCGGGCGTGAGACGGCGGCGTGTTCGTGAGACGGCGAGCTGAGCGGAGCCGGGCGTGAGACGGCGGCGTGTTCGTGAGACGGCGAGCTGAGCGGAGCCGGGCGTGAGACGGCGGCTTGTTCGTGAGACGGCGAGCTGAGCGGAGCCGGGCGTGAGACGGCGGCGTGTTCGTGAGACGGCGAGCTGAGCGGAGCCGGCCGTGAGACGGCGGCTTGTTCGTGAGACGGCGAGCTGAGCGGAGCCGGGCGTGAGACGGCGGCGTGTTCGTGAGACGGCGAGCTGAGCGGAGCCGGGCGTGAGACGGCGGCGTGTTCGTGAGACGGCGAGCTGAGCGGAGCCGGGCGTGAGACGGCGAGCTGTGCAGAGCGGAGCTGGTCGTGGTGGAGCGGAGCAGAGCCCTGTAAGGCAGTCAGCTTCAGGACACGTAAGGTGCCCCTTACCTCTTTCCCCCCCCACACCCAGGCACATTTTAGCCAGACTGGGGAGTAACACTCTGCAGATGAACTTTTGAACTCCGGGGCTGGACTTTTTTTGGACTTTGGGTGATTTGTGGATTGCTGGACTCAAGAGACGTTTGGGTTCTGGGACTCAAGAGCCTGAGGGAAAGGATGTGGCCCAATTTTTCTGGGGTGGGTCGGCATTCATGGTTTGGTTAATGAACACTAGTCGTGGTGTTTCCCCAATTTAATGCTGATGTTGTTTGCCTCATGTTATTAAAGATTCTCTACTACACCAAGACTCTGTGCTTGCGAGAGGGGAAGTATTGCCTCCTTGAGGCGCCCAGGGGGTGTGTAAGATTTTCCCAGGTCACTGGGTGGGGGCTCGAGCCAGTTTTGCATTTGCTTTAGTGAGAGGGAACCCCGGTGTACTGAACCCGGCCCTTGCTGCTATCAACTTGGCCTGGCAGAAGGGTTACACACAGAGAGGGGGAGATGGAGCAGGGACCTGCCTTGCAAAGGCTGCTGCAGCCATGGAGTCCCTGGAGGAGGTAAGCTGTGATCTTCCTCCAGAGCAGTGCCCTGGGAACCTGACTCCCACCCCCCCCCGCTCTGCAATGGAGGGACTGGGGTTAGGGTGGAGACGGGGGGTTATTCTGAAGATCCCAGTGTCATCGCAGCCCTGTGATTATTGTTACAGCCCCCACAGGCAGGCAGCAGGGCGTCTCAATGTCTGTGAATGACATACGATTTGTACAGCAGCCGCTGTTGAATTGTGTGTCCATTCTTCGGCCACAAATTGAGCTTGAATATTTTCGTTTCCCCCAAAATGAGGTGTTGGGTAAAGGAGAGACTTGGGGGGGGGGGTCCAGGAAATGAACAGTAGCTTTTAGACGTGCCAGAAAACCCAGTAAAACACACAGAATTGCTCCCAAGTCGGCGAGATGTCCTGCCTTTCAGAAAGGGCTCCTGTTCTCTGGCAAATCCTCCCTTCGGGGGACAAATCAACCCCGTGTGCAGACGTCACTTCTCCCTTCCCGAGGAGCCTGGCCCAGAGCGCGGCGCGCATCGCTTGGCCTCCTGCCCCGGTCCCTCCAACCTCTGGGGTCCCATGCTCATGGCTGGGGGGGGTCTTACGGCAGCTGGGGGGGGCAGGCTCCTGGGGGACAGGGTAGCCGGGGTCTTTGCAGGAGCCTTTGCGAGAGAAGCTCAGCCCCTCGGGGGATGAGAGCAGGAGCCGCGAACAGGCCGTGTGGCCGGGGAGCTCTCTGGGTGAAGGGGAGATGGTGTCTGACCCTGCATTGGCTGGGCTGGGGCGGGGGGGCTCGCTCGGCTCGTAACTCCAGCGGGAGAACAATGTTCCGCCGCCAGGGTGATGTTTAAGTTGGGGGGGGCGGGGGGAAAGACACCTTTAAATCTGCTTGAATGCTCTGGGTGCCGTTGTGATGCGCTGTACACCCCCAGCGCCCCTGTCTTCTTTCACTTCATCTCTCCCAGGTGGTGGGTGCAAGACCCAGGTTGTGGCTGCCTTTGTCTGTACCCCGATGGCCGGGTTCCTCTCCCTTCTCGGGGGCAGGGGTGTTGTGGCTGGGCTGGTCCCAGAATGTGAGAGAGACAAGGCGGGGAGCTGATAGCTTTTCTTGGACCAACTTCTGGTGGTGAAAGGTACAAACTCTGGAGCGCCACAGAGCTCTGCTTCGGGTTTCCTCTGATGTCCTCCCCCAGCCCTGAAGATGAGCTCTGTGGAGCTCCGAGTTTGTATCTTCCACCAGTGGAAGTTAGTCTAGGAACAGGAATTACCCAGCTGGTCTCTCTCTTTCCTTGTTGCCGTCCTCCTCTTTCTCTCCACCCGTTTCACATCAGATGTTCAGGCTGGGAGCTCTTTGTGGCAGAGATTGTCTTACTATCTGTGCGCAGCATCCCTAGACCAACCTCTAACCCGATCCAGGACAGGAACCTCTCAGCTCTACCCTATTTCTTTCCACTGCAGTCCTGCCTCAGGGATGGAGGCCCCATTGTGCCAGATGCCATAAAAAACACATCACAGAAAGACAATCCTTTCCCCAGGGAGTGTGCAGGCGAAGCACAATAAGTAATTCTCAGCCGCTTGTGCAGAGGAGCAGCAGTGACCTCTAGTGGGAAGAGGAATTCCCATTGCTGGAGCACAGACAATCATGACAATAGTGTAATAAAGAATACAACTGCTCTAGAGGTTGGATCCCAAAGTGCTTTACCAACCACGCCGTACTTATGGGAATCCTTTCCCCCCACTACTGACATGCAGCCACCTCTGGAGTGAAACTCCACAACTGTTCAGCAGCACACAACACGGGCAGACGATGTCTTAGGGGAATGGTTGAAGCAGAATCCACTCACCTATTGGAATTTCACAGGGCATTTGAGGGAGGCAAATTGTAGTCCCCCGAACTGTCATTTGAACCGACTCAGATCTCCCCCATTAAAGAAGAGCCATAGGATTTGTAACGACCATAATGGGACCTTGCTTTTAACTCCCAGCTGAATCCTGACACCAGCAGAGGTACAGCGCCCCCAGTGGCCAGGTTGAGTCTCTGGGTTCAGTTCTGCCTTAGTCGGGGGTGTCATCCGTCTTATTTGTTTCAACACTGAGTTTCCCTTGAGGTTTCCCATTGGGAAACAGCCTGGGTCTGTCCCTGTTCAGCTTTTATAAGCTCACACCATCAAACCTCAAGGAATTACATTGGAATGCACGGTTTCAGAGGAACAGCCGTGTTAGTCTGTATTCGCAAAAAGAAAAGGAGTTCTTGTGGCACCTTAGAGACTAACCAATTTATTTGAGCATGAGCTTTCGTGAGCTACAGCTCACTTCATCAGATGAACCCCCTTTCAGGTAGTTGAAAGCAGCTATCAAATCCCCCCTCATTCTTCTCTTCTGCAGGCTAAACAATCCCAGCTCCCTCAGCCTCTCCTCATAACTCATGTGTTCCAGACCCCTAATCGTTTTTGTTGCCCTTCGCTGGACTCTCTCCAATTTATCCACATCCTTCTTGAAGTGTGGGGCCCAAAACTGGACACAGTACTCCAGATGAGGCCTCACCAATGTCGAATAGAGGGGAACGATCACGTCCTTCGATCTGCTCGCTATGCCCCTACTTATACATCCCAAAATGCCTTTGGCCTTCTTGGCAACAAGGGCACACTGCTGACTCATATCCAGCTTCTCATCCACTGTCACCCCTAGGTCCTTTTCCGCAGAACTGCTGCCTAGCCATTCGGCCCCTAGTCTGTAGCGGTGCATGGGATTCTTCCATCCTAAGTGCAGGACTCTGCACTTGTCCTTATTGAACCTCATCAGATTTCTTTTGGCCCAATCCTCCAATTTGTCTAGGTCCTTCTGTATCCTATCCCTCCCCTCCAGCGAATCTACCACTCCTCCCAGTTTAGTATCATCCGCAAATTTGCTGAGAGTGCAATCCACACCATCCTCCAGATCATTTATGAAGATATTGAACAAAACCGGCCCGAGGACCGACCCCTGGGGCACTCCACTTGACACCGGCTGCCAACTAGACATGGAGCCATTGATCACTACCTGGCTGAGCCCGACAATCTAGCCAGCTTTCTACCCACCTTATAGTGCATTCATCCAGCCCATACTTCCTTAACTTGCTGACAAGAATACTGTGGGAGACCGTGTCAAAAGCTTTGCTAAAGTCAAGAAACAATACATCCACTGCTTTCCCTTCATCCACAGAACCAGTAATCTCATCATAAAAGGCGATTAGATTAGTCAGGCATGACCTTCCCTTGGTGAATCCATGCTGGCTGTTCCTGATCACTTTCCTCTCATACAAGTGCTTCAGGATTGATTCTTTGAGGACCTGCTCCATGATTTTTCCAGGGACTGAGGTGAGACTGACTGGCCTGTAGTTCCCAGGATCCTCCTTCTTCCCTTTTTTAAAGATTGGCACTACATTAGCCTTTTTCCAGTCATCCGGGACTTCCCCCGTTCGCCACGAGTTTTCAAAGATAATGGCCAATGGCTCTGCAATCACAGCCGCCAATTCCTTCAGCACTCTCGGATGCAACTCGTCCGGCCCCATGGACTTGTGCACGTCCAGCTTTTCTAAATAGTCCCTAACCACCTCTATCTCCACAGAGGGCTGGCCATCTCTTCCCCATTTTGTGATGCCCAGCGCAGCAGTCTGGGAGCTGACCTTGTTAGTGAAGACAGAGGCAAAAAAAGCATTGAGTACATTAGCTTTTTCCATATCCTCTGTCACTTGGTTGCCTCCCTCATTCAGTAAGGGGCCCACACTTTCCTTGGCTTTCTTCTTGTTGCCAACATACCTGAAGAAACCCTTCTTGTTACTCTTGACATCTCTTGCTACCTGCAGCTCCACGTGCGATTTGGCCCTCCTGATATCATTCCTACATGCCCGAGCAATATTTTTATACTCTTCCCTGGTCATATGTCCAACCTTCCACTTCTTGTAAGCTTCTTTTTTATGTTCAAGATCCGCTAGGATTTCACCATTAAGCCAAGCTGGTCGCCTGCCATATTTACTATTCTTTCGACTCATCGGGATGGTTTGTCCCTGTAACCTCAACAGGGATTCCTTGAAATATAGCCAGCTCTCCTGGACTCCTTTCCCCTTCATGTTAGTCCCCCAGGGGATCCTGGCCATCCGTTCCCTGAGGGAGTCGAAGTCTGCTTTCCTGAAGTCCAGGGTCCGCATCCTGCTGCTTACCTTTCTTCCCTGCATCAGGATCCTGAACTCAACCAACTCATGGTCACTGCCTCCCAGATTCCCATCCACTTTTGCTTCCCCCACTAATTCTACCCGGTTTGTGAGCAGCAGGTCAAGAAAAGCGCCCCCCCTAGTTGGTTCCTCTAGCACTTGCGCCAGGAAATTGTCCCCTACGCTTTCCAAAAACTTCCTGGATTGTCTATGCACCGCTGTATTGCTCTCCCAGCAGATATCAGGAAAATTAAAGTCACCCATGAGAATCAGGGCATGCGATCTAGTAGCTTCCGTGAGCTGCCAGAAGAAAGCCTCATCCACCTCATCCCCCTGGTCCGGTGGTCTATAGCAGACTCCCACCACTACATCACTCTTGTTGCACACACTTCTAAACTTAATCCAGAGACACTCAGGTTTTTCTACAGTTTTGTACCGGAGCTCTGAGCAGTCATACTGCTCCCTTACATACAGTGCTACTCCCCCACCTTTTCTGCCCTGCCTGTCCTTCCTGAACAGTTTATAACCATCCATGACAGTACTCCAGTCATGTGAGTTATCCCACCAAGTCTCTGTTATTCCAATCACGTCATAGTTCCTTGACATCACCAGGACCTCCAGTTCTCCCTGCTTGTTTCCAAGGCTTTGTGCATTCGTATATAAGCACTTGAGATAACCTGCTGATCGCCCCTCATTCCCAGTATGAGGCAGGAGCCCTCCCCTCACAGACATTCCTGCCTGTGCTTCCTCCCGGTATCCCGCTTTCCCACTTACCTCAGGGCTTTGGTCTCCTGCCCCCGGTGAACCTAGTTTAAAGCCCTCCTCACTAGGTTAGCCAGCCTGCTGGCAAAGATGCTCTTCCCTCTCTTCGTAAGATGGAGCCCGTCTCTGCCCAGCACTCCTCCTTCATGGAACACCATCCCATGGTCAAAGAATCCAAAGCCTTCTCTCCGACACCACCTGCATAGCCATTCGTTGACTTCGACGATTCGACGGTCCCTACCCAGGCCTTTTCCTTCCACGGGAAGGATGGACGAGAACACCACTTGCACCTCCAACTCCTTTATCCTTCTTCCCAGAGCCACGTAGTCCGCAGTGATCCGCTCAAGGTCATTCTTGGCAGTATCATTGGTGCCCACGTGGAGAAGCAGGAAGGGGTAGCGATCCGAGGGCTTGATGAGTCTCGGCAGTCTCTCCGTCACATTGCGAATCCTAGCCCCTGGCAAGCAGCAGACTTCTCGGTTTTCCCGGTCAGGGCGGCAGATAGATGACTCAGTACCCCGGAGGAGAGAGTCCCCGACCACCACCACCCGCCTTCTCCTCTTGGGAGTGGTGGTTGTGGAACCCCCAACCTCAGGACATCGCATCTCATGCCTTCCAACCAGCGGAGTCTCCTTCTGCTTTGTCGCCCCAGACATATCATCTGGTCCACTCTCCGCAACGGTACCTGTGGAGAGAACATGAAAGTAGTTAGTTACCTGTGTCTGTGTTACTGGAACCCGGACATTCCGCTTACCTCTTCTGGAGGTCACATGTTGCCAAGCTTCTTCACTGGCCTCTTGACTCCTCTGTGCAACCTGCTCTATATCTTTAGAGCTTTGTGCCCCTAGAAGCATATCCTGAGTTTTTGATACGGTCTTCCCAGTATTCTTGCCAGCAAGTTAAAGAAGTATGGGTTGGATGAATGGACTGTAAGGTGGATAGAAAGCTGGCTAGACCGTTTGGCTCAATGGGTAGTGATCAATGGCTCCATGTCTAGCTGGTAGCCGGTATCAAGCGGAGTGCCCCAAGGGTCAATCCTGGGGCTGGTTTTGTTCAATATCTTCATTAATGATCTGGAGAATGGCATGGTTGTACCCTCAGCAAGTTTGCAGATGACACTAAACTGGGAGGAATGAAAGATATTCTAGAGGGTAGGGATAGGATACAGAGGGACCTAGACAAATTAGAGGATTGGGCCAAAAGAAATCTGATGAGAATCAACAAGGACAAGTGCAGAATCCTGCACTTAGGTCGGAAGAATCCCATGCACTGCTACAGACTAGGAACCAAGTGGCTAGGCAGCAGTTCTGCAGAAAAGGATCTAGGGGTTACAGTGGATGAGAAGCTGGATAAGAGTCAACAGTGTGCCCTTGTTGCCAGGAAGGCTAACGGCATTTTGGTCTGTATAAGTGGGAGCATTGCCAGCAGATTGAGGGACGTGATCATTCCCTTCTATTTGGTATTGTTGCGGCCTCATCTGGAGTATTGTGTCCAGTTTTGAGCCCCACACTAAAAGGATGTGGAAAAATTGGAAAGAGTCCAGCAGAGGACAACAAAAATGATTACGGGGCTGGAGCACATGACTTTTGAGGCGAGGCTGAGGGAACTGGGATTATTTAGTCTGTGGAAGAGAAGAATGAGGGGGGATTTGACAGGTACTTTCAAACTACCTGAAAGGGGGTTCCAAAGAGGATGGATCTAGACTGTTCTCAGTGGTAGCAGATGACAGAACAAGGAGTAATGGTCTCAAGTTGCAGAGGGGGAGGTTTAGGTTGGATGTTAGGAAAACCTTTTTCACTAGGAGCGTGGTGAAGCACTGGAATGGGTTACCTAGGGAGGTGGTGGAATCTCCTTCCTGAGAGGTTTTTAAGGTCAGGCTTGACAAAGCCCTGGCTGGGATGATTTAGTTGGGGATTGGTCCTGCTTTGAGCAGGGGGTTGGACTAGATGACCTCCTGAGGTCCCTTCCAACCCTGATAGTCTATGATTCCAGAAGCAAAACCAACTGGAGTTTTGCAGCAGTTTTCAAGTGCAGCTGCACACAGAGAGAATTGGAATAATCCAATTTGAACATAATGGGCTGCAAACTCTACTTAGGGCTGGCATCTTTTCACCACTCAGGAGTTACAAAGAGGCTGGAAAATGGCTCTGTTGGAGGGGAATTGCCTGTAAGTGAAAATGTGTTGGATCCAGGTCCTGCACCTGCTGATTCATTAGAAAGGGCCATGTCAAAGCAATCCTGCACTGGTATGGGGTCCATTAAGGATGGTGCATCAGTGGTGCAACTAAGAGCTGCCTAGAAGTGGCTCCAACTCTTGTTGGGGCTACAGATGGCCTTGAGATTCAGAGAGCTTGAGCCATCTCCTTGGTACCTCCTCCTTCTTCCAGCTTCAGGAGAGAATCCAGCTCAATTACCTCAACTGATGAAGCATATCTAGAATACTTCTGAAAACTGCCATTAAAAAGACATGGACATATGTCTGTGTGGTGGCCTTTTTGAGTGTTGCTGTTTTCTTAAGCTCCCTCAGTCTCCTATAAGCTATCAGTTGGCCTCTGTGGCCTCAGGCTTCTAGCTGGCTCACACTGTCCAACCCCTTCTAGGGTACAACAAACTCCAATAGAAAGAGTTCCTTGCCCTTCAGGATTAACTATAACAAAAATGGCTTCTTACCCACCTGCGACTTAACTCCCTTTGTGGAACTAACTCAGCAGGGTTCCTTCCACACTCCTACTCTCATGGGTGACCAGAAACAGATCCAGGCTTGGCCCAGCCCGGCCCAGCCCATTTCCTTTAGCTGTGGCATAGGGAACATCCCACCTTGCTCCATTGGCTCCAGCCAGGAACCATATTGCTAAACCCAGGCAGCTCCTTTTATTTTGGCCTGCTGAGCTTTGATTGTTTGTAACTGGTCCCCAGCCTTTCTAGCTGCTGGAGGACCAGCTCTCAATGGTTCCTAAAATGGCTGCTCTCTGGATGTCTCTTTAGGCAAGGCTGGAGGTTTAACACTTGCTGCTCTTTTCCTCTCAGAGAACTGCTCCGGAGGCTGAGTGCAGCAGAGCAGAGGAGCCTCCAGAAGGGAGCCACAAAGGCCTGGTACACCCTGCCCACAGTCTGTTTTGCTTTTTAACATTTTAAATAATTCATAGAGAAGTATTACATTTTTAATAGTAATGCATGGTTAGTGACATGACAGTCTCTCACACTGTATTCAAGCACATTTCTCTGGTGCATTGTGACTGCTAAAGTGGTCTAGTTTGAAAGCAAAGTAGTTTGGGAAGCGGCCAATTTTCTCCCATAGCAATAGCGTGAACATCTAGCTTATTTCCCCATTGCCAATTCATAGAGGAAGAATTTCTTTCACTAAATGCATGAATGGCCAGCTCATTACAAAGTAGTTATTCCATAATTTTGTTCAGGCTGACAGCAAAATCCATTTGAGGGATCCAAGTTATGGCATCAGAGTATGAAAGCATCTGTACCTCCAGGAAACTGTTTGATTGGACTGGGAATGAGACTATTTGAAAATCAAGCTACTGTTTTTCTATGCTTTTTTAAAAGATATATTTCTAGTACATTTTAATACCGTCTGGATGTAACAGTTCACAGGTCCTCCTGCACTAGATCCACAGCATAGTCTTTTATTTGGACAGGAAGTTGTCCATTAGTCCATGACCTTCCTTTTTCTTACAATGTGTTGTAAATTTAAGGGAAACTCAGATGAAGTGAGGTTGGTGTTCAGACTGGCGGTTTTCCTAAAAGCATTGAATAAATCAATATGATAAATCACTCTGCTAGTCATCAAGTTTTAGGTTAGGCATGAATTGAACAGTTAAAGTGCTAAAAAAAGAATTCCATTGTTGTTTTGTTTTCCAGCATCACCTAGTCCACAGATAAAGAAGCTGTTTCGTTCTCTGTTGCTGATAAGCAGACATTTTGTAAGCTAATCTCTTGATAAAAAAGAGAGGTTTTGTGTATCCATGGAAAAGTGTTCCATGTTTCTCTGTACTGCTTTGTTAATTTTAGAACTTGCTTTTTCATAATGTGCATCCTTTGCTGTGATGCACATTATCATACTTGTTTACTTCACCCTAATGTGAATTAATGGGGACAGAGTTCCATATCAGTTCTTGTCTGTCTGGGTCTAAGAGAAATGTATGAGAGTAATAAAAGGATGAATGATCAGATTGTAATTTGAGTTTGTTTTGTTTTACTCATGTAACTCGTGTAACCCACTGGTGACTGTGTCCTGTATCGCAGTCGCCCTTGTGTGCCCAATCAGAAGAGAGAAGTCTGTAACAGAAATCTGGCTCGTTAGCTCAAGCTGTAGTTGCTCATGCTTTTAGCTCACGGTAGTTCTCAAAGTATTTTCCATTGTGGGCCACATGTGCAGCTCTCTCTGTGTTAGGTGGGCTGCATCCACACGATATATTACCTGTATGGCCCTGAGGGTGTCACATGGGCTGCAGCCATGTGCTGATTGGGCTGCAAGCAGCTGGCAGCCCGAGAACCACCTCTAGAGGCTCCTGATTCAATTCCTAGTGTGTTGGCCAAGTTGCCAGGCATCTCACTTGTACTCCTTAGTTGCTTGAGGACATACATACAGGGCAGTCCATGTACTCCCCAAACACACTTGTGAATGGGGTGTATTCTGAAGCTTTAAATAAACTGATAAGGTCGAGAAGGAAAAGACTTAATGCAGCAGTTCTCATTTACTCCATCTCACTGTTGTTTCAGGATTGTTCCCTATTGTACATTTGCTTACATTTTGGCTGGTTTATTTTTAAATGTTCCAAGACTTTCACCTCATCCTTTAGGCTGGTATCCCACCATCAGCAAGTTTTTCCTGATATTCTGCCTTAATTTTTCTTTGTCAACATCTTCCCCATTATGAACTCCTATAAAATCGAATAGAAAATTTTTACCTCTCTCCAGGTTTGTTTGAATCATCCTATGAAATTTAATATAATTTAATAGAAATGTAATAGCTATGAAATGCTACAGGATGGCTAAATAAATTCTAGATAGATCTTTTTATTAACTTAATTTCTCACCCTCCTGGGGATTATATTGGGTGTTACCCAGAGATATCTGTCATCAGTCGGAACATGTGGGGCTACAGGGCTTAGAACTACTTGTGTTATACCCTCATGTTATTCACGGTTTGATATTGTTTAGTGTAACCCCTTTAATTGAAGTACCCTGCATCCTAACTAACCTGTATCTTTTGCTGTGTCTCAGCCAGATTGGGAATAAAGGTGCCTTAAAATTTGTGATCCCTGATTGTGAGCGTCATTTTTGGGTCAGTCCATTGAGTGTTCGATGGACATGACTGACACATGGCTCTAACCATTGGAATACCTACAGCAAGGGTCTTCAGGCTTGTAGCATGGTTGCTACAACTGCCCGCATTACTAAATGTCCATCCAATGGTGTTTACATGGGGTCAGGTTCAGGCTGGTCCAAGGTGAGAGGGACATCTGTTACAATACCCTAAAGGGAAGCCTGATTTAACATGAATGGACTTGATCAAAGTGCAGTGGAGAAAAAGTGAGTAGAGCCCTGCAAATCCGCGGGTATCCGCTTTTTATCCATGGACCATTTCTGCAGATACGAGCATGGATGCGGATACAAATTTTGTATCCGTGCAGGGCTTTGACGGTAAGAGCAGACGGGCAGCTGTGAGCTGCCCTGGGCGGTGCCTGGGGGGCCGGGACAGGGGCCAGCGACTGTTCGGGCCCCACACCCAGGGCAGGTAGAGGGTCTGCCGCAGCTCCACACAGCTGTCCGCCTGGCTCTTACCATGGCTGGGCCGGAACCGGGTCAGGGAGAGCAGCGCTGGCAGCTGGGGGGAGCCTGGGTCCCTCCACCTGCCCTGGGTGGGGGGCTGGGACACTGGGCAGGGGGCTGCTCAGGATCCACTGCGGCTCCCCACAACTGCCAGGGCGTCTCTCCTTAACCGGGCTCCAGAGGGGAGCGTGTGCCCCGGCGCCTGAGTCCGGCCCCCAGTGTACAGCCCTGAAAATCCCCCAGCCTGGGAAAGGGTAGGAAGGGAGAGGGGGGACACAGGGCCCCCCCCAGCCCGGGAAGGCGGGGAAGGGGGACAGAGGGCCCCCCAGCCAGGGAAAGGGGGGAAGGGAGGGGGGACACAGAGCCCCGCCCAGCCCGGGAAAGGGGAGAAGGGGGAAAGAGGGCCCCCCAGCCCAGAAAAGGGGGGAAGGGGGACAGAGGGTCCCCCCCAGCCCGGGAAAGGGAGGGAAGGGGTACACAGGGCCCCCCCCCCAGCCCGGGAAAGGGGGGCAAGGGGTACACAGGACCCCCCCATCTGGGGAAAGGGGGAAAGGGAGAGGGGGGACACAGCCCCCCCCCAGCCCGGGAAAGGGGGGCAGGTAAAGGGGAGACAGAGGGCCCCGCCAGCCCACGAAAGAGGGGGAAGGGGCACACAGAGCCTCCCCCCAGCCAGGGAAAGGGTGGAAAGGGGGACAGAGGGCCTCCCCAGCCCGGGAAAAGGGGAGAAGGGAGAGGGGGGACCGAGGGCACCGCCCCAGCAAGGGAAAGGGGGGGAATGGAGAGGGGGGACACAGGGCCCCCCCAGCCCGGTAAATGGGGGAAGGGGACAGAGGGCCCCCCCATGCCCGGGAAAGGGGGGGGAGGGAAAGGGGGGACAGAGGCCCCCCCAGCCCGGGAAAGGGGGGGAAGGGAGGGGGGACACAGGGCCCCCCCAGCCCGGGAAAGGGGGGCAGGTAAAGGGGAGACAGAGGGCCCCCCCATCCCAGGAAAGGGTGGGAAGGGGCACACAGGGCCCTCCACAGCCTGGGAAAGGGGGGGAAGGGAGATGGAGGACAGAGGCCCCCCCCAGCCCGGGAAAGGGGGGAAAGGGAAAGGGTTTACAGAGGCCCCCCCCCAGCCCGGGAAAGGGGGGGAAGGGAGGGGGAGAAACAGGGCCCCCCCATCCCGGGAAAGGGGGGGAAGGGGCACACAGGGCCCTCCACAGCCTGGGAAAGGGGGGGAAGGGAGAGGGGGGACTCAGGCCCCCCCCAAGCCCATTAAAGGGGGGGAAGGGAGAAGGGGGAACACAGGGCCCCCGACCAGCCTGAGAAAGCTGGGAAAGGGAGAGGGGGTCACGGGGCCCCTCCCCAGCTCGGGAAAGTGGGGGAAGGGAGAGGGGGGACAGAGGGCCCACCCCCCAGCCCAGGAAAGCCGGGGAAGGGAGAGGGTTGACAGAGGGCCCCCCCCCAGCCTGGGAAAGGGGGGGAAGGGAGAGGAGGGACAGAGGGACCCCCCGAAGCCCGGGAAATGGGGGAAGGGGGACAGAGGCCCCCCCATCCTGGGAAAGGGGGGGAAGGGGGACACAGGGCCCTCCACAGCCTGGGAAAGGGGGGAAGGGAGGGGGGCACAGGTCCCCCCCGAGCCCATTAAAGGGGGGAAGGGAGAAGGGGGGACACAGGCCCCCCACCCAGCCCGAGAAAGCGGGGGAAGGGAGAGGGTTGACATAGGGCCCCCCCCAGCCTGGGAAAGGGGGGGAAGGGAGAGGGGGGACAGAGGGCCCCCCCAGCCCAGGAAAGGGGGGGAAGGGAGAGGGGGGACAGAGGGCCCCTCCCCTCCAGCCCGGGAAAGACTTTTAAAAATCTCGTGACCATGAAATTTACCAAACTGGATGGGTGAATTTGGTAGGGCCCTACCCAGGAGACTGAACAGGGGGGTACTTCACATTACAGCTACACAAATGTGGATCCTCAGTTGCACTGTTTCTATCACGGCCGCTTCTTTCTGGCAGATCCATTTGAGCTCCGCAGCACACGTCTCAGACCGAACCTGGCTGCCTTTTATCCACCCGCAGCTGTTCCCATCAGCAGAGCCTGAGAAGCTGCAGAGTGAGAGAGAGTCCGTGTCACTGTGGGTCCCTGTAACAAGGAAAGGCCCATGGGTGAGTCTTTCCTCCCCCTCCCGCTAATGGGAAGCTGGGCTCTGGTGTTCTCCTTCATCTCTAACTTCCCTGCGGAGCGTCAGTCGAGAAGACGTCCCAGGCTGTGAGGTGAGTTAGGGAAGTGGCTCTCAACCTTTCCAGACCACTGCACCCCTTTCAGGAGTCTGATTTGTCTTGCGTACCCCAAGTTTCTCCTGACTTAAAAACGACTTGCTTCGAAAATCAGACCTAAAAATACAAATGTTGCCACAGCCACTATTGCTGAAAAATTGCTGACTCTCATTTGTACCATACAATTATAAAATAAACCCTTTGGAAATAAGTATTGTACTTACATGTCCGTGTGTGGCGTATAGAACAGTATAAACAAGTCAGTGTCTGTCTGAAATTTTAGTTTGCACTGACTTCGCTAGTGCTTTTTATGTAGCCCGTTGTAAAACGAGGCCAATATCTAGATGAGTTGACCTACTCCTCGGAAGAGCTCTGTGTACCCAGGGATACCTGTACCCCTGCTTGAGAACCACAGAGTTAGGGGGTCTGGAGCAAGGACCATACGAGGCTGAATCCCATGGGGTGGGTGACCTGGTACTTGTTCATTGGAAGCGCCACCTTGATCTCCTGCATCTCAGCTTTCCTTAAAAAACCAGGTCTGATGGGTGAGAGGAAACCTGCACCGTGCAACCTGGGTAACGGGACAGCTGCAGGGAGCTGAGGACTTGTCCCGATGAACGGTTAGGGCTGGATTCCCAAAGAGACTTAAGAGGCTAATGGCCACTTCAGGCACCTCTGTCTCTTGGAATGGGAAGTTCCTTGGAGAATTCCACTGGGTGGGAGACTCAGCTGTGAAGGGGGGGGGGGCGGGCAGGAGCATCTCATCAACCCAAAATTGGAATAACTGGAGTAATGTTCCTTTTACACGGAGCCTCAGCTCTTTGGAACCTCTGCAAACGCTTTAGCCACATGTTTAACTCCATCCATAGGAGTAGCCTTGGATCGCAGTGGGAGGGCTCAGGTGCGTACGTGTTTGCAGGATGGGCGCTCAGGGCAGTCCCTGACGCCAGGGCAATGGGGATGTGAAGTGCCGCTGTCTGGATTTGGGAGCCTGCCTGCACACCGAAGTCACTAGGCGCTGGGTGCATGACTGCAAGGTGCTGGGCTGGGGAAAATCAGCCCTGGGTGGTTATTTTGAGTAGAAAACCAGAGCCACTTCTGGGGTCTTTCAGCTTCTAATGCCCTTTCCCTTCTGCAGCTGGATTTCAGCGTATGATAAAATCCCTCTCAATGCCAAGTCAGTGCCATAAATCACTGGACTGGGTGCAGGAATCAGTAGGCCACGTTCTCTGGCCTGGGTTATGCCAGGGGCCAGACTAAATTATTGTTCCCAAAACTTTTAAAAGCTGAGCCCCCTCCTCAAGGCAAAGAAACCGATCGTGCCCCTCACCCACCAGCAATGTGTTAGCGACCCCACCCCACCATTTTCATGTACTCGTCTTCAAACCCCACTCTTCCCACCATGGCTAGCCCTTCCCCACGCTTCAGGAGACGATGGAGTACATGATCATAACCTTCCCCTCTAACCTTAAGACCTGAGGGACCCCATCCCGGAGCATCTTAAAAATCACAGTTCCCAGACTCTGGAACAGGGGCTGCTTTGCCGGGCTCACCTTTCTCCCTCCGTCACGTTGGCCGATGGGGATAATGAGCCTGGAGATCTCATTCCCGCTGCTCTGAGTGGTGACCATGTGCACACGACCCAACTCAGCTCTTACTGTATCCCAGGAATGTCTTCATCTTCTGGGATCCTCATGGCAGCAGTGGGATGATTTAACGGACTCCCTTAGTCATGGGGCCTTTCTCTCTCTTTTTTTTCAGAGCCAGCGTCCTGGAATCATCTCATGGTGCGTGGAGTGGTGGGGGTGGTAGGGGTGCTGGTCTCACTGTACCTATGTGGGTTTTGGAAAGGTAGAGGGAAAGTGTTTGCCTACCCGCGACTCGTCTTCAGGAAGCTGCTGACTCATCCCTCCCAGCAGCCTGGAAGTCTGCAGGATTCACAGGAATCTGAGCTCACCGCAGTGTCTGACAGGGACGGGGACTAGGCCCAGGGAATTAGAAACAGGAATCGAGACCCAGCCCTGGAGAATGGGGAAGGAGACCTGCTAATGGCGGACAGACGCTTCACCCAGGAACCCAGAGGAAGGGATCCATTAGGTGGGGACACGGGTGTGGTCCAGGAAACTGGAGTAGCATTGCCAATCCTCCAGGATGACCGGGAGTCTGCAGGAATTAAAGATTAATTTTTAATTAAAGATTATGTCGTGATAAAATCTTCAGGAATAGGTCCAATTAAAATTGGCAACCCTTAACCGGAGTGGGGGGGAGGGACCCATTAAATGGAGACAGACTTGGTCTGGGAAACCAGCTAGAAGAGCTGATCCCTCCTACGATGCCCCTCAATGGTGGGGACTAAACTGGGCGAAACTTTCATCTAAACCTATTTTAGGTTCAGCAGTTTGCGAATTCATATGCATTCTGCTGAATTGTTCACATCCAGCCCCTCCCCTCAGTTGTTAAAAAGTCAAAGCATTTCGTTTAGACACTTTCCAAACAAACCATTTTTATTTTTCAGTTTGAAACAATTTTTTTGTTTAAAAATGTCCTTTAGTTTTTTTAAAAAAATTCAAAAAGTTACCACCCTGGAAATGTTCCTGGGTCTTTTTGTTTTTGTTTTTTAAAGCTTTTTCGTTCATCAAAAATTTGGAAAAACGTTACTTTTGTTCAACCTGAAACCAGTTTTTTTCCATCTCTTTTTTTTGGAATTGTCAGCGACCAAAAAATTCTGTTTGCCCAGCTCTAGGGGTGGGTGAGGATTTTAGCGGTTATATTGTGGGTCTTTGAGTCTCCTTGTTGCTCAAAGTTTTCCTACTGTAACAAATTGATTTGAGATGAGGGCAAGATGGGCAAAAGCTTCCTAAAAGGGGGAGGGGGGCTGCTGTCACCCAAACTGTGGCCCAGCCCCTGTGCCACCCCTTCTCCTCGAGGTCCAGCCCCCTCAAACCGCCCCTTTCCGAGGCCACCCCTCATGCCGCCTTTCTCTCTGAGCTGCCACTTCATGCCCCCCTTGCCCCCAAAACACCGCCCCCCCCCCGGCTCCCATCTGTCCCCCCTCATCCAGTCGCTCACACTTATGGCCAGTAAAAAGTGTTGGGCCCTGGTCTCCCCTGTTCCGGCACCCCTGGCTGAGAGTGGGAGAGGATGAAGAACTCCTTTCAAATATAACTCCCCCCCGCCCCCCACCTCACAAAAGCACAATTTGCCAGCAACAGCAAAACATGCACCTCACCAACCCGGGCCACTCACGCTGTGTTGTGTGTGACATTCCCATCCTGGGGCGGTTTATGGCTTTGTGAATGTGAACCCCGCAGGCCTGGGTGTTTCTCTGCGTAATGTGACCTCAGGGCTCCTGATGAGAGCCGTTGTTTGTAAATGTTTCAGAAGCAGACATATTTATCATTCATGGACAGACAGACATTTATTCATAATTAGAACTGGTCAAAAATAGCGGGGGTGGAGACGGTCATGAAAATTGAAGAAGAAACCACTTCCCGCCCCACCCCGATATTCTTCTAACTTATTTGCAAATGTTTTTAATGATCAAATTTCTGTTTAGTTTTGGTGGGAAAAACTCCACGTTCTCTCTCAAGTGGGCAGAGAAATCCAAAATGTTTTTTTTAAAAAGGGAACTTTTTCCAAATGATCAATGTAATCCAAAGTGGCATTTCTAATTAAAAGGTTGCATTGTGAGTGTAAAACCATTTTGAACCAGCTCTATTACTGCATAACAAGAGGAGTTTATTTGTCATGATGCATTGTTTGGGCCAGGTTCCAAGTGGTATTTCAGTTTTTGCACAGCTCTTCTCTTCTTGCGTCTGCCCCTCTCCTGTGCTGTGGCCTTAATCTCGGCCCTGGAAACCCTTACATGCATGTTTCACTTTAATGACTGCTGTGATAATTCCATTTCAATGGGACAACTCTGAGGTCGGGTTTAGGCTACGGCCCTATATCGGTGTAACGACGTCATTTATTTAATTTTCTTTCTTTTATAGATGAAAATTATTGAGAGGTTAAAGCAGGTAAAATACATGAACAGGTTCGGACAGTCCAAGTTTGTCAGTGCAAAGTGTCAGCAGAGATGTGGTATCTGCTAGTTTTCCATAAGTCTCTCAGGGTTCCCCAGGATAACTTTGGGGATCTCTGTCTTGCACCTGGAGTGTTCCCTGAAAGTGTCCAAACAGCTCAGAGATACAGAACCATTCCCTGGATCCATTCTTAAAGCTGTCTTCCCCAGAAAGCAGTCTGGCAAGTGGTCCTGTCAGCTCTTTGCTAAGTTATCTGCCAAAACACTAGAGTTTTCAGGAGCCTAAGTAGCCCTTTGAATCATGGTAAAATTATCCTCCCCGCCACCACCAAAATTTGAAATGGTGCCCCTGAGTGCACGGTACCCTACCGTGCTCCCCCATAGGAGCTGCATTAACAGGCAACTCTGCAAGTTCTCTGCATGCCTCTGCAAGTGACCCCCATGCCTCTCCATTTCCTTGCCCACAAGGATCCCGTCCCCATGCTGGCGGCTAATCCAGAAAAAGAGGGAAAGAGCTCACCACTGTGACCAACTGAGGGATGTGTTGGGGTGAGATCAGCTGGTCAAAGCAGGCAATAGGGACAGAATCTGAGATTGAAGCTCCTCGAGGGACCTCTGACCTTTCCAGACCTGCCCTTCAATCACACACAGCGATTGTAAAGTTGAATGTGACAGTAACTAGACCCATTTTAAACCCTTCACCACAAAAGACAAAGCCCTTAGGATTCATCATGAACTATTTATTTCTCCTCCCCTGGCTCCCTGCAGCCACCAGCCACCTTGGTCATTTTCCCTCGTCTCTCCCAGGCTGGGCTAACTTGATTGCAGGAGCTCAGCGGATGGTCCAGCTTTGCTCTTTCGCTTCCATTCTTCACGTCTTTGGACAGCTGCATTTGCAACTGAGCAGCCGGATGGAAACACTGAGTCCTCTGTCTCGGCAGGCAGGCCCAGCCGCCAAAGCCAAAGACTCCCTGAGAACAGGGGGAGGTTCGCCTGAACTCTCAGGAGTGGAGGCTCGGCCAATAGGGTAGGGTTACCATATTTGAACTTTCAAAAAAAAGGACACTCCAAAGAGGGGGGGGGGAGTGGTAGCCCTGCCCCCTATCTCCTCCCTACCACTTCCTGCCCCCACAGAACTGCCAACCCATCCAACCCCCCCTGCTCCTTGTCCCCTGATCACCCCCTCCCAGGACTCTGCCCTCTATCTAAGCCTTCCTTCTCCCTGTCTCCAACTGCCCCCTCCTTAGACCCCTCCACCCTAACTGCCCCCCCAGAAGTCCACCCCCTACCTGTCCCCTTACTGCCCCGCCCCCTATCTGCACCCCCGCCCCCTGACAGACCCCCAGGTCTCCCACATCTATCCAACCACTCCCTGTTTCCTGACTGCCTCCACAGAACCCCTGACCCATCTAACCCTCCCTGCTCCCTGCCCCTGACTTCCTCCCCAAACCTCCGCCTCATCCAACCCCCCCTGCTCCCTGTCCCTTGACTCCCCCGAACCCTCTCCCTATGCCCAGCCCCTGACAGGCTCCCCCTAGAACTCCTGACCCATCCAACCCCTTGTGCTCCCTGTCCCCTGACTGTCCCTTGGGACCCCATGCCCCTTCTCCAGCCCTCCGGCCCCCTTAGCCTGCTGCTCAGAGCACTGTGTCTGGGGTGCGGAGCCAGACACAGTGCCGCGCTCCCCTGCAGAGCACGCAGCTCCCCACCCCCGGCCTCCAGAGTGCTGCATTGGGAGGGAAATCCTGGACCTTTGGAGAGTTTGACAAATTCCTCCCTGAGGGTGATTGAAAACCCAAAAAGCCGGACATGTCCGGGAAAATCTGGACACATGGTAACCTGACCAGAGGAACTCCAGGATCTGCAGCTGTTGCACCTGTATGGTGAATCCTCCGACTCATCACCAAACAGCTCTTCCACCCAGCCCCACGGTCTGACTGTGCAGGAGAACAGAAACCATTTGGGACAGCAGAAGAGTCTCCTCAATGCCGCACTCTTTGTTTGGCTTCCCGCGGTCACCGTGAAACATGACTACCCTACTCCCAGGAGTCTCTCAAGGAGCTGCCGGCGCAGTCACTGGGCACCCACTCCTAATGGTCTCGGGCAGTGGCATTGCAGAGGGAGCTGAGCAGACCGTCCCTTCTGTGACTTCCTGAATTGCTGCCAGGACGGATTCTCCTCTGCGCTAGGGAGAGTCCCCGAGGAAAAGAAGCTGTGGTGTGGGAGGGGGCAAGACAAGCATTCCCCCTGAGCCCTTGACTAGCAGGCAAGCAGGACTCTGGGAGCCAAGGGATCGGTGTGTCTTGCTGGGAGAGCAGAGCTGGAGAGCAGAAAAGGGCATTGGAGGAATTGAAGAAAAGTCAGTGTCACGGCTGGGTAATGGGCCCAGACCTAGTGGTCAGAAGCAAAAGACCAAATTGTGTTCAGAACCTCAAGTCAGATGAGTCACCCCGAGTCCGGATGCCAGGAAATCAAGCCTGGGGAGTGGGAGCAGGAACAACCAACAAACGGTCCAGAGCCAGGGAGGAGCGCGGCTGTTCAGACAGCTTCTTGTTCCTGCTGCTGGTTTAAGGAGGTCCCGGGGGGCCGATAAGCTGCTCTGGGACTCTGCCAATAGGAGCCTCAAACTGGGTCTGGACTTCGTAAGTCCAAGGTAAGCAGTTTTTCATAGGCTTCCAGGTGGCGTGCTGGAGGCTGGCTGCTCCCAGGAACCCTGCAGACCCGGGTTAATGACCCAGGGGTCATGACAGTGAGTGATCTCTCCCCGCTCAAACCTCCTGCACGAAACAGTCTCCAGGGTCCCGGACACACCCTCTGAGAATAAAAAAACACAGTCATGAGGACAAATAGGACAGGAGCCCCCTCTTTCTTGCAACAGCCCCAAGTGCCCAGAAGAGTGGACGGTTCTTACCTCCAGGACATGCCTGGGATCTTCCATCTAAGCCTCAATGGGACCCATGTTGCTTGGTCTGACAGGAGGAGATCATCCGTCCCCACTGCTCCCTGCACTGGGCTGGCTGCAGCACACATCTGTGTAAGAGGCTGGGCCAGAGAGATGTTACAGTCAGGGTCCAGGCAGCCCAGAAGGAGAACAGAGGGTCTGAAACCAGAAGACGAAGCAATCAAATCCGCGGATTCGACAGAGAAGTTTTCTACCCTACAGGGACATCAAAGAAGGTCTGTTAGGAAAGCTGAGATGTTCATCTGGAAACTGCTAAGGCAAAGATTGTGACTTGTTAAGATTCAGTTTTAGTCACTACAAAGTGTGTTGTGTTTTGTTTGTCTGTTTGAAATTTGTCTCTTTCTCTTGCTTAGTATCACTTAAATCTCTTCTTTGTCACTATGCTTCCCAAACCACCTCAGTGTTGTGTGTTCGAGTGAAGTGTGAGTCTCCAGCCTACCCAACAGGCTGAGCTGTGCCCTGTCTCTCTGAAGGTAGCAAATAATTTATGACCGGTGCTGGGACCAGAGTTCAAGGGCAGTTCACCAGACATCTCGTGTGAAGCACAAAGAGACCAAAGGAGCAGGAGAGATTCCGGCCCCACTGACCCATGGGAACTTCCCACAGAAGAGGCTACACAGGGCTCCAGACACAGCCACTTTGGGTGTGTACAAGAGTTCACTCACCGCTAGATGCTGGCCAGGCCTTGTGTCACCGCTTTCTAGCTGGGCTAGCAACCCCGCTGATACTCACTCTTGCAGTTTGTTGGCTGGGAACTCAGCCCTCCAACCAGGTGACTGTCCTTTACTCCACTCCTTCCTGGGTCGTGCTTCTTGCAAACAAAGTCCAAAAATGTCTTGAACAGAAACAAGGCCTTCCACCCTCGTGGGGAGTTCTTCCTCAGCCTGATTTTGCTTCGGCCTGCCCTTCTTGGGTTTCTAGGGTCTTCCATGTCCCCTTCCTTGGGGACGGTGAGAGAAGCCAGTCCTACCCTGGACTCCAGGGTTTGGCCCAAGGCCGTCTACTGAACAGCTCGCTTTGCTTCTGTACTTTTGCTGCTGTTTTCCCTTGTTTCCTCTCAGGTGGGGCTCACTTGTGGTCATCAATTTGGCCTAGCCCCAAGCTAGGCAGCCATAGGCCAAGCCACCCTGTTAGATACCCTCCTCCTTCAAATCCGGTCCAGCCCAGCTGACAGGTTGGCTGAGGGGATGGTGAAACCCCATTGCTGATCAGAAGGAGGTCAGAGTCTGTTCTCTAGGAGCTGAAGGTCCGTTTGTCCTGCTGCAGAAAGTGGAGCTGGAGAGCGGAGATGTTAGGTGAAAGAGACTGCATGATGGAGTTGGAGACTGAAGGACGGGAGCCTCCTCCCAGAAACGCTCCCAGGAGAACAGGTTTGAGGAGGAGTTCTCTGGGAGCCTCTTGATAGGAAAAAAACAAGGGTGGCACATTGATGGAGATTTTTCTGTCCCAGGGATGGGGGAAGCTCCCAGCCAGGCTATGCAGCAGGGATCCCATTTCTCCCCCAAGAAACCCATAGGCCCAAAGAAGTCAATGGCTCTTACCTCCATGAGGGAGCGGGCTCTTCCCTCTCAGCCTCTTTGAGAACTACCACTGCTTGGTTTCCTAGGACAAGGGACCTGTCCCCACTGCTCCCTGAGGTGGCTCAGCTTCTGACTGCAGCCATCTGGGAGGCTGTCACACACCCCGGGGCCTAGAAGACATGGGGGGAGGAAGCTCCTCTTCATGTCAGACTCTGAGAGCCCAGAGAAGGGCCAAAGGAAGAATAAAGGGCAGGAGATGAAGCTAGCCCAGAGCCTCTGTCCCATCCTCACCTCCTCAAATGTGGAGCTTCCTGAGCTTCAGTTGGGCAGAACTGTAGCCCTGACCCAAAGTTCCTTCTGCGCCATATGGGGCAGGAAGATCTCTGCCTGGGAGCACGGGGAATGGGATGGGGGTGAGATCAAGGAAAGAGGGGAGGGATGTGGGTGTGAGGGAAAGAGCTCCTGCCCCAGAGGAAGGTATCTGGGGGGCCGAGGGAAGGACCCAGCTCTACAGAGAGGGGAGAGAGTTTCTGTGAATGCCGGGGCCTCCATTTCCGCTTCCACTAGCTCCCCATTTACAGTGAGACAGAGCGGTACCTGCAGCAGGGAGCGGGACTTGATGAACAGGGAGGGGAACCTTTAAGAGCATCAGATGAGCCACAGCCCTTGCAGCGCCTCGGGCATCTGGTGCAAGTGCCGGATGATGTGAAGCTGGCCCATGACCTTGGCTGTGACATCCTCGTGCTGCAGAGGAACGAGAACATGTCAGAGACTGAGACACTCCCCAGGAATCAGGGAGGATGAAGGGCACCTGGAACCAGCGCCATCATTTTCACCCAGCAGCTGCTCATGTCTGAGTGGTGGATTCACCCTCCTGACCCCCAGGATGGAGGCTTGCTGTCCTCTCTAGTGACCTCCAGTGCCAACCCCCCTCCTTGTCGGGTGAGCTCCTGCCACCTCCCCACCAGTGCCCCTGACAGCTGTTCCACCTCCAACCCACTTGGGGACACCACTCAAGTTCGGAGAACCCTCTCCTCCACCCCCACCTCCATCCCCACCCAGGTAGGGCAGAGAGGGGGCTCTAGAAGGGTGGCGGGGGGCGGGAGGGATTCTGGCAGCAGTGAAGTGGGATGGGGAGAGCTTGAGACCTTTCCCCAAGTCACCCCAGTGACAAAAGCTGATGGCAGCCCTGGTGAATGGGGCAGGTCAGCAGCCCCTGCTGACTGAATCCTCCCAATCTCTTGAGAGTGGGTCCAGCCCTACCAGCAGCAAGACCAGCTTCCCACGCCCATGTGCCTCAGCCCTTCCTGCTCAGTCACCATCACCAGTCAGTCCTTGGCCTCCCAGGCTGCCAGGGATGGGAGCAACTCTCAATGGTGGCTTGGGTGACATGGACACTAGGCCATGGGGAAATGGGTGCAGCTCTGTGGGGCAGGAAAGGTTCACAGAGGGCACTTAGGGGACTCTCCTGTCCTTCCCAGGAGTGATAGCAGAGCACCACATCCAAAGAACAGAAGTCCATGAAGTCCAGAAGTCCCCACTAGGCTCCTTGCTACCAGACCAGCGAATGCCGATAGGATGGGAATGGGGCCCTGGGCCCCACCCGAAGCTCCTCAGTCGATTGCAGCTGCTTACTGTGTCCCCCATCAGTTGCTGGGCTTCCCCCAGGAGGGAGTAGACAAGCATCAGCCCAGCCTGGCTGATACGCAGCATGGGGTCGTGGATGGCCAGCACTGCTGTCCGCAGGAAGGATCTTCTCTGCTCGACGGAGAAAAATTTTCCAAAGACCTAAAACCAAGAGGACACGAGGATCAAGCACATTGCCCAGAGCCAGCCTCCAAGTCCTGGCAGTACAATGGTGTCTAGTGCCCCAAAGGGTGGGGAAGAGAGCTGCTGTGGCCAAGGCACTTCATTCCCCAGGAGGCTTTCAGGGTCCCAGGGCTCAGGGAAGCCCCTTTATTGAAAGGTCGCAGATGCTGAGGGACCAAAGCCTCCACTGGCTCTTTCGGGAAGGCAATTTATGGCAGGGGCCAGGATGGGCTGGAAATGGATCTCTAATGTGTGTGAGCAGGCCCACTCTGCTGTGCAGGGCACAGAGACGACAGGGGACCCTGTCTTGCTTCCAGCAGAGAGATCTCCTGCACCTCAGCGGCTAGAGGAGTTTGTGTGTGCTGTTGTGGGGGGGAGGGGGTTGGAGCTGACAGACCAGAGGTCTCTTCCCCCAGCTAAGTAATTTCTCTAGTTGCTGGCTATGGCCTCTGCAGCTCCCTGGTTTCTTCAAGGGGAATCCAACCTGCAGCCTGACAAGGACAAGGAGACTCATGGCCCAGTCCCCGTCCCAGACGCTCCTCAGAGACTTTTCTTCCGTGGCAGCAATTCAGCTTGTGGGAGGCGGGACAAGCTCACACAGTCTCTCTCACGGGGCGTCTGTGGAGGAGCATTCTGTAGATGCTCTTGTTCATCCAGGAGCCATTCCAAGGCCTCCTCTGTGATGTTGTGGAAATCACCCATTTCACCTTTGACTCCAGTCTGGGGGCACTGTGTTACAGTGTGTTCGAAGGTTTGGATATTCTCACCACAGTTGTGAGACGGGGGTGGCTTTGATTTTCTACTTGTGCAGCAAGGAGCCGCAACTTGGCTCAGTGACAATGTGCTTCTTTGGAACAGTGGCTGAGGTCCAGATACTCTGCCATTCCCTGGCCAGGTCTGGAGACATGAGGGGGGCCCATGTGGTCCATATTGGCTCTGGAGCTCACTATGTCCCCTACCCAGTTCCCAGGTTGGGGCATTCTGCTTCCTGATCGGCAATGGAATTGGGCAAAGCCCACCTCCTTTCTCTGCTTCTACAGGGTGCAGGGAATTCAACAAGGGTCTGATCAAGCAATCGTGACTGCCTGACCCAGTGCTCTCCTCTCAGACACTTGGGGATCAGCCAGGGGGACAAGGAGCAGAGAGACACCCAGAGCCATAATCCTATCTTAACTCACCCACGGGGGATTCTCCTCAAATCACGGCAACTAGCGAGGTTCCAATGTGGGACCTTTAGCACCAGCCTGTCCCACTGGTTGCTGGATGAGGAACTCTGAGCTGGAAATAAGGAGTGGGCTCTTTTCCTGTCTCCAGGAGGCATCCACTACAGGGAACCCAGCCAGCCACACTCCCTGAGCTGTGTCATGCCCTGGCACAGTGCCCTTACCTCCCCCACTCTGGCTGTGTTCTTGTAGCCCAACAGCCTGCTGTCCTGGTGCCAGTCATAGCACCAGAGATCTTCCGCCTCATGTATGGTCAGGCCTGGAAGAGAGAGAGAGAGAGAGAGAGAGAGAGAGAGAGAGAGAGAGAGAGAGAGAGAGACTTTTCTCCTCATTCTGGTTGCAATTTCTGTGTCCTTCCAATCCCATTGGTGGCTGCACAGTGGAGTGGAGAAGAACAGAGGCAGAGAGAGACTTGTCCTCCGGCTGGGGTCAGTCTGAGAGAAATGGTCTGGGGTCCCATTATCAACCTGTGGTCACTCTCAGTCCCCTATTGGGCTCCCTCTCCCAGCTGGGTTCCTTACCCCTCTGTTGCAGCAGCAGTTGGTAGAGCCGGTAAGTCCCCTCCCTGGCCTGCCGGCTGATGTCCTTGTCTGGATCGCTGACAAATAGAGCCAGCTGGGCCACATGGTGACCCATCCGAGGGAACTCGGCTGAGATCTAATGGAAGGGAGAGCAGAGGGGACTCCATCAGCATTTTCCTCCAGCTCCCTGTCCTCCCTGGGCCAGAGGGCTCCTTCCTCTTAGCCCCTCTGCAGGAGATGCTGGTCGAGAGGAGCTTGAGATCGACCCTTCATTTGCTCTGCTGCCAAGGGAGCCCAGAGCTGCTTTGGGATGCCAAGCAGGGGCTGGAGCATGGTCCCCTTAAAGGCCCAGGGACAACACTGAACCAGGACAAGAAGAACTTGACTCAAGCCTAGCTCAGTCCTGCTCTGACTCTGCCTCCCCATGAAGAACCCTCCTAAGCCACAGCCCCGGCAGCAGCAGCAGCAGATCCTGCAGCCCACTGGAGCCAGCCCGCCTCCCCCTGGAGCCAGCAAGCTGGGCTCGGAGCTCACTTACGTCAAACTCAGGGAGGGTGACTGTGTATCTCAGCAGGGCTGTGCTGCTCCTGATAGCCCTGGCTCGCTCCTGGGACACCCTGGACACGACCCAGAGGTTGACATGCTGTGGGGAAAGGAGGCAGGTCAGACTCAGTGACAGCTGCACCTGCTTTGCAAATGAGCCCCATGCCCCCAGCCCCAGGGGCCTGAGACATTCTGCGCAGGGGGGAATAGCTGAGTCATTGATGGCAGAGCTTTAGAAGGGGATTCTTTCCCCCAGGACGCAGCTTGTACCCTTCAGGTCACAACTTCTCAGCGTCTCTCTAGATTGGGACAATGTTCGGGGTCAGGGCTGGTCCCATCCTCCCAGAACTCCTGATTCCTGAACAGTTCACCAGAAAGGAGACTGAACCCTCGGCCCTTCCCTGCTACGCAAATCCTTGGGGGGATGTAGGGAGTGACTGAGAGCACAATCCCTCCAGGAATTTCAGAGCAGATCAGAGGGAAGGGCTGATTCCCTGGGCTCCTCCTGTTTCTCTAGGAAGGAGCATGTGCCTCTGCTCTGAGAACCATCTCCCGAATCTCATGGGCTCTGTGTGTTGGAGGGGTGGGGGAAGGGTGGGTTTTCAGACTCTCACTCCCCAAGACAGCCAGGAGCCCGGTGCTTAGTGCTCAGCAGAACCAGGCAGAGCTCTGGCTTGAAGTCCCAGCTCCTTCCTCTGTCCCTCAAGAAGGAAGGACCTGACACTACATTGCACTGACCTCCCCAACCAAGGACAGCCCACTGGGGACCCAGCTAGGAAGACAGAGTAGAAAATGCATCTTCCAGTCTCTCCTTACCAGTCCCCCAAAGAGTTACAGTAAAATGGGGCTCACCTCCAAGATGAAGTGGAGCCTGTCTGTGTCTGGGGACTCTGCCAGCAGGTTCCCCAGCATGGCATCCAGGACCTCTGGGATGACTTTGTGCAGAGCCTGCAAAGCATGGGTCAGAGTTAGGGAACCTGGGCCTACACCTGCCACAGGATGGGAAGACGGCTCTCTGGGAAGCACTGGGGAGACTCCCAAAAACATCTCCCGGCCTCTCTCCTTCACATCGCACTGCAGGCAATTCGCAAGAATTGATGACCTCTGGACCTTTGATCCATGAGCTTAGCAGGTCTCTGCAGAGGGCCTTGTAGGCAGAAGAGTATGAAACAGCCAAGTTGCTATGGATGGAAGCTGGGCTTCTGGGCAAAACACGGCTTATGAAAGAAAGAAAGAAAGAAAGAAAGAAAGAAAGAAAGAAAGAAAGAAAGAAATCCCCCAGGGAGGGGTAATCTCTTCGCTGCTGGAGGGAAGGATCCACCCCTGCAGCTTGTTCCATTTCCGCTACCCCATCCCTAAAGCTGGAGCTCCAGCGAATCAAGGGAGCAGGGACCAAGGACTTCTCTGGAAGAGGAGGAGGATGGAGGACGAGGAGGTACCTGGATGCCGGTGGCGTCCTTCTCCGTGCCCAGGGTGAAGACGGAGTGAAGGGCAGCTCGCAAGAGGTGGGTCTCTAGGGCTGGCTCCAGGGCAGGTTTCATGGTGCTGGCAAGAGAGAGGAGCTGGTATTAGACTGTGCAGTACAGGGGTGGGACTGTCGCCAACACGGACACCAAGCCACAGGGATAGAGGCACAGGCTGGCGAGAATGGAAACTGAGGCACTTAGCTAGGGAATGACAAGGCCAAGGCGTCCCAGACAGACAGTGGCAGGACAGGAATAGCTCCTGTTCCCTGGAGCCTGCTGCCCCTCCTGTATCTGAGCCCGGGAGTGAGACCCTCCCCAAGGTCCCTGTCATGGAGAGAGTGAACCTTCCCACCCCACCATCTCTGCCAGAGGCGCCACTCTTGGGAGGTGACCTGGGAGGGACAGTGACGGTGACTCCCAGCCTTGGGCCTGAGCAGCACTGGGGTGAGGGGAGCTGGCGGGGTGGGGGGGTGGGGCTGTCTCGGTACCAGAGGTAGCCCACTGCAGCCAGGGAGTGAGCGAGGACGGCGCTGGGTGACGAGTCATCGGGAAGCTCCTCGATGAGCTCCTGTGAGACGCGAAAGAGACAAAGGAGCATGTGAGATTCAGGCCCGACTGACACCTCCTAGTGAGGAGATGACACAGCCAGTGCCCCACATGGCCAGCAGGATCCCCCACCACCTCCCGCTCCTCCGATTCCTTCCTGCCAATCAAACTTGTCCCCCTTCCCGGATTCCTGCCCAGCTCACTCCCAATCCTCTTCTCTCCTCCTCCGTGTCAAAACTGCCCCCATTCAGCCCCATCCCGACGACCGAGCCTGAACCATGTGATTCCTTGTCCCCAACTCTCAGCTGTCCTCCAGCCCCACAATTCCCCCCCTGCCCACTACTGACCAATCTCACAATTTCTCCCTTCTCTTCTCCCAAGTCCTCAGCCCCAGCAATCCTTGTCCTCTGTTGCCCCCTCCAACACCACCCAGCCCCCACCCATTAGCCCGGCCATACCCCTGCCAATCCCATGTCTCCCTCCTCCCTCCAGCTGCCGTATGGCGTGTCTCACTCACCACAATCCTCTTCACCACAGCCGCCTTGCAGCAGCGCGGCTCCAGCGTGTCCTCCCCTCTCTCCCGTGCAGCCAGACATGCGGGGTAGATGGCCTGAAGGAATAGGAGCTGCTGCCCCTCGTCCTGGACCCACCGGGAGTGGGGTATAGTCAGAGAGAACCTGTTAGCTAGGGACCTTCCTGCCCCACCCAAACCAGCTCCAGGGCTCAGGCCTCAATGGGGGATTGTGGGGACCCGCCTATTGTCCAAATCCCCCACCACTCCTACACAAGCAGGATCAGGAACTGGGACAGTGCCTGTGGGGGGAGATGACCTGGCCTGTTGTGGGACAAACACCCCCATCTTGGGGGTCCCACATCATGGATGTAAAAGGGCCCCATTAGGGGTGGTGGATCAGGAGGGACAAGACCCTCGGCAGGGGGTGGGGATGCTGGGAAGGGACAGGGCAATCTTGTTTCCAGCCCAGGTGGGGAACATTTGTACCTTATCTCTGCACTGGAGCTGCTCTCGGATGAGCTTGAGAGCAGCTTCATCTTTGGCCATGTGCACCCCTTCCTCCTGCTCCGAATCCAGGGGGGTCCCTGCACCAGGGAGGGAAGGACAGGGGCGTGGTGGGCAGAGCAGGATTCAAGACCCCCCTTCCCACCTCAGGCACCCAGGGAAGATGGGGCACCAAACCTCCCTCTCAGGGATGCCTTCAGCCCCCAACAGCTTCAGAAGCCCAGAGCAGAGCCCCCCTCCCCTGCCCAGGACTCCAGGGGAGGTGCCGATTCCCCCGGCCCCGGAGCAGCAAGGACCAACGTGGCAGCAGCTCTTCACACCCCCACCCCCAGGTCCCCGTGCGGAAGGGGCAGCTGTGTGACGGCTGCTGCTCTCAGTGGGGTTCGCGTGGCTCGGGCCAGACATCTGGGCTGGGGACCCCCCCCCCCCATATCACTGGGAGAGTGTCTGGGCCCAGGGTGTTCACATCCCGTCCTCAGCCCTCCTGGAGCCCAGCCTGGCTCCTCACCTGGAACAAAGCAGTGGCCTCCATCGGCCTGGCTGCTGCCAGAGGCCCAGGTGCTGCCGCTGTCCCAGGCTGAGCTGCCGGTGCTGGGACAGGGACCTTCCCCCTCCTGGCCGGCGGGGGCTGGAAGGGCGTCAGAGACCGGGCAGGGCGATGCCTCCTGATGGGAAGGAGGGCTGGGCTCCTGGGGCCGCTGCTGCCCACACAACAAGCCCCAGAGCCACCCTGCCCGGCGCCCCTCCTGGGCTGGGTCCTGTCTGCCAAACCGCAGCCTGGGCCAGCTCCACTGGGGCCTGGTCGGGGCCTCCCCCAGCTCGGCGCCTGCGCCGGGAGCCGGGTTCCTTTTCCAGAAGGCCGGGCACTTCCGCCGTCTGGCCTGGACGGGACCTGCTTCCCCGCCAGCGGGGACGCAGGGTTTGTTCTGCCCCTTGGGAAGACGGCAGCTGCTTCCCTCAGGCTCTGGGGCCACCTGCAGAGCCTTCCTCCTGAACATCCGCAGGAGCCTGGCCATCCTGGAACCGAGCAGGAAGCAGGTGTGAGTCTGGGCTCAAGGCAGCCTTTCACTCATGGGCCTTTTCTGTCCCTCCTCCCCCCTGTTCCAACCACAGCAGCCCCCTCTGCCCCTACAGGAGTGCAGGGAGTGCCATCTACACACACGGGCAGGAGTTCATTGCATGATCTGCTCCCAACGTTCCCCCTCATAATCCCTGCTGCTGCAATATCCAGGAACTCTCATCCTTTTCGAGCAGTGGGGTCAGTCCCAAACACCACCGGTTCCTCTGGACAAGCAGCCCGCTCCTGTCGTCCCAGGCCACTCTCCCACCCAGGCTAGAGAAGGAAGAGAACCCAGGAGTCTGGACTTCTCCTGGGAAACCATTCCCCACGTCAAAGTCACAAAGAGCCTAGGCACAGGAAGACCAGGGCCCTCCTTGTTCCCCATTGATTTCCAGGCTCAGCAGCTCACAGGGTCTGGCTCAGCTCAGAGACTCTCAGCCTGGGGAACAGTGTCCCACAAGGGAAGGGCTGGGAGCCCCATTGCTGGAACCTTTCCAAACACACTGGAGATGGCTCTGGAGAAGCCCCTGCCTGGCCTAAGAGTGAGGGGCTCTTGGGGGCTGTTTGCAAAGGAAATCCCCCTTTGGAGATAGTCTCTCCCCGTTTCTGCCTCTCCCCAGACAGAGAGGGGATGCCACCGAGGAACCCGAATGCCACTCACTTGCTCTCAGTGATGGGATAATGGATGGCGGATGTTCAGGGTCAGCAGACGTCCCTCGCCCTCCTCCTCACTCTCCAAGCCCAAGGCAGGCTGGAGAGGGTGGTGACCTCAGGAGTTACCCTGCCCAGCCAGCAGGCAGGGTGATGACACGAGGGCGATCGACTGGCTGTGAAAACAAGAGTCTGTCTGATTGCCAAGGGACGGAGAAACTCAGCCAGCAGCAGGGGGGTGCAGAAGACGGCCCTAGGGCGGAGTTGACAGCGCCTCCGGGATCCTGACATCCCAGCACTTTACACACCTTCCTGGAGCCTCCCAAACCCACTGGGCTGTAGCGATGGGACCCCAACCCTACTGATGGCAAACGGACCTCAGCTACTAGCTCAGGGTCACACTGAGTGTCAGAGCCATGGATGGACCCCTTCACTAACCACTGCCGCACACTCCCTCCCACAGCTGGCAATTGCAACCAGGCCCTAATGGCTGGTCCCCCTGCCTTTGAGAGGGAGGGTCACTCCTGCTTCCATTGCTGCCTATTGATCTGTAGGACTTTGGGCAAGTTGCTCCCCCTCTCTATGGCTCTCTGGGACTCACATTCCTGAATGGGCTTTAAAAAAGACAATGGTTAAAAGTTTGGCCCCAACTAGTTCTTGTTTCTCGAGACTAGCCATTTTAGCAAAGTTTAGAATTCTTGACATTCATCACCTGGAAACATCCCTTTCTCCTTCGCAGACGGCCTTAACATCCCTTATCTCACCCAGGCTCCCTGCTGCCTGGAGTTAGAGAATTGACCCTGTTCCCATTGGACCTACCCAAGGTGTCACACAGCAAAGCGGTGACAGAGCCAGAAAGAGAAGACAACAGTCCTGACTCCTGTTCGAACTAACAGACAACAACCCCCTGGAGGCAGGGATAAAGCCCAGGAAATCAGGAGTGAACATTTTCATGGAAACCGTTTTCTGTCAGAAAATCCATTCAGACGAAACCACTTTGTTTCTTGAAATCATAAGAAGTAGGATGAAATTTCTTTGCAAAAATATTTGTTTGCAAAACAAGAGCATCTCCTGTTTGTCACAGTGCATTCAACTGTCTCGTCGTACACAAAGGGGAGACACTATGATCGAGCAAAAAGAAAAAGGAGTACTTGTGGCACCTTAGAGACTAACGAATTTATTTGAGCATAAGCTTTCGTGAGCTCCAGCTCACTTCATCGGATGCATCTGTAGCTCACGAAAGCTTATGCTCAAATAAATTGGTTAGTCTCTAAGGTGCCACAAGTCCTCCTGTTCTTTTTGCGAATACAGACTAACACGGCTGCTACTCTGAAACCAACTATGATCTAGAAAATTAGATAAGATGCTTCAGTCTGAGCTAAGTAGTTGCTGCTCTTCACAATTTCAAAAGAATAAAATACAAAACCAATGGAATATTAGGTCATAATCGGATATGGCTCAGTGTGATAGGACACCCCTAGTCTGCACTGCTCCGAGTGACACTCTTCAGTGGATCCCCAGCATCCACCCATGGCGAGGTAGGTGGGAGAGGATTGTTATTCGTTCTTGACAGAAGGAGAAACGAAGGCTGAGAAAGGAGCAGGGACTTGTCTTAGCTGATGCAGCCAGTCAGTAGCAGAGTTGCTCTCAAATGAGCTACAGACCAACAATTGTTCATAGTAATTATTCAGCAAGTATTTGAGAAGAATTGGAATGTTGGAGAGGATCACGAACTGCTCCGAGACAATGAATGGAGAGCAGCATCCACATTGGTCAAACATTTAACTGGTTGTGACTTATTTGCTTGGTCATAAAAGAGAACAACAAAGACTAGAGTTTCCTCCCTGTCAATAGCCCCCTCCTCAGCCAATCAAGGTTGAGACTTTGAGGGGCGGGAGGCTAAGGGTTCTCAACAAATAGCCCAAAGAATGGCCCTGGTTACCACCGAGGGGATCACTCTCAGAGCACTATTCCAGTCTCACCTCTCTGTGTGGGCCTCCCACAACCCCCCCCCCACCCCCGTCCGGCCCCCGCTCCACACACAGAGCTCCTGGTGGTGGGAGGAGAGCAGAGGAAAAGGAAAAAGGAAGCAAGAAGAGAAAAGTAGGAGGGACAGAGAAAAAGGGAAAACAAAAAGGAGAAACCCCAATGTCCCCAGTGATTCTAAGGGACAAAGTCCTAGGTCGGAAATAAAATACTGCCCCCACAATCTAATGTTTTCCTTTCCCAAAAATCAGCCGGCACCTGATGGATCAGACTGAACAGGTTCCAAACCTCTCCGAGGCTCTTACCTTCTATATAGGGACGTCTGCTTTCGAGTAAAACCACTAAAAGAAAAGGAGAAAACTCCGAAGAGGGTCCTCCTTGCTCTCACGAATGTGAAAGTGAATGCTCTCTCAGTCCTCCAGGAGAGACCTCGAGAAGGAGACGTGCTGAAGCAAAGCCACAGGGATCTCCAAGGTTGCCCCTGTCCTGCACCCCTGTCCTGCCTGGCTGATGTCAAGATCTCTCTGTGAGATCATCGCCTCCCCACCACCTTTGTCCAATAGGCTGAGGTCCTGCCAAAGGCCCTTGTGATGTCAATGCCACACCCACCCCTCCCCTGCAGTGCTGATGTCCTGCCCCTGTCCAGCCACACTGGATGTTTCAGCTGCTTCCCCTGGATCATCCCACTCAATGACTCTTCCTTGTGAGGTGACACCGACTACACAGTCGAACACAGAGGTTCTTCCCCAGGCCGCAATTAGGTTTTCACAAGTTAGTTGACTTTATGGCCAGAAGGAACCGTTAGAGCATTTAATCTGATCCCCTGCGTATGCTAAGGCCTCCTGTATGTCAGAAGAGCTGGGCTTTTCTTTTACTCAGCGTTTTCCAGAAAGGCATCTAGTCTTTATTCAAAGTGATCAAGAGATGGAGAAGCCATCATTTCTCTTGGTTCTTTGTGCCAATGACGAACCACCCTCTTACAAATCTGGGTCTTATTGTCATTATACTTTTTCTGATTTCTGCTTCCATCCATGGGGTCTTGTCATGCCTCTGCTACATAAAAAGAGCCATTTACACTCAACCTTTTCTCTCCATGAAGTCAAGCAACTCACCTCTCCTTCTTCTTTTGTATATACTAAACAGATTGAGCTTTTTCAATGTCTCATTAGAAGGCATCATCCCCATCACTCACTTACAAATCTTTTCTGTACCCTCTCCAATTGTTTTTACGTAATATTCAAAATGTGGACACAAGAACTGGATTCAACATTCCAACATCAGTCTCACCAATGCTCTTTCACTTCCCTTTCCATCCTCACTACTCTATCCAGCCAAGAATGGCTTTAACCTTTTTTAACACAGTTTCACACTGACAGATCATGTTGAGTAGCTCGTCCACTATGGCCCCGAAATCCTTTTCAGGGTCAATGCTTTCCATCGGATTGTCCCCCATTCTGTAGGGTGCCACCTGACTCCTTTGTTACTGGAGCTATGGGGTTGCATTTGGCTTTATTAAAACCTAATTCTTTAGTAAGTGTTTTAGAAGAACTAGCCCATTAGAGAGAGAATCGTGAATTACTCAAAGACAATGAATGGAGAAAAGCGGAAAGAGCAATCAAATACATGTTTGGTTACAGCCTATTTCCTTGGTCTTAAACGAGGGTAACAAAGACCTGAGTCTCCTCCCTCACAATAGCCCCAAGCTCCCCCAATCAGCATTGAGACTCTGAGAAGCAGAAAGCTGAGAGTTCTCACCAGATGTCCCGGGTCACCACCGGAGGGAGTCACTCTTAGAGCACCATTCCAGCCACATGTCTTTGGGAGGGCCTCCCGCAATGAGAGTTGGAATGCAAACCCCCCCGCCCCCCCTCCATCCCCAACTCCACATGCACAGACAGGTCCTAGTGGTGAAAGGAAAGCAGGGGAAAGGGACAAAGATGCAAGAGAAGATGAGAAAAGAGGGAGAGACAGGAAAAGGGAAAACAAAAAGGAGAAACCCCAACGTCCCCAGTAATTCTAAGGGACAAAGTCCTGGCTCGGAAATAAAATACTGCCCCCACAATCGAGTCTTTTCCTTTCCTAAAAATCAGCCGGCACGTGATAGATCAGACTGAACAGGTTCCAAACCTCTCCAAGGCTCTTACCTTTTCTATAGGGACGTCTGTTTTCGAGCAAAACCACTACAAGAAAAGGAGAAAACTCCGAAGAGGGTCCTCCTTGCGCTCACGAACGTGCAAGTGAATGCTCTCTCAGTCCTCCAGGAGAGACCTCGAGAAGGAGACGTGCTGAAGCAAAGCCACAGGGATCTCCGAGGTTGCCCCTGTCCTGCACCCCTGTCCTGCCTGGCTGATGTCAAGATCTCTCTGTGAGATCATCGCCTCCCCACCACCTTTGTCCAATAGGCTGAGGTCCTGCCAAAGGCCCTTGTGATGTCACTGCCACACCCACCCCTCCCTTGCAGTGCTGATGTCCTGCCCCTGTCCAGCCACATTGGATATTTCAGCTGCTTCCCCTGGATCACCCCACGCAATGAGCGTTCATTGTTCGGGGCTCAAGCCCAACACAGTAAAACATTAGAGGCTTCTCCCCATGCTACGCTCAGTTTTTCATACATGAGCAGACTTTATGGACAGAAGAGACAATTAGAGCATGTCATCTCACCCCCTGCATATCACATGCTTTCTGGAGAGCATAGTAGCTAGTTTTTGACTACACACATTCCAGAAAGGCATCTCGTCTTCATTAGAAGACATCAAGAGGTGGGGAATTCCCACCACTTCCCGTTCTAGTTTGTTCCTTTGGTGATTCATCCTCACGGTTGAATATGTGTGCCCTCTTTCGAATACGAATTGGTCTCTTTTGAGTTTCCAGCCACTGTTATGCTTTTCTCGGCTAGATTAATGAGCCCTTTCATCCCCGATATTTTCTCTCCGTGAAGTCACTTCAACGATGTCACCTCCCGATCTTTTTTTATCATCTAAACAGGCTGAGCTCTTTCAATAGCTCATGAGCAGGCATTTTTCTCCAGCCCACAAAACGTTTCATTGCTTTTTGCTGCCCCAACTCCAATATTTCCAAATCTTTTTTCAAAGGTGGACGCCAAAACTGAATGCAGGACTCCATGATCCGTCTTCCTCATGGTGTGTCACCTCCCTATGCTCCTCACTGCTCTTTTCATACATCTAATGATGGCTTTAGCCCTGTTCACCACAGTATCCCCCTGGGTGCTCATGTTGAATGGCTTGCCCAGCATGCCCCCTAAATCCTCTTCACAGTCAGTGCTTTCCTGGATACACTTCCCCCTTCTGTAGGTGTGGCCTGCATGCTTTGTCGCTAGCTATAGGACCCTTCAATTGGTTCTTTTCCAACTTGTTTTCTTTGAATGGCTCCAGCTTATCAAGGGATCCGATTGCTCTGTGTCACTGCCCTCTCCTCATCATTAATTCCACTCTGCTTCTATTTTATCACCCACCAATGTTAGCAGCAGTGATTTTTTATTTGGGTTGCAGTTCTATTTGGGGGGAGGGATTGCTCAGTGGTTTGAGCATTGGCCTGCTAAACCCAGGGTTGTGGGTTCAATCCTTGAGGGGGCCATTTGGGTCAAAAATTGGGGATTGGTCCTGCTTTGAGCAGGGGGTTGGACTAGATGACCTCCTGAGGTCCCTTCCAACCCTGATATTCTATGATTCTTTGATATTTATTTTCAAGAATTAGTCCTTGAATTATTTTCAAGAATTAGTCCTTCGTATCCCTCGTGCTCAGAACCTGCTCCGCACAGCACAGCGAGAAAAGGCCGCCCAGCCCAGCTGTGCCCTAGGAACTAAGCACAGAACAAACGTAGGGAGCTTGTGTCATCCACAGCTTCTGAACAAGATGTGGGGGTCATCAGCTTACAAATACACTCTAGACCGGTAGCGTAGACAGGCCCCAAATGTATCTAAGTGTCCCGCCTTGCAAAACAGGAGAGAAAAAAACAGAACCTTGAGTAGTTTTATTTTATAGTCGTGGAAACTGAGGCACACAGAAGCAAAGAGATTCGCTCATGGTCAAAAAGCCAGGAAGAGAAAACGGCAGATCTGCTGATAGTCAGTCCTGGGCCCTAGCCGTGTTTGTCCTGGCCTCTCTGCTTCAGCTCCAGTAACAACCCGAGTCGAGGTTTTCTGCTTCTCTGTGTCCTTTAACTTCACGTCACTGGAGAAGAAAGATTGTTTCTGACCAGCTGGCTCTAATGCATGGAGATGTCTTTCAAGAAGTCGTGCTCTGGCTCAGTCCCACGTAGCAGGTTTTCTGGAGGAAGCACTCGGTGACGTTCTAGGGCTTGTGTTACAAAGAAGATGGACAGAATGGTCCTTTCTGACCTTCAATTATTTCTTTCGCTAGGAGGATAACGCTGGACATTTTCTCTCATTCACTTTCCTTTGGAATAATTTCAATCCAGTCCAAAGGATTTCCTCTTCCATTGTGTCTTCAGCACCTTTCCTAGCAAACAGTTACTGTTCGAGCACAGGTTTCCAGTTTCAGGCTGTCCCAGGGTGAGATGGCCATGAAAGGGGTAGTAGCTCAACTGAACCTATCCCCAGGTGAAGGGAATAAGTGCAGGGGTCACATGAGAAGGAGCAGCATGTAACTAGGATCCAAGCCTGTTGGACGATATAAGAACAGCCTGTGCTCGGCCAGGAGAGAGACCCACAATGGGAACAGGCCTGGGAGGGGCTTGGATAGTCCTTTCAAGTCAGTTTCGGTACACAGTAGGGCATGGAACAGCCAAGCTGCTAGGGTTGGGAGCTGAGCCTATCATTGTCACTATCATTGACCCCATTTTAGAGGTGTGGAAACTGAGGTCCAGAGAGGGGTCTGGCCTTAAACCTGAATCTGAGCCTGGGTTTACTATGTGTGTAGAATCTGTCGACTGTGTGGTTCTTCCATCTTCCTCAGAGACACCTGGTGCCGACTGCTGCTGGAGACAGGATTCTGGTGTAGTTGGACCCTGAATTTGATCCAGCCTGGATCAGCGTCACTATGTTGCAGTGACAAAATTGAGACAGCAGACTGAGTAGCCCCATTATAGACACTAAACCAAAGCAAAATCGGAAGCGGATTTAAGCAACTTTTTACACATCAGTTTCATTTCTCTCCTCAGACAGACAAGGTTTAATTTCTGCCTACGTCCCCCACCCCTCCAAATCACCCAAAACAAGCCAATCTGCTTTGGGTCGGCACCGCTCCATGTCCGTCATGCCAGTGACCGACCGCTAGTACAGCCGTAATACCACCGGACCCCCAAAAGACCCCCCTCAACAGCGCACCACCCCACCAGAAATGCCCCAAGCATCACTGGCCAACAGCGGTGGTGCTGTGCACGCCACTCCCTCCCCCCACAACCCCCAAACCCAGCCTGGCCACTCCCCAGTCCTCCCCGGCCCCAACTTGGCCCAAGCTATGCTGCAGCCCCCCCCAGCTTTGCAACCCCCTGTCACCCACTGCCTGCATCCTCCCTCCCCCGTGCAGGTGCAACACCACCACCAGAAATGCACCAACAGAAAGATCACTGACCACAGCCCACTGTTATCAGCTCACCCAACCCCCCGAGCAGTCCAGGCAGGAGGCAGGCGGTGGGGAGAGAGTAGGCACTGCAGGGCATGGACACACACACACGCATGCATGCAACACTCTCACCCCGAGGACCTCACTTAGGGAAGACGAACCCAACCCACAGCTGACTGAGCTGGATTCCAGGTTCCCTCCTTCATCTGTAATGCCCTATCGGGCTGACCTGTCGCACTGGCCTCTCCCCCATTGGCCCTGGGCACTGTCAGTCTCAGAGTCCTGGTTTCTTCCCCTCTCCTTGCTTTGGGTGTTGGGAGAGGGATTGGGCAACAGGGAGCCAATCATGTTCTCCGGCAGGACATTAAAAAAAAAAAAAAAAAAAAAGCAGCCAAAAAAGCCCCCAAAGAAGCCACGTGAAAAACGCCCAGTTGGGGTTAAGCCACATCTTAGATCCCTGTGACACTGTCTGCAGGGAGCCATGGCTGCAGTGAATCCTCTGAAAAGCTTCCGAGATGAAGCAACTTGCTCCATCTGTCTGAGTTTTTATAAGGATCCCGTGTTTTTAGATTGCGGGCACAGTTTCTGCCAAGCCTGCATCGCCCAGTGCTGGGAGGGATCGGATACAGCTGTCTCCTGTCCTCAGTGCAGAGAGACCTTTCCCCAGAGGACCCTCAGGCCGAACAGACAACTGGGGAACTTTGTAGAAATAGCCAAGCAGCTGAGTTTCCAAACAGCAGCAGGAGAAGTTGGTGCAAGGTGCACCAGGAGCCTTTCAAACTCTTCTGTAACCAGCACCAAATGCTCATCTGTGTAATCTGCAGAGAGTCCCAGGCTCACCGTACTCACAGGGTGGTCCCCACAGAGGAGGCTGCCCAGGCCTACAAGGTAGGAATCTGCTGTGCAGGGTAATTACTTCGGTTTGGGCATGTTTGCAATTTTTATTACAATAGCTTCTAAAGGCACCAAGATCAGGGCCCTTGTTGTGCGAGGCTCTGTACAAACACACAGACAATCTAAACCAGTGGTCCCCAAATTTTTCCCCTCAGGCTCTCCCTTACCCTGGCTATGGCTCCCCACCCGCAGCTGCGGTTAGGAGCTGTGAGTGGGGCCACAGTCAGAGGCTGGGGCCACAGCTGTGGGGGTGTCTTGGGGTTGGAAGTGGGGCTGCCGGGAGTCGGGGGCTCAAACTGGGTTTGGGAGCAGAGCCAGGGTCAAGACTGGGGCTGGGAGTGGAGCTGGGGTAGGAGCCAGGGCCAAGGGGGCCATAGCAGATCTGAGTGGCACTCCCTTCCTGCCCCTTGTGGGGGCTGGTCTTGGCCCTGCCATGCTCCCTCAAATGTTCCTCCATGCTCCAGTTTGGGGACCACTGATGTAAACAGTCAAGATAGACAAAGGCTGGGGATTCTGAAAGGTACTTAAGATGTCTATACCCCAGATTTAAGTGGATAAATCTGGAGTTTAGGCACCTAAATGCCAGTTTTCGGCTCCACTGCAATCCCCAGAATTCCTGTAGGAGCCCAAAAAGAAAAGGAGTACTTGTGGCACCTTAGAGACTAACCAATTTATTTGAGCATAAGCTTTCGTGAGCTACAGCTCACTTCATCGGATGCATAAAAGTGGAAAATGCAGTGAGGATGTTTTTATACACACAGAGCATGAAAAAATGGGTGTTTATCACTTCAAAAGGTTTTCTCTCCCCACCCCACTCTCCTACTGGTAATAGCTTATCTAAAGTGATCACTCTCCTTACAATGTGTATGATAATCCACTTTTATGCATCCGATGAAGTGAGCTGCAGCTCACGAAAGCTTATGCTCAAATAAATTGGTTCGTCTCTAAGGTGCCACAAGTACTCCTTTTCTTTTTGCGAATACAGACTAACACGGCTGCTACTCTGAAACCTGTCATTATGGAGGAGCCCAGACTCACTCAGTGCCTGTGTATTCAGGGTACAGCTTCTTTCAGTGCCTGTGTTTCTGTCTCTGGGCATGTGCACAGCTGCCCCCCATGGCATCTGGCTGCCTGTCTCCTGGCCACACCCAGAGCAATCCATGAGCTGGGGAAAACCAGGCATTCTGCTTCTCTCCTCTACGGGGCCTGATCTGGTGGGCATGCTCGGAGACAAATCAAAGGAGTGGGAGGGAAACAGAGGCACAGAAGCAGCAGTGACTTAACCAAGCTCACAAAGCAGCTCAGTAGGAGAGCCAGGAATTAAACCCTGGCCTCCCCATGCCCATCCTAGTACCCTAGCCACTAGACCACACCGCCTCTCATCACTCCCGTCATGCAGTTCTCTACCGTCACATTACCAACATCTCAGCACAGCTGCAGACTGGAGCCGTAGCGCCCCAGCTTGAGCATTTCACAGCTGATGACCGCTGCTTTCAGGCGAGCCACAGGAAAATAACACATGGTCAGCAGTGTTCTCAAGGAGTTTGTTCTCTGCTACTTTCTGTCGCAGAAGGTGCCCTGAAAGATTTCTGTTTAAGAAACAAAGGTTAATCTGCGTAACTTTTTCCTCAAGGAAAAACCAGGATGATGAATTCCCGTTTTCCCGGGTTTGCTGAAGGATGGTCACTTCGCTGCTCCTGAAGCAGAAATCATGGGCGACGGGTATGACGGGCCAGGGGAGGCACAGCCCTGCGTGGCCCCATCCACCCCCAGACTCCCTCTTGCTTCCTGCCGGGGATCTGCAGCTCTTCCCCCATGGCTGGTCTGGGGGGGCCTCTGGCAGAAGGGGCTGGACTGGGGGTTAGCCTCCCTGAACCAGTGGCTCACGTCCTGCCCATACAATCTTTGAAGTTTTGCAACATTCTAGGGCCCATGAAGCCCAAGTGGATTGGAACCTTAAAAAGCCTGTTGGACAGAGCAATCCCCTCGGGGCAGAATCCGCTGTGCTGTACGCCACGCTAGCTGTAAGGACGAAGTGGGCTCTAGTAGTGCCACAATAAGATTAAAGGAAGAAAATGGCTGATTCCCAGGACCATGTTGAACAAGCCCTTTCCCCCATGCCGAACAATCGAGCACAATATTTATGCACCTTGTGAGTGTGTTGGATTTTTAACCAGGAGTCTCTTTCTCCCAAGAGTTCATTAGGCACCGGAGTTTAATGTACTATTTTTTTTAAAAGTGCGTTAAACATTCTTACCAAAACTCCCTTCCCTTTAAGTTGCTCAGCTTTAACTCTCTGATGTCCAGCTTTCTTCATATAGTTTTCTCTGTCATTGCATGGGAGCAGGGCACCCTACCCTACACTGCTGCAAAATGGATACGACTTCAACCCTTTGCCCTGCAGCACTTGGAGGATTCACTGGATGCAAAGGGCTGTTCTAGACAGAGTCCCTAGGTCTCTATATTAGGTCTGGTGCCCCCAAAGGCCTCTCTCTTCCCTGGCAGCATGACATATACAGCATAGAAGGAAAGTAAGCAGGGCTGAGAATGGGGCCTGAGATGCCCAGCTGCCATGAAATGAACGGGAGCTGTGCTTTTAAATCCTCTCTGTGGCTCTGCAACACCTCACCCCCCGGGAATTACAGAATAAGATCCTTCGAGCACATTTTCAAGAGCACCAACTGACTTTAGAGCCGAAGTCCCATTTGCAAAGGAGATTTAGGCCCGAATCCCCAAATGCACTTGGGTGTTGTGATGCTCAGCACTGCAATGCCTAACTTTTAGACACCTAGAAAACCACTAAGGACATAAGAATGGCTGCACTGAGTCAGACCAGTGGTCCATGTAGCCCAGTATCTTGTCTTCCAACAGTGGCCAATGCCAGGTGCCCCAGAGGGAATGAACAGAACCCGGCAGTTACCAAAGGATTAATTCCCTGTTGCCCAGTCCCAGCATCTGACAATCAGACAAGCCCTTACGGTTGCCAGCCTGTAATTGCCAGGATTTCCTCTGGAGCCTTTTTAAAAAAGTTGGCTTTCCATCAGCTATCCTCCAGTCATCTGGTACAGTTTGGAACAACAAATCCTGAATTAGGCATTTGGGGGGAGAGAGGCATCCACAAAAGCCAGCATGCTAGCTGGGGAGACTAGCCCTCCGGAGATACTGACGAGAGGGGTGTGTCCTAAGCCCCAACTCCCCCAGAGTTTGGTGTAGGAATGGGCCTGTCTCTGATCCACACCTGGGAACCCTTCTCCTGGAGTCGAGTGGCTTAGCTACCGAAGCTGTTTCATGCAAGATGGAGTTCTGCACCTGTGTTGCTCCGCACAACGTGGCCGGGGAAGAATCATAGAATCCTAGAATATCAGGGTTGGAAGGGACCTCAGGAGGTCATCTAGTCCAACCCCCTGCTCAAAGCAGGACCAATCCCCAATTAAATCATCCCAGCCAGGGCTTTGTCAAGCCTGACCTTAAAAACTTCTAAGGAAGGAGATTCTACCACCTCCCTAGGTAACGCATTCCAGTGTTTGACCACCCTCCTAGTGAAAAAGTTTTTCTTAATATCCAACCTAAACCTCTCCCACTGCAATTGAGACCATTACTCCTTGTCCTATCCTCTTCTACCACTGAGAATAGTCTAGAACCTTCCTCTCTGGAACCACCTCTCAGGTAGTTGAAAGCAGCTATCAAATCCCCCCTCATTCTTCTCTTCTGCAGACTAAACAGTCCCAGTTCCCTCAGCCTCTCCTCATAAGTCACGTGTTCCAGACCCCTAATCATTTTTGTTGCCCTTCTCTGGACTCTCTCCAATTTATCCACATCCTTCTTGTAGTGTGGGGCCCAAAACTGGACACACTTCTCCAGATGAGGCCTCACCAATGTCGAATAGAGGGGAACGATCACGTCCCTCGATCTGCTCGCTATGCCCCTACTTATACATCCCAAAATGCCATTGGCCTTCTTGGCAACAAGGGCACACTGCTGACTCATATCCAGCTTCTCGTCCACTGTCACCCCTAGGTTGAAGACTTTCTTCATAACCATTAGCCTGGGGGTAGGGCACTCACCTTGTATGTGGAAGACTCCAGTTCAAGTTCTCCCTCTGCCTGGTGAGGAGAAGAGATTTGAGTCTCCCACCTCTCAAGAGTCAATTGTGACATTGCCATGAGCACCGTCCTAGAGCAACTTGAGAGGGAGATGGAAAATCAATGGTAGTTGAGAACCCAACTTCATGAGACTTCTTTGAAAATCCCAGCTTCAGATAATGAAATCAGCACTGCAATGTATATAAATTGCACAGAGGACAGACTCCTTAGCAGGTTGACCTTCCCCTCCACCCCCAACATTGTTTTTCTTGCCTCAGGAACAAATTCAAACCCAGTTGAACACACTGAAGCAAGAGAGAGGAGAACTTCTGGAGTGGAAACAGGATGCAGAGACGCAAAGCCAGGAATATCTGGTAGGTCCCCATTGTTATGGTCCAGAAGTTACATCAGTCAGGGGTGATATTTCTCTCTGTGGGGAGAGTGTCAGCCCTTGTCTACACGCAGCACTGCTTTGATTTAGCTATGGCTACATCTACACGGCACACCGCTGGGGGCATCCTGTAGGGTATGTGTAGCTACACAGCACAGTGAGAAACAGGCTGTGTCCACACTGTCATGTGTAGCTACATGTGTGAATAAAAGACTCCAGCAGGGGGAGGCAGCGGAGCGGCCGGAGCCTTCCTCCACTCCCTGGAGCCTTTTCCTGTGGTGGGGAAAGGCTCTGGCACTGGGGACGCAGCGGGACACTCAGTGTAGATGGGGGAGGCCCTGCTTGGGGGTGTATAGAGCCCTGTGTGTAGGGTTTATACCCAGAGGGTTCAGGCATATTGCGACTCTACTTGCTTAAGCCATGCCTCGCCATTTACACTGCTATTTATGCCCATGTTAGCGGGTGCATATAGTGTACGTCCTCTACACACCACCACAACATTTGTGTAGTACAGATGTACCTCAAATCACTTTTGAATGTAATGTCTTTGTTCTGGTGCAAGGCCCTCACAGGCAAACATTTTGAACCTAGTTTAATTTGACCCTAGTGTGGTGTGTAGGGTTCACCTTGTCCAGTTAAACTGAGATAAAATGTGCTAACTGGGAGCAAGGTCAAGCTCCGATCAGGGTTAGCTGTGATGTATTGGGGACCGAGAGACTTTGTCCGTTGGACCATATGAACTGGAACCATAAACTCACTGAACGTTAAATCTCACAAAATGAGGGTCAATCCATCCTCATGATTGTGTCCACCCATTATACACCACACCTGAACATAGCTATTCTATGAACAACGTACCCTCATGTCTCAGTGTCTGTACTTTGACCCCTTAACCTCTTACCCCCAATCGGGGATATTGCAGAGTATGGATTCCTTACGCCTCTCGATCTGAAACCGAACTTCGCTCCTCTTGATAATCCGTACATTATTCCCTGGTATCCAGAAACGTCTACTCCAGGGGTTCTCAAACTGGGGGTCGGGACCCCTCAGGGGGTCGCATGGTTATTACATGGGGGGTCGTGAGCTGTCAACCTCCACCCCAAACCCCGCTTTTCCTCCAGCATTTATAATGGTGTTAAAAATATTCAAAAGTGTTTTTAATTTATTAGGGGGGGTCACACTCAGAGGCTTGCTATGTGAAAGGGGTTGCCAGTAAAAAAGTTTGAGAACCACTGTTCTGCTCTGTATCGTTCACGTTTTTTTTTAAACATCATCTTGATAACCTCAAGCACTTTGTCTCTTGTTGAGACACCCTTGCAGGGTGTGATCATGTTTATCTTTGTTTATCATCCCTCTGGGCTGATTCCTCCACTGGCTTCCAGTTTCAACTCAAAGCACTGATCTTATTCCCCACACATCCAGCTACAAACACTGATCTCAGGGGAGATTTTCAAAGGCACGTATGGTGATTAGGGGCCTAATTCACATGGACTGTCAGTAGGACTTAGGCACCCAGTAGCTGTTTTGTATCTCAGAAATCTTCCTCCTGAATCTCCACCAGGCACAACTGGTTTCCTCTGGGACAGTGTAATTAACAGAATGTCAGATGAAACATGCAAAAGCTGGAGAAGAAGCATTTTGCATGGTGTGTTTTGTAACTGGTGTTTTATGTGGATAACCAGCAGAACCCTTTCCTTCTTCAGTCTTCTCCACAACTCTCTGCCAATGTATTTCTGATTCTGAGTCAGACCTCCCCCCTTCCAACCTTTCTGCTATTGGAAGATTCTAGATGATCAACAGAATATACTAAGCCACTCAGACCTGAAAACTCATCATTTTAGAGAGATTGGGTGCCATTTTCAGAAGTGCCTAAGTGATTTCGGAGCCTAGGGTTAACAATTTTGCAAGTGGTTAAGGGCCAGATTCTCAAAGATATTTAGGGGCTTAAAACGCAGGGAGAGCTGTCCTATTTTCAAAAGTCACTTTCAAAGAAACTTAGGCTCCTTAGCATCCAAAGTGACCTTTTGAAAATGGGAACTGGAGGCGTACGTCCCGAAGGCACTTCAGAACATGCTGTTCATTCAGGCCAGCTGAGAGACTGTCAGGCATATTCTCCTGAAATCTCAACCATGTGTTTGTAGTAGGTTGATATGAAAAGAGGGCTCTAAGAACTGTTCCTATCAGGGACATGGGGAGAGTCTGGGATGTCCAACTTTCTCATTTGTGAAAACCGGATGCTGAGCACTGGAACCTGCCCTGTGCCCTGCCGCCACTTTCCCTCGAGGCCCCGCCCCCCACTCCTCTGTCCCTCTCCCACTGTCGCTTGCTGCTCTCTCCACCTCCCTCCCCCTGCCAGCTGAGCAGAGCTCTAGGGGTGTGGTGGAGGTGACTGGGGCAGGGTGGGAGGGGGAGAGCCACGCTCCAGGGGTGGAGGGGTGATTGGAGCAGGATGGGGGAGATGCCGGTACTTTTCTCCCCCCCATGGAGCCATCCCTGAGTGCTCCTCCAGGCTCCAGCAGCAGCTGCTGCTCTTCTCGCCCTCTGGTGGTGGAAGCCAGTTACTGTGGGTAACCGGACTTCTCATGTCCAGTCAGCAGTGCTGACCGGACACTGCCAGGTTTCCCTTTTGACTGGACTTCCCAGTTGAAAACTGGACATCTGGCAACCCTTGTCCTTGATCTGTCCTTTCCTGTTTGTGTCCCTTCATTATAGGGAAAGATAGAAGCTGAGAGGCAGAAGATCATGTCTGAATTTGAGCAACTGCGGCAGTTCCTGGATGAGCAAGAGCGACTCCTGCTGGCCCAACTGGAAGAGCTGGACAAGGAAATTGTGAAGATACAGGATGAAAATGTCACCAAACTGTCTGAAAAGATTTCCCGTCTCGGTGACTTGATCAGTGAGATAGAAGAGAAGTGTCAGCAGCCAACAAGTGAATTCCTGCAGGTGAGACAGTTAGAGACACCCAGATCCCTGCCCAGGGAAGGGAGAGATTCTGATTGATTAGCTTTGGAGTTTATTAAGTTCTTGGAGAGGTCCTACTCCACAATGGAGACTGTCAGTGTGTCCTTTAGCGAAGTGAGGGAAAACAAAATGTGACATTTCTAATATTTCCAATGTGGAAACAGTTTTGCTGTTTTAAAGGCAGATGGTTCAGGCCTTTTTGAGACATCCTGTGTAAGCCCCTTCATTTTCAGTTTAAACCAATTTTTACCAAAAAATTTCTGGGTTTTACAAAAAAGTATTATTGAGGTTTTTCTGATTTTCATCCTACTTTTTTATCATTCAAATATATACAAAAAACTTGTTTTATTAAGAAAATACAATACATTGCATGAGATCTCTGTATTCCGATAATACATTAGTCTGTGTGTATATGCAAAGCTGCCTGCTGAAGAAAGAGCTTATTGTTCTAGCAGATGCACACAATAAACCAACAGGCACGCACGCAAGCTCTGAAGTGCGTGTGCGTCTGAACCTACTGATAAATCACACACCCACCAAGTACACATTTCAAACTGTTAGTAGACAATGGGTTAAAGATTTGACGCACTAAAATGGGAAGAAAATGAAAATCTACATCAGAATACATTTCAGAACACAAGGAAGTATTCAAAAGGGTTAAAGAAACAACAACAGGAGAAAAGGATGAAGTTGAGCATATGCGCTGCAAATGGTGCGGCCCAGTTATCGAAGGTGAATATTTATAGATTAATCGTTCTAAGCAAAGCTTTTGATATGGTCTCCCACAGCATTTTTGCCAGCAAGTTAAAGAAGTATGGGCTGGATGAATGGACTATAAGGTGGATAGAAAGCTGACTAGATTGTCGGGCTCAACAGGTAGTGATCGATGGCTCCATATCTAGTTGGCAGCCAGTGTCAAGCAGAGTGCCCCAAGGGTCAGTCCTGGGGCCGGTTTTGTTCAATATCTTCATTAATGATCTGGAGGATGGTGTGGATTGCACCCTCAGCAATTGCACCTGCAGATGACACTAAACTGGGAGGAGGGGTAGATATGCTGGAGGGTAGGGATAGGATACAGAGGGACCTAGACAAATTGGAGGATTGGGCCAAAAGAAATCTGATGAGGTTCAACAAGGACAAGTGCACTTCGGACAGAAGAATCCCATGCACTGCTACAAACTAGGGACCGAATGGCTAGGCAGCAGCTCTGCAGAAAAGGACCTAGGGGTGACAGTGGACGAGAAGCTGGATATGAGTCAACAATCTGCCCTTGTTGTGAAGAAGTCCAACAGCATTTTGGGCTATATAAGTAGGGGCATTGCCAGCAGATTGAGGGACGTGATCATTCCCATCTATTCGGCATTGGTGAGACCTCACTTGGAGTACCGTGTCCAGTTTTGGGCCCCCCGCTACAAGAAGGATGTGGAAAAATTGGAAAGAGTCCAGCGGAGGGCTACAAAAATGATTAGGGGGCTGGAGCACATGACTTATGAGAAGAGGCTGAGGGAACTGGGATTGCTTAGTCTGCAGAAGAGCAGAATGGGGGAGGATTTTTTGATAGCTGCTTTCAATTACCTGAAAGGGGGTTCCAAAGAGGATGGATCTAGACTGTTCTCAGTGGTAACCAGATGCCAGAACAAGGAGTAATGGTCTGAAGTTGCAGTGGGGGAAGTTTAGGTTGGATATTAGGAAAAACTTTTTCAGTAGAAGGGTGGTGAAGCACTGGAATGGGTTACCTAGGGAGGTGGTGGAATCTTCTTCCTTAGAGGCTTTTAGGGTCAGGCTTGACAAAGCCCTGGCTGCGATGATTTAGCTGGGGAGTGGCCCTGCTTTGAGCAGGGGCTTGGACTAGATGACCTCCTGAGGTCCCTTCCAACCCTGATATTCTATGATTCTACACCAGTAACCTGTTTGTTCAAATGAAACGTTTTATTTGGGGATTTCAGATATATTGTTTTCTTAAACTCAGGGGGGCCCTTGTGCTTTGAGTTCTGTTTTAGTTCTGCAGCAAACCACAGGGATGAACAGAATTCAAAGCATTCATCTACTGAATACTTTTTCTCCCTGTCTTTCCATCCACCAAAACAAACCCCGATATTTAACCAGAAAACTTAATAGTTTTCTGCACTGATTTGCACCTGTTTTTATTGTGGTAATAAACACTGGTAAAATCCCAGGAAAAATTAACTAAAATAAAAACTGAAAATGAAGGTCCCTAACGATATGAAAGCAATAAAAGGCACAACTCCACTTTCTAGGAAGTGAGAGATTAGGAAAACAAAGTTCTTTGCAGGGCCTATTAAGAAATGAGAATGAATCCAGCTTCCAGAACTGCTGAGCAGAATTGCATACATGGAGAAAGGCAAACGCTCTGGACACAGCAGTTGCATGTGGCAGTCAAGGATTCATGCGTCTGATCAGTCTGTTTGAGCAAATGCCACAGAATTTAGAAGGAGAAAACCCACAGTCATGGTGTGTGCTTAGGGGTCCCATTCCATCGAAATCTGTGAATGGACTTTTGAAGTTGCTAACTGCAGAGAACTGCATCTCGAGCTCAACTAGGGATGGCAAAGCAAGTCCCCTGCAGAGCAGAAGCGATCCGCATCTTGTGGCACTTGGGACTGAACTCTTTCTCTTTTCTAGGACATCAAAAGCACCTTGTGCAGGTACGTGACTCCTTCCCACTCCCCCTCACGCGTCGTGGTGCTAGAAGGGGACTTTCCCCCCAGGGTCAGATTTTGCAGGGCATTTAGTCACCTGAGACGTAGCTAGGCACTTGGTGGGGTTTTCCAAAGCAGCTAAGCGAGTTAGGCACCTCCCATTGTGATCAGTGGCAGTTGGGAGCCTGACTTGGTTAGGTGCTTTTGAAAATCCCAGGAGGCACCTTTAAAAATCAAGCCTTAAGTGACTTGCCCAAGGTCATGCAGGGAGGCTGTGGCAGAGCAGGGAGTGGAACATAGGTTTCCAGAGTCCTACAGCAACCCCTTAACCACTGGAGCATCCTTTCCCATGAGATTAGGCCCTTCTCTCTGAGGGGCAGCCTGTGGACCCCTTACTCTCTTTAACTCCCATTGGAGGAGCTAGGCATTTAAAAACGCCAGTGAGGAGATGAATTGTCTCACCAGTGGGAGTTAGAGGCTCTCATTGAGCCCACAAGAGAGCAGCCTCAGGTAGCTCATTCTCAAGAAAGAAAAGATTTAGGGTGTTTCCCCCTTCCCCTCCCCCCAGGTGTGAGAAGGTGAAGTTCGAGAAACCAATGGCTGTGTCACAGGATGTGAGCGAGAGAGTTGGCGTCTGTTCCCAAAGAAATGTTTGTCTACAGGAGGCTCTGAAGAAATTCAGAGTTATTTGGGCTCATGATATGGCGATGGCACATCGAGATGTGCCTCTGACTGTGGAAGGAGATGGACTCTGGCCTATTAGTTCTCAGCTCGTCACAGCTAGACGTCTGTGGGTGGGATGGGGAGGGCTCAGGGCTGATGCCAGTTTGCCAGGCCTCCACTTGGATTGTCTCAGACCCAACCATGGGTGTCAAAATTGGCCACTCAGCATTTCAGAGACACACAATCGCCAGATGTTTTAGAAAATGTTGAATTTCACCTCCATGGCTGGGATTTTCCAAGGGACCTAAGGGATTTAGGCCCCATCTCTCTCTGACTGTCAATGGGAGTTGGCCACCACGTGGCCTCAGCCCTTTTGAAAATCCCAGACTCTGTACCTCAAGTTCCTCCATCTTGAAAAAGGAGGAAATAATGGCCAACCTACCTTGTTGTGCTAATTAGTGAATGCCACCGAGTGCTTTGAGATCGTTGGAGTAAGGCAGGAGATGGACGATATATTTTGGACGATGATTTCACTTTAGTTTGGTCTCACTGGAAAGGTCTCCCCATTCCAATCTGCCTCTCGTTCTGTGGTCTTTTCCTTTGGGCTGTCTCTCAGAATTACAGCACGGTTCCATGCCGTGCTGCGACAGCCATGTCAGCCCCAGGATATTAGACAGGGTGGGGGAGGTCATAGCTTTTATTAGACCAACTCCTGTTGGTGACAGAGACAAGGTTTTGAGCTACACAGACCTGAAGAAGAGCTCTGAGTAAGCTCCAAAGCTTGTCTCTCTCAATCACGGTTACATTAATTAACGGTAGAAATGTCACCAGAGTCAAGACAACATGAAATCACCTCTCTTCCAATCCTTCCTTTCTCTTGAGACCCGGCCCTATGAACTGAGCTCAAATGCAGAGAGAAAGGGTATGGGCTAGATTCACAAAAGGACTTGGGGTGAGGGGGTCTACTTGCCATTTTAGGCACCTCAGTCCCAGAATCAGACCACACTGGGATTCACAAAGACCCCCACTCAGCTGCAACCAAACCTTGTAGGTGCCTAAAATTACTCATCACCTCTTTTTTTGCGGTAAAAGTCCCCTAGGCACCTATGTTTCTGCCTCTGTGCATGTGCACTGCAGTTCCAGTCCAGCTACCAAGACAGCTAAGCCCCAGAGAGCTACACGCACTGGGGAAAGAAAGGGGCTCCTCCTCCTAACTCACCTACAGGGCCACAATCTCAAATGCCTGCTCTGAGCACGCTTACTGACTCGGGCCCTATATGTGAACTTACCCAAAAGAAGCAGGCTCTAGGGAAAGAGGAGCTCACTTATAATGTATAGCTCTGTGACTAGGGTACTGACCTGGGATGTGGGAGATCCCCAGTTCCAATCCTCTGTCCCCCTGAGGGGAAGAAGGGATTCCAACAGGGGTCTGATATAGGCCTCTCTGTTGCCCCTTTTGAATCTGATCCACTGTGTATAAATAATTGAGCAGCAGGACAGGCTTCTGGGCATCCCTCCCAAGAGCGTGCTCTAACCACCTGGGACGTTCTCATGATTTCTCTCTGCCTCTGGCCCAATGAATTATTGATTATCCCCAGTGGAACCTCTCCCACAGGAGAGCATGTGGGCACCCAGTATCAGACAATCCTGCAGCCCAGAGATTAGGGCACTTGAGAGGTGGTAGATCCCATTTCAAATCCCTGCTCCCTCTGCGGCACAGGCTTGACTTGAACCAGGGGTCTCCCAAAGGCCAGCTGAGTGCTCTAACCACAGGGCTAAAAGTTACGAGCGAGGTGGGTTTCCTTCCCCCGCCAGCCTTCTTGTCAAAAAAAATGGCACAGGTGCCGGTCATCAAGAGAGGGCTCGCAGCTGAGAATCCCACGCCGAGGGAGGCGCCTACGGTGCTGCCCAGATTCGGTCGCCGAACTCCCTGAGGGGGCCAGGGCTTAGCACACCCCCGCACCTTGGCATTTCCCACTGGCTGGCGTAAGCAGGGAGTCGCCTAGCATGCTGGCTTTTATGAAGCTCATTCCAAGGCGCATCTCTCTCCCCATTTATGGTGCAGATTGCCTGGGAGCCTGATCTGGCTTTGTGAATCACAGTGACTTTCTAGGTGCCTAAGCGTTGGGTGTTGTGATGCTAAGCGTCAGCTTGCCTAAGTTTCTTTGTGAATCCAGCCCCATTTTCATGAGGCTATTTTCCTACAAGAAAGGGGCAAATCACCTCTCCTCTGATCTTTTCTTGCTCTAGAGACCCTGCCCTATCAACTGAACTTTCTGATCTCCAAGGCAGAGAAAGAGGGTAAGTTTTCATAAGGATATTTTCCTACGACAATTATTAATTAAAATCTCCGGATTAATTTTTTAGAAGACACTTCTGAATTCAAACAAGAGAGGTTTCCACCAATACAGAGCTATGGATTCCAAGGTTAGAAGGAACCATTATCTCATAATGGCCAGACTGGGTCAGACCAAAGGTCCATCTAGCCTAGTATCCTGTCTTCCGACAGTGGCCAATGCCAGGTGCCCCAGAGGGAATGAACAGAACAGGGAATCATCCAGCCCATCGCCCATTCCCATTTTGTGATATATGAACGTGCACATACTATTTACAATTGGAAAGTAGGGTACATTTTTTAGGTCCAATAATCAGCCTTTAGGGCACATTCAGGTCACATTTTTCTGCTTCTCTCGGCAATTATAAGGACTAGAAATTTGCTCTATTTTTATTTTTTATAGGAAAGACAAGCTTCACTACTGGAAAACATCATTAACACAGAGTGCAGGTTGACCATCAGTGCCTTGTACTCTCCCAGAACATGAAAGGAACCCATATTTCAACCTCTGAAAACTGGGAAATAAAGAGTTAAGGAAGTGTCTCCCACCAGTTCCTGTGCTATACTTCCCTCTCACCCTAGCGTCAGGAGCATGGACTCGTGCTGGGCTCTATCCATCTCCAGCTGGTGGAAGGTCCCTTGCGGGGAGACCACGCTAAGGCCAGTACTGAACCAGGCAGAGAATCAGGACTGCAGCGGCAGTCAAAAAAGCAAACAGAATGTTGGGAATCGTTAGGAAAGGGATGGATAATAAGACAGAAAATATCATATTGCCTGTATATAAATCCCTGGTACGCCCACATCTTGAATACTGCGTGCAGATGTGGTTGCCCCATCTCAAAAAAGATATATTGGAAAAGGTTCAGAAAAGGGCAACAAAAACTATTAGGGGTATGGAACAGCTGCCATATGAGGAGAGATTAATGAGATTGGGACTTTTCAGCTTGGAAAAGGGACGACTAAGCAGGGATATGATAGAGGTCTATAAAATCATGACGAGTGTGGAGAAAGTAAATAAAGAAGTGTTGTTTACTTCTTCTCATAACATAAAAACTAGGGGTCACCAAATGAAATTTCAGAGTAGCAGCCATGTTAGTCTGTATCCGCAAAAAGAAAAGGAGTACTTGTGGCACCTTAGAGACTAACAAATTTATTTGAGCATAAGCTACAGCTCACTTTGAGCTGTAGATCACGAAAGCTTATGCTCAAATAAATTTGTTAGTCTCTAAGGTGCCACAAGTACTCCTTTTCTTTTTTCATATTTTTCAAATTAATAGGCGATAGGTTTAAAACAAACAAAAGGAAGTATTTCTTCACGCAACGCACAGTCAACCTGTGGAACTCCTTGCCAGAGGATGTTGTGAAGGCCAAGACTAACAGGGTTCAAAAAAGAACAAGATAAATTCATGGAGGATAGGTCCAGGAATGGCTGTTAGCCAGGATAGGCCGGGATGGTGTCCCTAGCCTCTGTTTGCCAGAAGCTGGGAATGGGCAACAGGGGCTGGATCACAAGATGATCGCCTGTTCTGTTCGTTCCCTCTGAAGCACCTGGCATTGGCCACTGTCAGAAGACAGGTCCATCAGTGGTTATTAGTATCCTATCTTCCATGAATTTATCCATCAGTTCAAGGAGTATTGTCTCTCCCTGGAGGTTGGTGCTCCCTGTGGTACTGGGAACTGTCTCTTTAAGTGGTTTGACTTCCCAGACAGGAAGGAGGAGCATAGCAGAAGCTCTGTGATACAGAACCCTGGATAAAGAAGGCTTCATTCAAACATCATGCACCGAGCACGATTACTGAACACCACACTTGCAACCGTGTTGTGTCCCCATCCTTGTCCCATGAGCACCACTGGAAGCTGGGGAAGGGGCTCTCTTCGGATCTCACAGTTACCTATCTGGCCCCCCACAACAGCATCTGAATACCTGGCATCTTTTATGCCCATTTGACAAAAAGGGAAGCTGGACTGCAGAGAGAGGAAGGGACATGCCTGAGGTCACACGGCGTGTCAGTAGCAGAGTGAGGAAGAGAGCCCAGAAGTCCTGGCTTCTAACCTCTACACAATGCTCCCTCCCCAAAATGTGTGTAGTGCATTGGATGACTGTTACACATCCCTCGGGTGTGGACATTCAGTGCCACCGAGAAGTTGAATTCCCAGTGCACCAGAGAGCCCAGTGTCTCTCTAGCAGGGCTGCTCGCTACTTTCTCCTGGTCCAAGTGGGTGGAGGGGTTCTCACCCCATGTGCTGTACTCTGGGGCTGGGGACTTTCCACCAGGAGATGAGGGATGAATAGGGCAGCATGGAAGTGCATGAAAAGCTGAAGCTGGTGTCCCTGTTAACGTCCTCTGCCTGCTGCCTCCCCTGCTCTGTTCTGTTGCTGGATGTGGAGCACCCCCAGCAAGGGCGAGGGATCGGGGGAGGAGACCGAGATCCCCTCTGCCACGGATCCACAGGATTCGTGCTGCAGCCCCCGCTTGGGAACAGTCTCTGGGAGGAGCCCCTTCGATGGGCCAGACCCCCAACATCAGCCCCCTCTTCCTCCAGGGTAAGCCACGTGGCTTCACCGACTCCTTAGGCTGGACCTCTGGGCCTTCAGCTCTCCTGCCTCACAACATGAGCTGTGTTCAGTGCGTCCACCTGAGACCGACCCCTGCGGGAGCCCTCTGTGATCTCAGGGAGCAGCACAGCTCTGCAAGCACCTGCAATGACACTCAGCCACCGCCGTCACTGTCAAGCCCCTGCGGTTATTAGTCCCCTGCTCTGCACCACAGCACAGGAAGACCTTGGTTAGCTCAGAGAAATGAAGGTTACAGTATAGTCCATTCTCGGGAGCCGGTGCCCAGCCCTGCAGTGCAAACCCCGTGGTTCAAGCTCTGTCTCCCTGTCCATCTGATCTGCTTTCTCAGACTCCCAGGTGTGCCCCCCACCATAGGTGCTGATTCTGTAGGTGCTCCGGGGCTGGAGCACACATGGAAAAAAAATAGTGGGTGCTCAGCACCCACCGGCAGCCCCGTGGATCAGATCCTCCCCCTCCTCCCCTCCCACCCGCTGGTGGCCCTTCCAGTCAGCTCCTTCCCCTCCCTCCCAGTGCCTCCTACCCACCATGATCAACTGTTCGGGCAGGGGGAGGAGCAGGGGCAGGAAGAGGTGGGGGAGGAGCAGGGGCAGGAAGAGGTGGGGTAGGGTGGAGACTTGGGGGAAGGGGTGGAGTGAGGGTGGGGCCTGGGGCAGAGCGAGGGTCAAGCACCCCCAGGAAGTCCGCTTCTTTGCCCCCCTACTGCTTCCTGCAGCCAGCATGTAACTTCCGCTTCACCCCTCCCCCACCTCTAGTCCTTTGTTCCCAAGCCGGGGCGATGCAGCTCAGCCACAGAGGCGGGGAAGGCCGTAGCTCTCCGGGTTGCTGATCGTTATGTTTCCATGTCCGGGCAATTGGATTTGCCATTGTCTGCTGAGGACCTCAGGCCCCAGACAGTGACATGGGCAGCTTAGCCTGCCCTGAGAGCAAACACTCCCATATCACCCACTGGGTAACAATGCTGCATATTGGGAAACTGAGGCACATACAGGCTTCATTAAAAAATTGCAAAAAATCCCAGTTTCTCACACCCTCCTGACAATACCTCCTTGATGCCTGGCGGGAACCATGGGGAATTTCCTGCTCAGCTTCAGCCAACAGGCAGCTCCCCAGGACTGACACTCAGGGCCCACCCCAGCCAGCCCATGGCTACTGGGGAGCCTGAGAAATGGTCCTAGCCTCCCCCAGGGCTGAGCTCTGCCCGTAAGGGTCTGTCTGCACTGCAGAGTGAACCCTGGGGCTCAGCACCCAAGTTAGCCTGGGCTGGGTGCAAGGAGCCATGCTGCTGAGCCTGACCTCACTTACTGGGTCCTCACGGGTGCTGCTGTGGCTCTAGGACTCTGGGAGCACATCCCCTGGCTGACCAGCTATTCTGAGTTTCTTTCCCAGTGATTCGTGGGGTACCCGGTCTGTCTTTCACGGGGGAATTGGGGAAGGCACTGGAGGGCTATTTTCCCTCAGGTCAAGCTGGCAGTGGCATTCGGGGGGAGGCTTTTCACCTTCCTCTGCAGCATGTGGCTGCGGGTGATGTGTCAGGATTATCTGGGGGTATCTCACCAAATCATTTCCCTGCATTGCGGGGGCCTCGGGCACTGGTGACCCTCGGGTCCTCTTCTTCTCTGCCTGTGGCACATCATAGCATGGTCGGCTGTAGGCTGTCAGGCTTTGGGCTAATATTGGTTGTTGGGTTAGGTGGGTGCTGGGTGGAGTTGGTGGCCTGTGATATACGGGGGTCAGATTAGATGACCTGATGGTCCCTTCTGGCCTCAGACTCTCTCACTCTCAGCACTGGAGTGGTTTAGCCTGCACAGAGGTGCCGACTTCCCCAGTTCCCAAGGGGGTGCTTGACCCTTGCTCTGCCCCGGGCCCCACCCCCACTCCACCCCTTCCGCCAAGCACCCACCCCTGCCCCATCTCTTCCTGCCCGGCTCCATTCTGCCCCCTTCCCCTGCCTCTTTCTGCCCCCACTCCTCCCTCTCCCCCCCCCGAACCTCCTGCCCACCGCTGAACAATGGATCCGTGGCAGGAGGAAGGCGCTGGGAGGGAGGGGGAGGAGCTGATCGGCGGGTGGGAGGTGCTTTGGGTACTTAACACTCTCCTCCTGCCTCTCTCTCCCCTCGTGCAGTGCAGGCCACTCCGGATCCAGACCTGGGGATTCCCTGTTCAGTCGTGTCCACAGATGAGAGTGTGATACAGAAATACCAAGACACGGGATATTTAGTGACACAGAACAAGTTTTACCCTGCTGCCTGTGTGCTGGGCTATAAGGGCTTCACCTCAGGGAGGTGTTACTGGCAAGTGGAGGTGGGGAACAAACGTAATTGGGTTTTGGGCATTGCCAAAGAGTCTGTGATACATGAGGGAGCGAAAAGCCGTACACCAGAGGACAGGATCTGGGCTTTGCAGAGTACAGAGAATGAGTACTTGGCCCTCACCTCCCCTGAGGCTGCTCTGGCCCTACCTCATAGCCCCAGTAACATTGGGGTTTATCTGGATTATGAAGGGGAGGAAGTTACATTTTATGACGTTACATCTTCTGGCAGAGAGACGATCTTTACTTTCACATCCTCTTTCCCTGGGAAGATCATCCCCTTCTTTGGGAGCCGGCGTGTAGAATTTGAGTTCACTGGTAAGCATACCGTTATGTGTTCACTGGCCGACATATTGTTAATCCCTGTGACAGAGGAGTAGGGATCACTCAATATGAGATATTTAAAGTAGAGCAAAGACATAGGTAATATATAAATTACAGCTATCACACTTTGCCATTCTAATCACAGTCTTGCCAGCCTGAAGCATTCAAAAAGTGTGTCAGGCCCCCCAGAATCATGAGATTGGCGGAAACATCTTTTTAAATATTGTGTCATTTTCTTTGCCTTCTGGTTTCCCAGCTTTTGGGGTGTTCTTGTTTCCGATTTTCAATCTTTGCTACACAAATGTGAAGGCAGGAAATGTATCTGTAGTATAATCTGAGGTTGCCTTGCAATCTACCTACTCCAGCTGCTGGGACTTTAAGAAAAACACCAAGTGCTGCGAGACTCACAATAAAATGATGAGAGAGGACAAGACTTACTTGTTTAGCATTATACTGGTGACAGGAGTTTCCCGACCCTCTTACATGCCTGTCTCTGTAACTCTGTGATCCTCCAGGCACACAAAAACTGGCCAACCAGGAGCCACTCTCAGGGTCACAGCAGAGCCTGCCTCTGGTAGAGCAGGTCTACACTTAAAATACTGCAGCAGAACAAATGCACCGGTGCTGCTCCGCCGCTGTAATGCTTAAGTGAAGACGCTCCTATGCCAACAGGAGAGCTTCTCCCATCAGTGTAGTTAATCCACCTCTGAGAGGCAGTAGCTATGTCCAGGGGAGAAGCTCTCCCATCAACGTACCGCTGTCTACCCCAGGAGTTCAGTCGGTACGACTGCGTTCACTGAGGGGTGTGGATTTTTCACAGCCCTGAGCGATATGGTTCTACCCATGGAAGTTTATAGTGTAGACCTGGCCTAAGTTCTGACTCATTTCAGGTCATCCATCAAAGTCCTCTGCTCTTTACTTCTGAATATAAAAACCATAGTGGGGTTTCCCTCTCCCTGCAATTCCCCAGCTCAATGCTCCTATTTTGCTCTGTTTCGTTATTTGGATGCTGTAGATTCAGATGAGTAAATTCACAGAATAAAGTTTATTTCAATCTTCTGGTCTTGGACTTTGTCACAAGGGTACTAGATCTGTACGGCTCTGCCCTGAAAGGCTAGACAGACCCACCAGCAAATGCCTTGAAGGGGCTTGAAGAAAAGCAGCTGGGTAACTTTAAGCGAAAGCTCTAAAAGCAAAGCTTGAGGAAAGAGTAAATAAAATCAAAGCATCAAGCGATGCTTTCCTCAGGCAAGAAAAGAAGCAACAACATCCTCGCTGTGAAAGAAATCTGTTGGCAACTTCCAGCTGCCGAGGAACAGAAGGAAACTGGCAATAAAGTAGCCAGCTCACGTTATCAACTGCAGTAATATTATGGGCTGGCACCTGGCCGCACCATGGTGCTGCAGCAGCATTTCTTTCCCAAACCAAATTATCCCTTTTTCTTTAAGTTCACATTCGCAGTCTGAGGGGCTAGAAACCTGATCCACCACCTGAGGGCAGAGGGAAGGGTCAGGGGTACAAATCTGGAGTCATTTGGTCAAGGGGTGCGTGAGATGCAGCCCCTCCCAACACGAGCTGTTTCCAAAACTGAGCTAGGCTGGAATACCAGCAGAATCCTGGCCAGGGCTGGGTGAGGGAGACTCCCAGCACACCCTGGAGCCGGCCCGGGGCTGGAAGGCAGAAGAACTCAATCTCTTCTGCGGCGGTTTCTCAGCAGTTTGTCTTGGCTGAGGCATCGCACCTTGGGGGAGGTACCTGTGCTTTGCAGATGTGGTAAGAGGCTGCAGAAGGTGAACTCAGACAAAGCTGGGACGATGTTTCATGGATTCCGAGGCCGGAAGGGGCCACTGTGATCTTCTAGACCAATTTTCTCGTCTCCTGTGTCACACAGGCCACGGCACTTACCCCAAATAATTCCTAGAGCATCGTTTTGATTTTTTTTTTCTGAATTTGATTTAAACCTTATTAGTGACAGAGACTCTGCCATGCCCCTTGGCAAATTGCTCCAGTGCTTAATTACTCTCACCATTAGAAACGTACACCTTCGTGCCAGGTCTCCGTCAAATACAGCAGACCCACACCTCAATCACTGAACCCCGCGGCCTTTGGAAATGAACCTACCAGCTCAAGTAGCCCCACAGGCCAGTGGTGCATGGCCCAGCTGCACAACACTGAAACAAGGGTGCAGTTGATTCAGGCTTGGAGCATGGCCTAGACACCCAGCCCGGGGGCTGGGGGCAGGGGAGGTAGCTGAGAATAGGTCGGCTCTGTGCATGTCCCAGGCACACAGCAGTGCGAGCAGGCTGAGAGAGCCGACAGCCGGCCAACTTGGGGCATGGCAGACACACAGCGCTGAGAACGTGCAGAGTTGGGGCATGACATGGACATAGCACGGACTGGGGCGGGGGGAGCTGCAAACAGTCATGCCTAGTGCATGGCAGAGACACGCGGTGCTGGAAGTGGAGTGGGAGCAGCCACGCTCTGTGCATGGTGCAGACATGCAGCGCTGATAACACAGAATCAGCTGAGACTGGGGTGGCTGATGAGAATGGGCAGGCTCAGTGAATGACACAGACTCTGTACCTCAGTTTCCCCATCTGTAAGCTAGCTGGGCTCTTCCAGGGCAGGGCAACCTCGTTTGGCTTGCTTGGAGGACAAGAAATAAGTTTGTGTTGTACAGGGCTCTGGCGGGGGTTCCACGTTCACAATCGCCCCCTGTTGGGAAGTGAGGGGAGGGCGCGGTGGGGTGCATCAGAAAGGAGGACACTGCAGGGTTGTGCTTGGCGAGACGAATTTTGGATGATCTTCCTGTGGCCTTCACTCAGAGTAGCGAGGAAGGGAAATTGCATCTTGTTGCAACATTGTATCCCTCTGCAGAGCCATCCTTGGAACCAGACGGGTCCCCAGCGGTGCTCCAGTCACTGCCCGTTTCCCACCATGGTTACATTACATGTTCTAGGCCCAGGTGGCTGCTTCTCCGAGGCCCCCTCAGTCTGTCCCAGGATGCCCCCTCCTGCAGCTGGAATAGACAAGGGAGCTGGGAGACTCTGTGTAACCCCTTACGTGTACAATGCAGGGGTCCCAGTACCAGTTCCCTTCACATACACTTTCCTGGGCCATTGGTCCTATGCCCTGACTTGGGGTGAATCTCTCTCTAAAGGGGAAAGAGGAGCTCTGTTTGCACAGTCCATTGAGTCCCTGACCTCTCCGCTGAGCCTCGCACAGAGGGGCACGATCAGTGGAGAGTTTGCTGGTTACCTCGGCGTGTGATGGAGACGTCTACACCCCGAGAACCAGGCTGAGATCCCAGCGCATTTCATGCAGCCCCCTGAGCAGCTCCCCAATGGACTTTCAGCCACTGGCCACATGGGCAGGATTTGGGTTATTAAACTGAAACAGACCAGCCAGAAAGAAGCATCTTTACTTGGTCCCAACCCCAAGGCTTTGTCACTCACTTTGTTTCTCCCCAGAACAAGGGGTTGGGGGATGGCTGAATCTTTCTCAGGTGCCTCTCTGAAGGGAATCCAGAGAGAACTAGGTCAGATGTAAGTCGAGCAGGGGAAAAGAGGGGAGGTGGGCAGTGGGGCCAAGAAGATGAGCCCAGGAAACTCCTGTTTACAGATTGGACTTAAGATGTTTGTTTGGGCCTGCAGAGCTATGTCTTGCTGCCCCATGGCTGTTCACTATTGCCTAGTCTTTCTAAGGCTGCCCTGCAGATGGATGGACTAATGATTTTGCATCTGCCCACACAGTGCTCACTAGGGCCTCACTGGTGTAACTGTTCTCTCTTTTCCCCTAGCTTTCTAATGAGTTTGTCTTTTAAAAATGCTAGCATCCTAATGGGGATTTTCTGAGCTGTAGCTGACACTAGAGATTGACAACATTAGCTCCAGCATTTAGTCAAGCTTGTCCCTGTGAATTTCACAGCACTCCTAGGGCATGCTGGGTTACAATTCTTACCATAGCCTGCAGGGGCTGTAACTTTAACTATGGCCTGATTCCAGCTCAGCAAATGTGAGTCTCTTCCAGGGTGTAGGGAAAGCCCAGTGTCTACTGCATACGGAGTTTGCGTCCCCAGCAGAGGTTGCATGGGATCCAGGAACTGCTCACCCTCACCTTAACCTGTCTGCGGATCAGAAAAGTGTCAGACATGAACACACATGACAGGACCTGCCCAACAATTCTGAGAGATTTAATTCTGTTGTGTGCACTGGGCTCTGAAGGATTCCTGGCAGGGAAACATCACTGGGAGGTGGAGGTGGGGAATAGGGAAAGCTGGACCATTGATGTGGCCAGAACATCAGTGAAGAGAAAGAGATGGTTCTGTGTAAAACCTGAAGAGGGCATCTGGGCTCTGAGATTCTGCTGGAACCAATTCCAGGCTCTCACCTACCCACAGACTTCTGTGACTCTGAGCATAAGACTCACAAAGATCAGGGTTTATCAGAGCAAGTGGCACTTTACGATGCTGATAACAAGACCCCCATCTTCATGTTCAATTATTCTTTCACTGAGAAAATCTTCCCTTTCTTTTCTCTTCAGCCTCCGAGATCATACCTTAAAACTGTGCCCCGGAAAGCCAATAAATGGATTTCATTGGGTGTCATTTTTTCCCTACTGTTTACACAAGTCTCCAAGTTACGAAACTGGAAAGAGAAAGGATTTATCATAGAATCATAGAATATCAGGGTTGGAAGGAACCTCAGAAGGTCATCTAGTCCAACCCCCTGCTCAAAGCAGGACCAATCCCCAATTTTTGCCCCAGATCCCAAATGGCCCCCACAAGGATTGAACTCACAACCCTGGGTTTAGCAGGCCAATGCTCAAACCACTGAGCTATCCCTCCCCCCATGAGCAACATTAAAAGAAAGGCTCAGATTCACAAAGGGACTTAAGCAACTAAGGCCTGGTCTACACTACAGAGTTAGGTCGAAGTCTGGCAGCTTAAACGCCGACCTAATAATGCCAGCGTCCAGACTACAGTGTACCTCCCACCGACCTAACTCACCTGCTACGTCGACTGAATAGCTCCACCTCCAAGAGAGGTCCAGCGCTTACGTCGACATAGTTAGGTCAACGCAGTGGCAGTGTATACGCTGCGTTGCCTACATCAGCTTAAGTGGCCTCCAGGAGGTGTCCCACAATGCCCCCTTGTGACCCACTCTGGTCACTGTTTTGAACTCCGCTGCCCATCAGCCAGGGTCACAGGATCAAGCCCCTCCTGTTTAAGGACTGGGAGTTTTTGAAATTCCATTTCCTCTTTGCTCTGCATGGAGAGCTCACCTAGCAACTGCCCAGCTGAGCAGGCTCCAGGCTCCCAATGCCCTGCTGCCGGCACCGCTCAGGGGGTGGTGGAGCTCCTGGGTCTGTGGGGAGAAGAGGCTGTGCAGGCCCGGCTCCGATCCAGCGTAGAAATGTGGACGTCTATGAGCAGATTGCTCGGAGTGTGGGGGAGAAGGGCTAGAAGAGGGTCCCGCAGCACTGCCATGTGACAGCCACGGAGCTGCGCCAGGCGTACCAGGAGGCGAGGGAGGGAAGCAGTAGCTCTGATGCGGCTCCACAGACATGCTGCTTTGACAAGGAGCTGCACGCTGTCCTCTGCGGTAATGCCGTGCCACCCCCGAGCAACATGGCTACCGGAGGAGTTGGAGTCATGGGCCACCGCAGCCAACCCTGAGGATGAATCATAGAATCATAGAATATAAGGGTTGGAAGGGACCCCAGAAGGTCATCTAGTCCAACCCCCTGCTCGAAGCAGGACCAATTCCCAGTTAAATCATCCCAGCCAGGGCTTTGTCAAGCCTGACCTTAAAAACCTCTAAGGAAGGAGATTCTACCACCTCCCTAGGTAACGCATTCCAGTGTTTCACCACGCTCTTAGTGAAAAAGTTTTTCCTAATATCCAATCTAAACCTCCCCCACTGCAGCTTGAGACCATTACTCCTCGTTCTGTCATCTGATACCATTGAGAACAGTCTAGAGCCATCCTCTTTGGAACCCCCTTTCAGGTAGTTGAAAGCAGCTATCAAATCCCCCCTCATTCTTCTCTTCTGGAGGCTAAACAATCCCAGCTCCCTCAGCCTCTCCTCATAACTCATGTGTTCCAGACCCCTAATCATTTTTGTTGCCCTTCGCTGGACTCTCTCCAATTTATCCACATCCTTCTTGAAGTGTGGGGCCCAAAACTGGACACAGTACTCCAGATGAGGCCTCACCAATGTCGAATAGAGGGGAACAATCACGTCCCTCGATCTGCTCGCTATGCCCCTACTTATACATCCCAAAATGCCATTGGCCTTCTTGGCAACAAGGGCACACTGCTGACTCATATCCAGCTTCTCGTCCACTGTCACCCCTAGGTCCTTTTCCGCAGAACTGCTGCCTAGCCATTCGGTCCCTAGTCTGTAGCTGTGCATTGGGTTCTTCCGTCCTAAGTGCAGGACCCTGCACTTATCCTTGTTGAACCTCATCAGATTTCTTTTGGCCCAATCCTCCAATTTGTCTAGGTCCTTCTGTATCCTATCCCTCCCCTCCAGCGTATCTACCACTCCTCCCAGTTTAGTATCATCCGCAAATTTGCTGAGAGTGCAATCCACACCATCCTCCAGATCATTTATGAAGATATTGAACAAAACCGGCCCCAGGACCGACCCTTGGGGCACTCCACTTGATACCGGCTGCCAACTAGACATGGAGCCATTGATAACTACCCGTTGAGCCCGACAATCTAGCCAGCTTTCTACCCACCTTGTAGTGCATTCATCCAGCCCATACTTCCTTAACTTGCTGACAAGAATACTGTGGGAGACCGTGTCAAAAGCTTTGCTAAAGTCAAGAAACAATGAGAATGGGAGACAGGCGAACAGGGGGTTGATTTTCAGATTCAGGGCTTAAATTCAGCTGGAGCTGTCCGGAGTGGAGCTCTGGTAAATATTTTCAACCCCGATGGAGTTTTTATCGCATATTGGAGGAGGGCATGGGGGGCTGCGCAAAATACACGACAAGAATTTAAACCCTGATCAGATTAAACTCTGTGTTCTAATCTGTAATGGACTGAGACTAATAAAGAAATAACACCGCCTTCGTTCTGGGCTTTACAAACACTCGCCCTGAGGTTTAATGCTGTAGAACACATTTCCCAATCACAGAGGTACTTTATTTGTGTCCAAATTTAAAATACAAATGTCACACTCCTAGCAAATGGTGACAGGAATGCCCCCGTCTGTCATAACGCACTGCCCCTGGACCAGAGCATGAGGAAAGGGAGAGGTAGCACTACTGTGATAGCGGAACCCCCATCATCGCGCTCTGTTACCCCTGGGCCAGGAGATGGGGAAAGGTAGAGGATGGGGAAAGGTGACAGGTAGCAAGTTGCGATGGGAATGCTCCCTCTGGACGGCAGGATGGGGAAAGGCAAAGGCAGCAAATTGTTTCATGGCAGTAAAAGGGAGAATAGAGATGTCAGTAGCAACTACAGGTCGCAAATTGTGCAGGCAGCAGTTCGTAGCGTTGAACTAACAACTTCAAATGCCTTGTTCCAAAATTTTAAGTAACATTTAACTTTTAAATGCCTGAACAGCAAATGTAACTTTTCTTGTCTGCAGGGTAAACACTGGCATTTTTGTCTGTTTGAATAATCAAAGTGGTGCTTTCCGTGCCTTCTTGGCTGCAAAGATTTGAACTGCTTCCTGCTGGAGGTCCACCGTCTGGGCCAGCTCATGCTCTGTTGAGATGGTTGCAAGGCCGACCAGCCTCTCCTGTGTCATTGTGGAGCACAGATGTGTTTTTATTAACTGCAGCTTGGAGAAGGTGCGTTCTCCACTGGAAACTGCTACAGGAAGTGTTAGAAGTATGCGCGGAGCAACAAAAGCATTTGGAAAGAGGTGGGTCATCTTCTTTGTGCACATATATTCCAGGACAGCCTTTGGAGTTGATCCTGCTGAAATGTATCTTGAAAGGGCTTTCAGTTCATCACCTAAATCACTCGCATCAATATCGCGCATGTCATCATGTGTCAACACTGTCTCTAGTGCCCTGCATTGCTGGTGTAGGTCTTCTTCAGGTACAGTGAGGAGTTTTGGAATATCATACAACATCCCAAACATACTGCTGTGTTCCTTGAGCTGCATGAAATGTTCTTCAACTGACTGTATTGCACAATCTAGCACCTGGTTAAAGAATTCAACTTTGAATTGTTGTTTGGGGTCTCTGATGGGATTATCCCGTGCCTCGTCATCAAAATGTCTTCTTCTGCGGTGACTCTTGTATCCTTGAATGGGTGGGAAAATAGCTTCAGTGTCAAGTTCCTCTAACAACTTCTCTGCACTTTTCAAACATTTTGAAATCCCTCATCTGAGCGGTAAAACTGTAGGTATGACTTTGCTTTGTCCAGTTGTTCCATTGCTCCAGATATGTCAAGGTCAACACCTTGGAGTCTCTTGCTTAGAACATTTATTTCAAACATTATGTCATGCCACAACACTAAGCTACACAGAAATTTGAAGTTATGTATGTTTCTGGTGATTCCATTTCCCTCTGCCACTGTTCTCCCACAAACAGTTCCTGTCATAGCATTATCCTCCATAATAGCAACTATGGCATTATCTATCTTCCCAATTTGGTGTTTGATAGGCTTTATCGCCTCCACTCGACTTTCCTATTGTGTGGCTGTCACGGAGTCCCTGGGTGATGCTCTGGAACTGCTCCCTACGAAGCCAGTCAGGACTCTGGGGAAGTCTCCTTTCTGGGAGCAGACTGTCTGCAGGACACACAGCTCACACAGCTTCCACCTTCCTGAATCTGACCTCAGAGCATTCAGCATCCTCTGCCACTCCGTGCGCTTCCCACAGCGAGTCCGCCCAGGCAGGCTCCTGGGGAAGCCAGAGGGTCCTGCACTCCAACTCCGCAGTCAGATGTGACTCTCAGCCCACCAGTAAAACAGAGGTTTATTAGACGACAGGAACACGGTCTAACACAGAGCTTGTAGGTGCAGAGAGCAGGACCCCTCAGCTGGGTCCATTTTGGGGGGCAGCGAGCCAGACAACCACGTCTGTACTTCACTCCATGTCCCCAGCCAGCCTCAAAACTGAAACTCCCTCCAGCCCCTCCTCTTCTGGGCTTTGTCCATTTCCCGGGCCAGGAGGTCACCTGATTCCTTTGTTCTCCAATCCTTTAGTTCTCACCTTGCAGGGGGGAAGGGCCCAGGCCATCAGTTGCCAGGAAACAGGGTGTTGGCCATTCTCTGTGTCCAGACCCCTGCACATACCTGCCCTCTAGGGCTCTGCAACGATCATATGCCCTTATCCCACCACCTAGATACTTAAGAACTGCCTAGGGGAAACTGAGGCACCCCCACAATATTCAGAGGGAACAGTACGAACAGTCCCGCTTTGTCACAGTGGCACACAGTGGTTTCAGTATCAGAGAGGATGTTCCCAGATGTTGCTTCAAAATTTGCCATCGATGAGTTGATGCTGAGAAAAATACATAGACGCTTTGAATTACATTAAAAAATTCAGCAGCCTCACTAGAAGCTGATGCTGCATCACTGACCACCAAGTTCAATGAATAAGAACTGCATGGGACAAAAAACGCTCGAGGGTTTAACTCTCAGATCCGTGTCTGTACTCCTCTGTTCTTTCCTCTCATGTTGGCACCATTATCGTAGCCCTGACCTCTCATGTCAGCTATCGCAATTCCCATATCTTCCAGCTTTTTAAGAAGCACATCTGTCATACCAGCTCCTGTGGTATCATCAATGTCAATAAATTCTAGAAAATGCTCTCTGACAGTCACCATTGCAGGGACATTTTCACTAGGTTCTGTTGTTGTTACAAAACGCACCATTAAAGTCATTTGTTCTGTATGGCTGATGTCAGGTGTGCAGTCCAGAATAACAGGGTAATATCTTGCTGACTTCAGATCTGCCACCATCTTCTGTTTGACTTTTGTTGCCAGTAACTGTATGATCTCATGTTGAATTGTTTTTCAAAGGTAGTGGTGTGTACATGTTTCTTGGGTGGTGACACTTCTTAGCTGCTCCTGGAATACAGCATCAAACTCAGCCATCAGCTCCACAATTTTAAGGTTAATTTCCATTGTTTGGCACATGCAGCTGATCTGAAGTGCCACGCAGTGCTAGGTTTTGGGTAGCAAGCATTCTCACAATGGCAATGAGCCTTTTCACAACATTTTGCCAGTAAAGAGACTCTGATGCAATCTTCTCTTGATGCTGATCATCTATGGTGGCCTTTAACCTTAGTCTCATCTCATGCTCTTTCCACCTATGGAATGCTCTCTGGTGATTTGCTGCCTTCTCATGGCATGCCAGATTTCTAGCCAGATTTTTCCAGTCCTTTGTTTCTGCAGAACCCAATGTGGCTGGAACATTAGACGGGAAGAGTTTGCAACAAAACCAGTATGCAGCATTCTGGGTTTTTGAGTACATAAGCCATGGCCTCTCCACTTTGTCACCATTGGGGATTTCACACCAGTAAAGTGTTGGATGGAAACTTCTCTTTTCATTGTCTTTGGGGAACATGAAGTTTTTCACTTGTTGAGGCCAATGCAGTACAAGGAAGTCCCTCGGGTTACTGCTCAAGTGGGTCCACAATCCTGGATCATCTAAGGAACTAAACTCAGGAGCAGCTGTTTCTTGCACCTCCACCACACTCTTCTCTGATCTACACTTTTCTTCAGGAATGTGCATGGTTACATCCATTTGAGATGGAGATAGGGATGCTGCAGTAGCTGCCAGGTCACCTGCACTCCGACTAACTGGAAGATCAGACATCTCCTCACCACTCACCTCCTCACTGGGGCCGGAAGGCTCACTGTGAACATTTGTGTCTGTGTATCTCAGGAGAGCTCCTTCCTGCTTAGATAGAAAAGCTTCCTTCACTTTCTTTCTTTTTCTGAGTGCTGCTCCAGAGGGGCGTTTTCTTCTTTCACTCATGACTGCTGTTCTGTGCCAGCTATAGTGGCCTTCAACACTCAGTTGAAGGGGACAAATAAGCAGGCTGGTAACAGGGCCTGAGTGAGGGAAGATATCAGCGTCTTAAGGGCCTAACTGGCTCCTACTGTTTCAGTTGACTGCCTGTTCTCCCCAGGTGGGTTCAGGGAAGCAGAAGGAAACAGGAAGCTGCCTAAGAAGCTGGGGTTAATCAGTCCAGGCTCCTGGGGGTGCTAGAGAGGTACATAAGAGGCTCCTCCTCCTCTTTCTCCCTGCAGCTCCTGCTGCTTTCTGCTGTTCCCCTCAACTTTTCTCCTGCCTGCCTGTTAGGTCTCTTGTGCCCTCCTTCCTCCAGCACAGCACTCCCCCATCTCTGGGCATCTCGAGCAGAGAATACAGATGCCCCAGCAGCAGACACAGTTTTCTACGCTCTGGGTCCTAGTGGTGCCTCCCCACAGTCTGGCACCTGAGGCGGCCGCCTCAGTTCGCCTCATGGTCAGGCCAGCCCTGGACCCTGACCACCTCCCATCCAGGGCTTAATTTGTCCCCCAGCTTGCTGGGTCTGAGGAAGGCTGCTGTGCAAAGTGATATTTGTATGTTTGTGAATCACTTTTCGCTGCCTCCCAGCTCGCTAGCAAGTCTCCTGCTGTGAGACGTGATATTAACAAACGTACAAACATCACTTTTCACAGCAGCAGACTTACTCGCGAGCAAAAAAAAAGCAACCAAAAAAGCAAAAGAAACAACAATTAAACAAAGACAAGAACATGCAAAGCACCTTACTTGTGTTTCTATTTGGTGCCACAAGTACTCCTTTTCTTTTTACTGTAAGGAGAGTGATCACTTAAGATGAGCTAATACCAGCAGGAGAGCGGGGGTCGGGGCGGGGGAGGAGAAAACCTTTTGAAGTGATAATCAAGGTGGGCCATTTCCAGCAGTTAACAGAAACGTCCGAGGAGCAGTGGGGGGTGGAGGGGAGGAAATAAACATGGGGAAATAGTTTTATTTTGTGTAATGACCCATCCATTCCCAGTCTCCATTCAAGCCTCAGTTAATTGTATCCAGTTTGCAAATTAATTCCAATTCAGCAGTCTCTCGTTGGAGTCTGTTTTGGAAGTCTTTTTGTTTGAATATTGCGACCTTTAGGTCTGAGATCGAGTGACCAGAGAGATTGAAGTGTTCTCCGACTGGTTTATGAATGTTATAATTCTTGACATCTGATTTGTGTCCATTTTTTCTTTTACGTAGAGACTGTCCAGTTTGACCAATGTACATGGCAGAGGGGCATTGCTGGCACATGATGGCATATATCACATTGGTAGATGGTAATGGCTGCTTTGCCGGGCTCACCTTTCTCCCTCCGTCAGGTTCGCCGATGGGGATAATGAGCCTGGAGATCTCATTCCCACTGCTCTGAGTGCTGCCCATGTGCACACGACCCAGCTCAGCTCTTCCTGTATCCCAGGAACATCTTCATCTTCTGGGATCCTCATGGCAGCAGTGGGATGATTTAACGGAGTCCCTTAGTCATGGGGCCTCTCTCTCGCTTTTGTTTCAGAGCCAGCGTCCTGGAATCGTCTCCTGGTGCGTGGACTGGTGGCAGTGGTGAGGGTGCTAGTCTTACTGTACCGATGTGGGTTTTGGAAAGGTAGAGGAAAAGTGTTTGCCTACTCGCAACTCGTCTTCAGGAAGCTGCTGACTCATCCCTCCCCGCAGCCTGGAAGTCGGCAGGATTCTCAGGAATCTGAGCTCCCCACAGTGTGTGACAGGGACGGGGACCAGGCCCAGGGAACCAGAAACAGGAATCAAGACCCAGCCCTGGAGAATGGGGAAGGAGACCTGCTAATGGAGGACAGACGCTTCCCCCAGGAACCCAGAGGAAGGGATCCATTAGGTGGGGACACGGGTGTGGCCCAGGAAACTGGAGCAGCGTTGCCAATCCTCCAGGGTGACCGGGAGTCTGCAGGAATTAAAGATTAATTTTGAATGAAAGATTATGTCATGTGATAAAATCTTCAGGAATACGTCCAATTAAAATTGGCAACCCTAAACCGGAGTGGGGGGAGGGACCCATTAAATGGAGACAGACTTGGGCTCGGGAACCAGCGAGAAGAGCTGATCCCTCCTACAATGCCCCTCAATGGTGGGGACTAGACTGGGTGAAACTTTTCATCTAAACCTATTTGAGGTGAAAAATGCAGATTCAGCAGTTTGCGAATTCGTATCCCGTCTGCTGAATTGTTCACATCCAGACCCTCCCCCCCGTTCTTCACACGTCAAAGCATTCCGTTTAGACACTTTCCAAACAAACCATTTTGATTTTTCAGCTTGAAATAATTTTTTGTTTAAAAATGTCTTTCAGTTTTATTTTAAAAATTCAAAAAGTTACAACCCTTGAAATGTTCCTGGGTGTTGTTTTTTTTTTAAAGCTTTTTGGTTCATCAAAAATTTGGAAAAATGTTAGTTTTGTTCAGCCTGAAACCAGTTTTTTTCCATCTCTTTTTTTGGAATTGCCAGCGACCAAAAAATTCTGTTTGCCCAGCTCCAGGGGCGGGTGAGGATTTTGGCAGTTATATTGTGGGTCTC